>NW_020172625.1:5606475-5716655 GCF_003031525.2 Neophocaena asiaeorientalis asiaeorientalis
ATGCACTTAGACTCTTTCTTTTTCTCTTTTTTGCTGCACCTCGCACGGCATGCAGGATCTTAGTTCCCTGACCAGGGATCGAATCCATGCCCCCTGCAGTGGAAGCTTGGAGTCTTAACCACTGGAGTGCCAGGGACGTCCTGCACCTTGATGCTTTCGACAGATTTTTCCCATCTACCCCAATCCTCACTGATCTCTTCTCTGGATCCCATCACATGTTAACATTCATCTCTCATTTTTAGACACTAAATCAGTACTGCCTTGGACTGTTTTGAGCTGTTTCATGGGTTAATGCTTTACACCCACCATTAGAATAAACGTTCTGGAAAAAGGGATCATAAGACATTTCCCGAATATCCTCTTAGTGCCCAACAATATGTACACTTAATATTTGAGTAGACACTTAAATACTTATTGAATAAATAAATGAATGAGTCAGATGAACAAAAAGTTATGAGGTTAGAAATGCTGCTAAAAGAGGAAGTCAAAGAATGGAAAATAATTAGAGGAGATGCTAATAGGACAAGGAAAATAAATAGTACTTTGGTTTGAGGTAGTCTCAAGAAGTACAGGTTTTGAGAGACAATATTTAAGTTTACTTTAAAACATTATGGAAATTCAGATGTGGAGAAATGAGTTGATATACTTCTCAGTTTAAGGAAATTTATCATCATTGATAAGATCTTGTTCTTTTTTTTTGTTGTTGTTCTTTTTTTAAAAAAAAATCGATTTATTTATTGTGTTCCTCTTTATCTCCTTTCCTATTGTCATTACTGTCACAGCAGCCATTCTAATTTGGTTAATGTATGTTCTCTTTTTGTATCAGTTTTTGTAAAATGTATATTTTTTTTGTTTTTTAGCATGTGTTTAAAACATTTATATATGCTGTAATGCGTTATGGATCTCAATTTGGGTTCTTACCTTTTTCACTAAGCGTTCAGGTTTTAAAGATCTATGCATATTGCTATAGATCTGTTGTTTCTAATTGCTACGTAAGACGTCATGATGTGAATTCACCACGTTTCACCTATTTACATCTCCAGTGATGGAAACCAATAGCACAATCTCATATTGTTTCTTCATACATCTAGCCTGAGAGTTTACTTGGGATGTATCTCCTGGAATGGCATTGCTGGATCACAGGATATGCATCTATTTAATTTGACTAAGAAGTACCAGATTTCACTGCAAAATGGTGGCATTAGTTTATGCACAAATTCCCTCTCCCCCACCCGCCCATCGAGCCCTGGTCAGGGAACTAAGATCCCACATGCCGGGGAGCAACTAAGCCCATGAGCCACAACTACTGAGCCCGCATGCCACAAGTACTGAAGCCCATGTGCCTAAAGCCTGTGGTCTGCAACAAGAGAAGCCATTGCAATGAGAAGCCCACACACTGCAACAAAGAGTAGCCCCTGCTTGCTGCAGCTAGAGAAAGCCTGAGCACAGCAACAAAGACCCAACACAGCCAAAAATAAATAAATAAAATAAAATAAACAAAACAAAACCTTTCTAGGCTCTGTGTCAGGGTTTCTATAAACTACAACCCTATCAGCACTTAGTATTACCCAGTTTTCTAGTTTTTGCTAGACTAACAGGGTTAAAATTGATATTTCATTGTTGTTCTAATAGGTGTTCGATTGTTTACTAATGAGTTTCAAAATCTTTATGTTTATTTCACTTTCTTCTATAAACTGCCTGATTGTAAATATATTTTCTGCTTTTTACTAAGGGAATTCTTGTCTTTTGCTTGTTAATTTATTTTTTTAAACTTTTTCAGAATTTTTAAAATATAGTAGTTATTTATTAAATTTATTTTTATTTATTTTTGGCTGCGTCGGGTCTTAGTTGTGGCACGAGGGCTCTTCGTTGCAGGGCGTAGGCTTCTCTCTAGTTGTGGTACGGGCTCCAGAGAGCGTGGGCTCTGTAGTTTGTGGCGTGCAGGCTCTCTAGTTGAGGCACACAAGCTCAGTAGTGTGGCACGTGGGCTTAGTTGCCCCATGGCATGTGGGATCTTAGTTCCCCGACCAGGGATTGAACCCGCGTCGCCTTCATTGGAAGGCGGATTCTTTACCACTGGACTACCAGGGAAGTCCCTGCTTGTTAATTTATAATTAAATGTTTATTAAATCATTTTTAAACCAAGAAACTTAGCTGAAGTTGTAACATTGAATTACTTTGTGCCAAATTTTATTTTACTTTATTATTATTAAACATTATTTCTGATTTTGAGAGGATAGCAGTGTCTGTATATTTTTTGACCCTCCTAAACCCCCACATATAAAATATATGGCAAAACAAAAAACCCGTGAACAAAATTTACAACAGAACTAAATAGACTTCAGTTTCTAGTCCGGCATGTAAGGAGATTAGAAGTTTTCTCTCCCAATGCCACAACAAGAAAACTGAACAAACTGAAACCCAACAACTCTTCTTTGAAGAAATGTTGATAGGAACTTCTAAAACTGAAATGCAAAGAGAAAAAGAGAATGAAAAAGACAGAACAGATATTCAATTCTGTGGGACAATTAGAAAATGTGTAACATATGTGCAATGGGAATACCAGAAGGAGAAGAAAGGGAGGAGCACAGAAATACTTGAAGAAAAAATGACTAGGAATTTCCCCAAATTAATGATAAACACAAAACCACAGATCCAGAAGCTCAGAGAACACCAAGAAGAATAAATACAAAACTAAATGACAACTCTAGGAACCCCCAAGTACAACCAGGTAGAGAGAAATCATCAACAACCAGATTGTGTATGTCATTATCATCTATGTGGGAGATAGCAGACAGAAGCAGTGGAGTGGCAGATGGACTGAGAACAGGAGAAACTCAAAGGAACCAACAGGTAATCACTGAAAAGTGCAGTGGGCACTTTGAGAACATCAGCTGACGCTACTCAGTGTCACTACTCAGACACTACTACCAGTGAGTGAGGGCAGGTGGCCTTGTGATAAAGCATAAAGGACTAGTGAGTCCACCCCTATCAACTCTTGAAATGGACCCTCTAGGGTTTCTTTCCAGAAGAGCTCAAACAGGGGAAAACCTGCTGGGAGTGAAAACAAAATTGAGCAAGAGGGGAAAACAGAGGAAGAGGAAAGAGAAGGTCCAGATACAAGTGGGAGATGGTGTAGAGCCAGGAAACCTCAGAAAGTGAGACACCATATTTCTGCACACTACATGAAAGCCTATAAAAGAGAGAGCTCTGTGAAGACAAAAACAAAAACAAACCCCCAACTATCCTGAACTTCCTCTCCTTCTAAAATCTCAGGAGACTTAATTTTACATAAAATGAGTAACAGAAAAGTATTGAAGTCTCACACAAAATTACTATGTGCAAAAAAAGAGAATAAGGATCAGAGTAATATCCTTACAGAAAATGAAAGCATTTAATCAGAAAAACATGATTAAAATAGTGTAATCATGTAAACATGATTAAAAATAATGTAATGATTTAAAACTATAACTATCTCAAAACAAATTAATAGACAATAGGGAAATGATAAAAGACACGAATGAGCAATATGAAACAAATAGAAAAATTCAGAAATCAGGTGACAGGACTCAAGAAAGAGTTAGAATAAAAGAAAAAAAATTAATGACTAAACTAGAAGAGGCAAAAGAGTAAATAAACACAGCAAATAATGCCTTAATAAAAATGGAATAATAATGGGAAATTTTTAAAAAAATAGAAAAAGGAGAAGAAAAAGGAAAAGTATTTGAGAAAAACCCATAAGTATTGAAGATAGGCAAAGATGTTTCAACATGTGGGTCATAGGAGTCCCTGAAGAAGAAAACCTAAGAGAACAGAGCAAATAGTAAAAGGTGTAATTTTTATAAGATTTCCTGAAATAAAAATATTTGAAATAAGTATTGAAAGAGTACATTGAATATCTGAGAACACTGACTTAGAATAACTATGACCAAGTCATATTCTGGTAAAATTGCTGAAGTTTAAAGAACAAGGGCTTCCCTGGTGGCACAGTGGTTAAGAATCCACCTGCCAATGCAGGGGACATGGGTTCAAGCCCTGGTCCAGGAAGATCCCACATGCTATGGAGCAACCAAGCCCATGCACCACAACTACTGACCCCGCACTCTAGAGCCCGCATGCCACAACTACTGAAGCCCGTGTACCTAGAGCCTGTGCTCTGCAACAAGAGAAGCCACCACCATGAGAAGCCCACGCACCACAAGGAAGAGTAGCCCCCGATTGCCGCGACTAGAGAAAGCCCGCGAGGAGCAATGAAGACCCAATGCAGCCAGAGATAAATAAATATTTTTTAAAAATTAAAAAAATAAAACATTTTTTCATCTAGGAAAAAAAATAGCATGTGATGTATAAGAGAAAGAAAATCATATTATCATCAGACATTTTGACCACGGTAATCTATTCCAAAGGAACTTAAGTAACATATTTTAGATATTCAGTGAAAGAAAATGTGAACTGAGGCTTTTATATTCAACAAAATTGACCATCAAGTATGAAGGGCATAAACTGTTAGCAACATGCAAGGATTTAGAGAATATTGTTTTCCTGAGCTTTCCCTGAGTAATCTACTAAAGAACAACTTACCAACCAAAATGATATGAAAGACCCTATCATATCATTGTACTGGTGGTAGGCATCAAATATACTGTATGGTTGGTTCTAGAACTAACATGTGAATATTAAAAAAGTTTAATCATTAAAAATGATTACCTGATCATAGAATGTAGACATGATACAAGTATTTAAAAAGGAGAAAAGTATGGTAGCATATGCAAAAGTTTTTCAAATGGTTTTCAAAAATCATAATGATTGGTTATAGTATTGGAGTTGTTTTCTGAGACTGTTGTGTGTTTATGTGGAATAAAGCAAATGACTAATTAATGGATATTTAATTTTGTTGTCTCTGTCTTTGAGGACTAAGATTCTTCATGTAGTTGAAAAGAATCAGATTTAATATAAAAGAACTTAAATACAAATCTTTAATCCTGAATATGAATTGGAAATTTAAGTATGAACTCACTAGATAAATAGTTTATCTATTTACGGAAAAGAGGTAGAAATAATGACCAACCAAGCACCCATGGCACCCAGACTGTGGTCTTTTTCAAGACCATTCTGAATAAAATAAACCAGGACTTCTTGGAGAAATAGCTAATTTTTTTTTTTTTTTTTGCAGTACGCGGGCCTCTCACTGTTGTGGCCTCTCCCACCGCGGAGCACAGGCTCCGGGCGCGCAGGCTCAGCGGCCATGGCTCATGGGCCCAGCCGCTCTGCGGCATGTGGGATCTTCCCGGACCGGGGCACGAACCCATGTACCCTGCATCAGCAGGCGGACTCTCAACCACTGCGCCACCAGGGAAGCCCGCTAATTTTTTTTTTTTAACCCATGCTTTTTTTCTTTTTCTTTTTCTTTTTTTGGCTGTGCCCCGCAGCATGTTGGATCTTAGTTCCCCAACCATGGATCAAACCCGTGCCCCCTGCACTGGAAGCGTGGGATCTTAACCACTGGACCACCAGGAAGTTAGAGCAGGCAGTGTATAAGAAAACCCTGGAAAATCTTCACATATTAGAAAAAGAACTATTAAAGACTACTAGGATTATCTCAAATAACTCAGGAGACAATTCGAAGAGGCCTCCACTGGGAA
The DNA here is from genome assembly GCF_003031525.2 of Neophocaena asiaeorientalis asiaeorientalis. Classification (NCBI taxonomy): domain Eukaryota; kingdom Metazoa; phylum Chordata; class Mammalia; order Artiodactyla; family Phocoenidae; genus Neophocaena; species Neophocaena asiaeorientalis. The sequence goes on from NW_020172625.1 coordinate 5,612,118, forward strand.
GATGGGACAAATTGACTTTCAGTAACAATAAGAATTGCAATGGATTGTAAATCAGTTATGTATTGCTGTGTAAAAAGTTGCCCCAGGGCTTCCCTGGTGGCGCAGTGGTTGAGAGTCCGCCTGCCGATGCAGGGGACGCGGGTTCGCGCACCGGTCCGGGAAGATCCCACATGCTGCGGAGTGGCTGGGCCTGTGAGCTATGGCCCCTGAGCCTGCGTGTCCGGAGCCTGTGCTCCGCAACGGGAGAGGCCACAACAGTGAGAGGCCCACGTACTGCAAAAAAAAAAAAGTTGCCCCAAAGCTTTGCTTAAAGCCAGACACGTTTATCATATTGCGCAGTTTCAGAGAGTCAGGACTCCAAGATCAGCTTACCTGGTGATTCTGTCTCAGGGTCCTTAAAGAGATTTCAGTCAGGATGTTCAATGGGAATATGTTTATTTGAATCTGGGCGTGGAAGATCCACTTTGAAACTCTTTCACATGGTTCTTGACAGGAGGCTTACAGGGCTGCTTACAACATGGCTTCCCCCACAGTGAGTGTAGGGAGACAGAGCAGTCCAGTGACTGATCACCAAAAATAAAAGCTGCAGACTTTTGTAACCTAATCTCAGAAGTGACACACCATTACTTCTGCTGTACAGTCTTACCTTGTTTTTTTGTGCTTTGCTTTATTGTACTTCACAGATAATGCTTTTATTTTACAAATTGAAGGTTTGTGACAACCCTGCATTGAGCAAGTCTGTTGGTACAATTTTTCCAACAGCATTTGCTCACTGTGTGGCTCTGTGTGAAACTTTGGTAATTCTTGCACTATTTCAAACTTTTTCATTGTCATTATATTTGTTATGGTGATCTGCAATCGGTGATCTTTGATGTTACTATTATAATTGTTTTGGGGCGCCATGAACTCTGCCCATGTAAGACTTCGAACGTAAGCGATAAATGTGTGTGTTCTGACTGTTCCACCAACTGGCTGTTCCCCCTTCTCTTTCCCTCTCCTTGGGCCTTCCTATTCCAAGATACAACAATACTGAAATTAGGCCAATAATGGCCCTACCGTGGCATCTAAATGTTCAAGTGAAAGTAGGGGTCACATATCTCTCTTGCTTTCTTTAAAAAAATTTTTTTTTTGGTGTGATTAATTTATTATTATTTTATATATTTTCTTTGAGATGTTAGTATTACATATTTATTAATCTTTAATACAATTATTTGAATCTACTATATTGAAGATAGTTTTATTTTCAGTACCATTCTTTTTATTTAATGAATTGCCATTTTCTAACATTTGTTTCTGCTTAAATACACACCTTTGTGAAAACATAGAAATGGGCGAAGCAGATGAGGTCCCTGCTCATTTGGATAATACATTATAATGAAGAAAGCAAAGAGCAATGAAGCAAATGCATGACATAAGGTCAACAGGGATAAATCATATAAAGAAAGGGGGTAGAGGGTAATGGAATATGCAGGATTTTATAGAGTATGGTCCAGGAGGGAGTTCATTGCCATGTTGGAAGAGGAAGAGAAGCAGAACGCGAGTGTGCCCATTGGATTTGTCAAAAAAGAGATCAAAGCCCAAACCAGAAGAAATCAAAAGTGAGAAAAGGGCTAGGTTCACCCACTCCTAGGACATACATAAAAAGTGAATCAAATAAACATGGAATAGGAGCAGGAATAGCAGTTAGACCAGGGGCCTGAGGTGGGGGACATGATGAAACAAGTACAGAGCCAGTGTGTGGTACCCTAAGTCTGAGGTCACTTCAGCATCCAGGCTACTACCTTTCTCTCTGCAACTTCCTCTGTTGATGGGTCCTTCACTCATATTGCATTTCCCTCATTAGCATTCACTGGCCTTTTTTTTTTTTTTTAACATCTTTATTGGAGTATAATTGCTTTACAATTGTTTGTTAGTTTCTGCTAAATAACAAAGTGAATCAGCTATACATATACACACATCTCCATATCTCCTCCCTCTTGCGTCTCCCTCCCACACTCCCTATCCCACCCCTCTAGGTGGTCACAAAGCACCGAGCTGACCTCCCTGTGCTATGCGGCTGCTTCCCACTAGCTATCTGTTTTACATTTGGTAGTGTATATATGTCCATGCCACTCTCTCATTTCATCCCAGCTTACCCTTCCCCATCCCAGTGTCCTGAAGTCCATCGTCTACATCTGTGTCTTTATACGTGTCCTGCCCCCAGGTTCTTCAGAACCATTTTTTTTTTTTTTTTTAGATTCCATATATATGTGTTAGCATACAGTATTTGTTTTTCTCTTTCTGACTTACTTCACTCTGTATGACAGACTCTAGGTCCATCCACCTCACTACAAATAACTCAATTTAGTTTCCTTTTATGGCTGAGTAACATTCCATTGTATATATGTGTCACATCTTCTTTATTGATTCATCTGTCGATAGACACTTAGTTGCTTCCATCTCCTGGCTATTGTAAATAGAGATGCAATGAACATTGTGGCACATGACTCTTCTTTTAAAAAAAAATATTTTTATTTATGTATTTATTTGGCTGGGCTGGGTCTTAGTTGCGGCATGCGAACTTTTAGTTGCAGCATGTGGGATCTAGTTCCCCGACCAGGGATCAAACCCAGAGCACCCTGCACCGGGAGCGTGGCGTCCTAGCCGCTGGACCACCAGGGAAGACACATGACTCTTTTTGAATTATGGTTTTCTCAGGGTATATGCCCACTGGTGGGATTGCTGGGTTGTATGGTAGTTCTTTTTTTAGTTTTTTAAGAAAACTCCGTACTGTTCTTCATAGTGGCTGTTATCAATTTACATTCCCACCAACAGTGCAAGAGGGTTCCCTTTTCTCCACACCCTCTCCAGCATTTATTGTTTGTAGATTTTTTGATGATGGCCATTCTGACCGGTGTGAGATGATATCTCATTGTAGTTCTGACTTGCATTTCTCTAATGATTAATGATGTTGAGCATTCTTTCATGTGTTTGTCATGAGATCCTTGCTGGGTAGAGTAATCTTGGTTGTAGGTTTTTCCCTTTCATCACTTTAAATATGTCCTGCCACTCCCTTCTGGCTTGCAGAGTTTATTCTGAAAGATCAGCTGTTAACCTTATGAGGATTCTTTTGTATGTTATTTGTTGTTTTTCCCTTGCTCCTTTTAATATTTTTTCTTTGTATTTAATTTTTGATAGTTTGATTTACATGTGTCTTGGCATGTTTCTCCTTGGATTTATCCTGTATGGGACTCTCTGTGGTTCCTGGACTTGATTAACTATTTCCTTTCCCATATTAGGGAAGTTTCAACTATAATCTCTTCAGATATTTTCTCAATCCCTTTCTTTTTTTCTTCTTCTTCTGGGACTCCTATAATTTGAATGTTGGTGCATTTAATGTTGTCCCTGAGATATCTAAGAGTGTCCTCAGTTCTTTTCATTCTTTTTTCTTTATTCTGCTGTATAGTAGTTATTTCCACTATTTTATCTTCCTGGTCACTTATCCATTCTTCTGCCTCAGTTATTCTGCTATTGACTTCTTCTTGAGAATTTTTAATTTCATTTATTGTGTTGTTCATCATTGTTTGCTGTCTAGGTCCTTGTTAAACGTTTCTTGTGTTTTCTCCATTTTATTTCCAAGATTTTGGATCCTCTTTACTATCATTTCTCTGAATTATTTTTCAGGTAGACTGCCTGTTTCCTCTTCATTTGTTTGGTTTGGTGGGTTGTTACCTTGCTCCTTCACCTACTGTGTTTTTCTCTGTCTTCTCATTTTGCTTAACTTACTGTGTTTGGGGTCACCTTTTTGCAGCCTGTAGGTTTGTAGTTCCCATTGTTTTTGGTGTCTGCCCCCCCGCCGCCAGTGGGTAAGATTGGGTCAGCTGGTTGTGTAGTCTTCCTGGTAGAGGGGACTGGTGCCCGTGTTCTGGTGGATCAGGCTGGATCTTGTCTTTCTGGTGGGCACTACCACGTCCAGTGGTGTGTTTTGGGGTGTCCGTGATCTTATTATGCTTTTAGGCAGTGTCTCTGCTAATGGGTGGGGTTGTGTTCCTGTCTTACTAGTTGTTTGGCATAGGGTGTCCAGCGCTATAGCTTGCCGGTCGTTGAGTGGAGCTGGGGCTTAGCTTTGAGATGGACATCTCTGGGAAAGCTTTCACCGTTTGATATTACGTGGAGCTGGGAGGTCTCTGGGAGACCAGTGTCCTGAACTCGGCTCTCCGACGTCAGAGGCACAGGCCTGACACCCACCTGGAGCACCAAGACCCTGTCAGCCACACGGCTCAGAAGAAAAGGGAGAAAAAAAGAAAGAAGGAAAGAAAAAAATAAAATAAAGTTATTAAAATAAAAAGTACAAATAAATTATTAAAAATTAAAATGTAATAAGAGAAAACAAAGAAAGAAAGAAGAGAGCAACCAAACCAAAAAACAAATCCACCAATGATAGCAAGTGCTAAAACGTATACTAAAAGAAAAAAAAAAAATGGACAGACAGAACCCTCGGACAAATGGTAAAAGCAAAGCTATACAGACAAAATCACACAAAGAAGCATACACATACACACTCACAGAAAGAGAAAAAGGAAAAAAAAATATATGTCTATATATATATATATATATAAAAAGAAGGAAGAGAGCAACCAAATCAATAAATCTACTAATAATTATAAAGTCCAAATACTAAACTAAGATAAACATAAAACCGGAAACAAATTAGATGCAGAAAGGTAACCCGAAGTCTGCAGTTGCTCCCAATGTCCACTGCCTCAGTTTTGGGATGATTCGTTGTCTATTCAGGTATTCCACATATGCAGGGTACATCAGGTTGATTGTGGAGCTTTAATCCGCTGCTCCTGCGGCTGCTGGGAGAGATTTCCCTTTCTCTTCTTTGTTTGCACAGCTCCTGGTGTTCAGCTTTGTATCTGGCCCCGCCTCTGCGTGTAGGTCGCCTTAGGGCGTCTGTCTTTGCCCAGAGAGGATGGGGTTAAAGGAGCAGCTGATTAGGGGGCTCTGGCTCACTCAGGCCGAGGGAAGGGAGGGGTATGGAATGTGGGGCGAGCCTGCGGTGGCAGAGTCCAGTGTGACATTGCACCAGCCTGAGGCAGGCTATGTGTTCTCCCGGGGAAGTTGTCCCTGGATCATGGGGCCCTGGCAGTGGCGGGCTGCACAGGCTCCCAGGAGGGGAGGTGTGGATAGTGACCTCTGCTTGCACACAGGCTTCTTGGTGGGTGCAGCAGCAGCCTTAGTGTCTCATACCCGTCTCTGGTGTCCGTGCTGATAGCCATGGCTCGTGCCTGTCTCTGGAGCTCCTTTAGGCTGTGCTCTGACCCCCCTCTCCTTGTGCACCCTGAAATAATGGTGTTTTGACTCTTAGGCAGGTCCAGAGTTTTCCCTGGACTCTCTCCCGGCTAGCTGTGGCTCACTAGCCCCCCTTAGGCTGTGTTCACCCAGCCAACCCCTGGGGTCTGACCTCCGAAGCCCGAGCCTCAGCTCCCAGCCCCTACTCGCCCCAGCGGGTGAGCAGACAAGCTGGTGAGTGCTGGTCGGCACTGATCCTTTGTGTGGGAATCTCTCCGCTTTGCCCTCTGCACCCCTGTTGTTGCGCTCTCCTCTGTGGCTCCGAAGCTTCCCCCATGCCACCCCCTGTCTCTGCCAGTTAAGGGGCTCCCTAGTGTGTGGAAACTTCACAGCTCTCTCCCAGAGGTGCAGGTCCTGTCCCTATTCTTTTGTCTCTGTGCTTTTTTCTTTTGCCCTCCCCGCCTGGGGAGTTTCTTACCTTTTGGGAAGTCTGAGGTCTACTGCCAGCGTTCAGTAGGTGTTCTGTAGGAGTTGTTCCACATGTAGATGTATTTCTGATGTATTTGTGGGGAGGAAGATGATCTCCACTTCTTACTCTTTCGCCATCTTGAAAGTCTCCTCTCACTGGCCTATTTTAAAAATTTTTAGCATATGGCCATCTTGAAGGTCTCCTCTCACTGGCCTATTTTAAAAATTTTTAGCATATGGCTACCAAGAGGGTAAGGGGAGGTGGGATGAATTGGGAGATTGGGATTGACATATTTACACTTTTGATACTATGTATAAAATAGATAACTAATGAGAATCTCCTGTATAGCACAGGGAACTCTACTCAATGCTCTCTCTCACTTTAAATCAAAAGCCAGAAATGATTAAGCTTAGTGAAGAAGGTACGTCAAAAGCCATTAGGCAGAAAGCTAGGCCTCTTGCGCTAAACAGTTAACGAAGTTGTGAATGCAAAGGAAAAGTTCTTAAAGGAAATTAAAAGTGCTACTCCAGTGAACATACAAATGATAAGAAAGTGAAACAGCCTTATTACTGATATGGAGAAAGTTTGAGTGATCAGGATAGAAGAGCAAACCAGCCACAAAATTCCCTTAATTCAAAGCAAGGCCCTAACTGTCTTCAATTCTAGGAAGGCTGAGAGAGATGAGGAAGCTGCAGAAGAAAAGTCTGAAGCTGGCAGAGGCTGGTTCATGAGGGTTAAGGAAAGAAGGCACCTCCATAACATACAAGTAGAAGATGAAGCAGCAAGGTGATATAGAAGCTGCAGCAAGTTATCCAGAAGATTTAGTTAAAATAATTAATGAAGGTAGCTACACTAAACAAGAGATTTTCAGTGTAGACAAAACAGACTTATATTGGAAGAAGATGCCATCTAGGACTTTTAAAACTAGAGAAATCAATGCCTGACTTCAAGTCTTCAAAGGACAGGGTGACTCTCTTGTTTGGGGCTTATGTAGCTGGTGACTTTAAGTTGAATATTTTAAAGCCGCTGTGGAGACCTATTGCTCAGAAAGGAAAGCTTCCTTTCAAAATGTTACTGCCCATTGACAATGTACCTGGTCACCGAAGAGCTCTGATGGAGATGTACAATGAGATTAATGTTGTTTTCATGCCTGTTAACACAACATTCATACTGCAGCCCATGGATCAAGGAGTCATTTTGACTTTCAAGTCTTATTATTGAAGAAATATACTTCATGAGGCTATAGCTCCCATAGATAGTGATTCCTCTGATGGAGGGCAAAGTAAATTGAAAACCTCTGGAAACGATTCACCATTCTAGATGCCATTAAGAACATTTGTGATTCATGGGAAGAGGCCAAAATATCAACATTAACAGGAATTTGAAAGAAGTGATTCTGACCCTCATGGATGATTTTGAGAGGTTCAGGACTTCAGTGGAGGAAGTAACTGTAGGTGTGGTGGAAATAGCAAGAGACCTAGAATTAGAAGTGGAGCCTGAAGATGTGACTGAATTGCTGCAATCTCATAAAACTTTAAAGAATGAGTTGCATCTTATGGATGAGCAAAGAAATTGGTTTATTGAGATGGAATCTACTCCTGGTGAAGGTGCTGTGAAGATTATGAAATGACAACAAAGGATTTAGAATATTACGTAAACTTAGTTGATAAAGCAGCAGGGTTTGAGAGGACTGACTTCAATTTTGAAAGAAGTTCTACTATGGTAAAATTCTACCAAAGATCAATGCATGTTAGAGAGAAATTGTTCATGAAAGGAAGTGTCAATCAACACAGCAACGTTCATTGTTGTCTTATTTTAAGAAATGGGTTGGGTTGACCAAAGCTACCCCAATCTTCAGCAACCAACACCCTGATTAATCAGCAGTCATCAACATCGAGGCAAGACCCTCCACCAGCAAAAGATTAGGGCTCACTAAAGCCTTAGATAATGGTTAGAAATTTTTAGCAATAAAGTATTTTAAAATTAAGATATGTACATTTTTTTAGACAATGCCATTGCACACTTAAGAGACTGCAGTATAGTGTAAATATAACTTATAGGTACTGGGAAACCAAAAAGCTCCTGTGACTCACTTCATTGCAATATTCTCATTATTGTCGTGGTCTGGAACCCGACCTGCAATATCTCTGAGGTACGCCTGTAATTTATTGGTTACACAGACCAACCCTTGTCCAGTGTGGGAGGGAACCATACAAAGGTGTGACTACCAGAAGGCAGGGATCACTGGGGGCCATCCTGGACTCTGGCTCCCGCAATCTGAAACCCATTAGATATGCGTAAGTCCATGAGTTCACAGTAGAAAAAATTTAGAAAACTACACCTTACAAGAGACATAAAAGACCAATTTAGAAATAAAAAATGGGCAAGACTAACTATAGCAGCTAGGGATGCACACTTGATTGATAAAATTATAAAGAAGTGCAAGGGAAGCTATCAAAGCAGGATAGTGGAAGTAAATGATTACTCTAAAAGCCAAGATAGTAGTTACTTTTGGAAAGGGTGGGGACAGTCTGTGATTGAGATGGGGCACATGGAGAGGCTTCTGGGTGGCTGGCAAAGTTTTATTTTTTGACCTGGTGTCAAGGTAAATGAAAGTGTTTACCTTTTAATAATTTACTGAGACATTAATTTGTTTCATGTGGTTTTTCTCTACCTGTGTTTTATTTTACAATAAAAAGATAAAACAACATCTCTAAAGATAATACATCCGTATGGTAAAATACTCAAAACAGTGGAAAATTTTTTATAGTGAAAAATCAATCTTCCCAACTCATCTACTAGTAATTTTCTTCCCTAGAAGTAGCCGTTGTCACCTGCTTCTTGTGTATCTATCCAGAGAGATCTCATGCATATAAAATCACACACATACACGTATGTATGTGTATATGTATATATAAATATAAATGTGTATAAAATTTCCTCTCATTTAAAAGTATAAGTGGTAGAATTAGAATACCATGCACAACAGGGAATTATATTCAGTATAATTCAATATAATTCCACCTATAGTGGAATATAATCTGAAAAAAAAATAACTGAATCACTTTGTGGTACACCTGAAACTAACACAATGTTGTAAATCAATTATACTTCAAATAAAAACGATCTTTTCTCTTTACATTGCCATATTTTCTAAATATTCAAAATTGTGTGGCTTTTACTTTGATTATTATAAAAAGTTATTAAACTTAAGAAAAAGAATACCATACACATATTCTGATCTTTGTTTATTTCGCTAAATATTTTATTTTTGTGGATAATATATCTACTATCACATAGTGCCCTTAAACAACATGGGGGTTAGGTGTGCTGATTCCCCTCACAGTAGAAAATCACATATAACTTTTGACTCCTCAAAAACCTAACTGGAAGCCTTACCAGTAACATTAACACTCGGTTAAGACATATTTTGTATAAGTATTATATACTGTTTTCTTACAATAAAGTAAGATAGATTAAAAAATGTTATTAAGAAAATCATAGGAGAAAATACATTTACAGTACTATACTTAAGTTTATGTCCTCTGTTTACAAGGTGAGTTACTTGTCAGTACCTACATTAATATTTTATGTAATACAAAACAGTGTAGATGTTATACATGTTACTAACACTAGACATCAAAAATGAAAAGATAATGTGAAAAAGAAATTCATAATTTTTAACAGATGAAACGATTCATGCTTTGATAACAAAGAAGCAGCAATGTGTTTGCTTTAATGGTAGCTTTGTGTAATCAATAAGATTGCTTCATGGTAGAGTAGCCTATATACTAATGAATAAATCATTAGAAAATTTTTGTGGCATGTAGTATTACGTATTATTTATAACACAGTATTGGAAACATTATTACATTTTTAAAAAACCACTTACCTGTGATAACAGGCTGATATGCAGTTTCTCCAAGTACAGAAGAGACAGACATCCTGTATAGTAATGTAATTCTTTGAAAGCTTATAAAACAGTAAGAAAACTAACACATTATTAATTTTATATTAAATGTCACTCACCTTATGCTTATGTAGGAATAGACTAGTATCTACATATTTTTTACTCATTCGTGACATGCCTTTTTCTTAATTTTTTCAATATTTTAGGCCATGCATTTCCTCTGCACATTTTTCCAAATTGTCAAAAATATTTTTAAAAATTCTATTGTATTTATTGAAAAATATCTGCATATAAGTGAACCCACACTGTTCAAGCCCATATTGTTCAATGGTCAGCTGTATAAAGTCAGTTCCTATTTCTAGGCGACAACCCATATATTTTAGCCTGTAAATAGCAGTTTAAATCAGAAGGTAACTTTTCTAAGAATATTCTCCATTAAGTCAGCAGATATGTTTCTAATTTCTCAATGTGGAGATACCGTTCATATTGATTTTGAAGGTACACATTTTTCATAAAGTTTAAAATTTACCTGTTTGGTTTTTTCACCCAACTTTTCAGCTTAAACAAACCTGTTCACCCTTTGATTCAGACAAGATTACCTAGGGAAGGGTGGATTCTGGAGTTAGCAAAGTGCTTCTTCAGCATTTCCTTCAATGAACTCACAGAGATTTTATGGCGAGTGTTAAAACAACGCACCTGTGACTAACCTTTGTGCTTCTCAGCTGATAACTGCCTGTTTATGGTGATAACTAAGATTAAAGGAGACAGAGGTACAGGCTTCTACAGCCTTTAAACTCTAATCTTGGACTAGCAAATGTTTCCTGGGCACCAAACTATATTGTTTAAAAAAGAAAAACTTGGTCAAGTGTTTTAACTATTTTTTTTCCTTTAATATTTCTTGCTTTTTCAGTTGTTTAAGTAGTATTTGTTGAGTACCTACCATGCAATTAGCAGTGGGGTGCCCTGGGGGTATCAAGGAAGGACGTACAAAGAAAGAGCTTACAGTCTTGTGGGGATTCACAGTATATATACATATGAACCAGCTAGTGAACAAGATGTATTATATATATTATATTTTGTGTGTTTATCTCGATGTATGTAAACATATATAAACATATGCAGTACAACGTAAATATACACGTATGCTAAGTGGTGTGGCACAGATAATTAGAAAGTGGGCAAGATGCAGTATGAAAATTACGTGAAGGGACAATAAACCAAAGCAGTTGGAAGGTGATGTGAATCCAGTTGTCAGGCAAGACTGTGTGCTGAGCAAGCTCTGGAGCTAAGTTTTTCTTTTGAAATAATTATAGACGCACAGGAAGTAGCAAAAATAGTACAAAGAGGTCCCAGGTACCACCCCCCCAGGTTCCCCCAATAGTAACGTCTTATATAACTTGAGTACAATACCCAAACCGGCATACCGACATTGAGACAACCTACAGCTGTTTTCCACATTTCACCAGTTTTACATGCACACACGTCCATGGAGCTGAGTTTTGATAAATGAGTTCAATAGACAAGAGGAATGAGAAAAAAAAACTAGAGACAAACAAAGCCTCACAGGGCAGTTACTTTGTAGAACTGTCCTGTTTCTTGTTCTTCCAACTCTTAGGCATCCCCTATGCAAAGTAACCACACTGCTTTCCTCACTGGAGGTTGGCTTGTTACCTCCTCTTCACAAATGTTACCCAAGCACTTACTCCTGTTCTCTCTCTCTCTCTCTCTTTTTTTTTTTTTGTAGTACGCGGGCCTCTGCCTGTTGTGGCCTCTCCCGTTGCGGAGCACAGGCTCCGGACGTGCAGGCTCAGCGGCCGTGGCTCACGGGCCCAGCCACTCCGCGGCATGTGGGATCTTCCCGGACTGGGGCACGAACCCGCGTCCCCTGCATCGGCAGGCGGACTCTCAACCACTGTGCCACCAGGGAAGCCCTCCCTCTCTTTTTTTTAATTGAAGTATAGTTGATTTACAATGTGTGTTAATTACTGCTGAACAACAAAATGATTCAGTTATACATATATATATATATATACATGCTCTTTTTAAAAAATATTCTTTTCCATTATGGTTTATCATAGGATATTGAATATTCTTCTCTGTTCTATACAGTAGGACCATGTTGTTTATCCATTCTATATATAAAAGCTTAAGTCTGCTACCCACAACTTCCCACTCCATCCCTCCACCAACCCTCTCCCCCCTGGCAGCCAGCAGTCTGTTCTCTATGCCTGTGATTCTGTTTCTGTTTCATAGATAGGTTCATTTGTGTTATATTTTAGAGTCTACATGTAAGTGATATCATATGGTTTGTCTTTCTCTTTTGGACTTACTTCACTTAGTATGATAATCTCTGGTTGCATCCATGTTGCTGCAAATGGCATTATTTCGCTCTTTTTATGGCTGAGTAGTATTCCATTGTGTATATTTACCACATCTTCTTTATCCATTCATCTGTCACTCCCGTTCTCTTATTCCAGTGATCCAAACATAGGCAGTCTCCCTCCTAGAAACCATTTGTTTTCTGTGAACTAGTTTGTAAATAAGTAGTTGGAACCCAGAACAGATTTTCTCATGGAAACAGAGGTACATAGATTATGGGTTCCCTGGCCTGTCTCTGGGCCACATAACTCAAAATATAACTAATCTCTTTACAGAACAATACTGATCATTGCTGTACATCATGGCAGTGGTTGGGTTTCTGAGAGTTAGGGAGGAGGATTCTCTGCTATGTCAGATGGGCTTCTATCTTAATAGGAGTCCTCTTGCTACAAACTCCCACTGCATACAATGGGTAATATTAAAGGAAAAGCCCCTTTTTTATACTTTTAATCACACAAAATAAAATCTTTCCTAATTCAAGTATTCACCCACTTAACTATCAGTTCTGTAAGAGGTGACAGAGGAAGTGCAGACAAAGGAGCTGTTAGGAGAGCTAGGCAGAGAAATACTGAAAAGAGAGCTCCTTAAAGGAAATACACCAGAATAATACAGTGATTGTCTCTGAGAGGTGCAATTACCAGTGATTCATTCTTCATATTTTCTCTCTTTCTCTCTCTCCCTCTCCCTCATCCTCACTCTCTCTGTTTCTTTTGTATCTTTCTGAATTTTCCAAATTCTCTGCAACTGGGATGCATTGCTTTTATAACCACAAAAATTAGAGTGCTCTGGAATGAAAGAGGTGCATGCAGGTTTTTCAAGCAGTTCCCAATATGGTTGGCAAGAGAGGAGATAGAATATGGAGCAGTGTGCTCCACAAGGTAGAAGCAAGGTGGTTTCCATACAGTAACAGGTACCTGGAAAGGCAGGAACCTTCTGAGTGGGCACAGGCATGTACACAATTCAGAACTTTACAGAGGAGAGGTTTACTCTGGGAATGCACAGATGCTATCCTTTCCTTGGTTCCTGCAATGAAATACAAAGCTACCATTGACACCTTTGGGCAGGGTCCTGCCAGAGTCAAGAAAGGAGCCTGATGGCTACTGAGCCATAAGTCCTTTAAGCCCTGGGTTTACATCACCATTCTGGAATAAGTTATACTGAAAACCATACATGTTAAGGCATGTTCACAGATCATTTTCCATTTCTGCCCAGAGCGTCAAACAGCAGTGTTTAGGCTTCTTAGGTCCTCTCTATGCTGTCCTAGATGGGACTTTAAGTCTATAGATACTTATAAATACTTATGCCATGCCCTTTAAATATGGTCTACAAATCCACATGAAATATTTGTCTTCTAATCTCTCCTTATCTCAGTGATGATTGCATTACTTGCAGTAATTATCTTCTTTTGTAGTTTTTGATTTCCATCATGCTATTACAACTTGGTAGAATATTTATGGGAACATGATACTAATACATGTGCAATATATTTGGTTTCTCCCTGTAGATACAATCATGCTGGCCTAAGCATACTAATGCCATAAAAAGCTAAAATGCTTCAACTTGCTTATTCTTAATGCTTTAAAAAAAATGAGAATTCCTCAGTCTCATAAAATAGAGATAATTAGCAATTTGCATCTATTTCTTGATAACTTTGAGAGGTTAATTTGGAACAAATATGATATTTTAGTAAAGGTAAAGTCCCTACTTCAATTTAATTTTGTTGTATAAACATTTCTTGCATGCTGGACCATGTCAATACTAAGTGAAGCAAAAGTGAGAAAGAAGCAGTTCCTATCTTCACAGGGTGTAAAATCTAGTCAAAACAAAACAAAAATTGATGAAAGCTTTTAAATGAATATCCCTTTTGTCATTGTACCAAAGGAGGTCTGTAATAATCAGAGATACTAAAGTGATTGGAAAGAACCTCCTGGCTGAATGGAAGTGGGGTGTAGGAAGGATTGTGGGTGGCATGAGAGGTAGGATGACTATATAAACCTGGGCACTTTTGAGAATAAAAGAGGTGCTACTAATATTTATGTTTATGTAAGAGGCACAACCTTAATCTATTTTAGGCCAACAGGGAGTCTTGATGCCCTTCGTTAAAAAAATGGATTTAGGGGCTTCCCTGGTGGCGCAGTCGTTGAGAGTCCGCCTGCCGATGCAGGGCACACAGGTTCATGCCTGAGTCCGGGAGGATCCCACATGCAGCGAAGTGGCTGGGCCCGTGAGCCACGGCCACTGAGCCTGCGCGTCCTGAGCCTGTGCTGCGCAACGGGAGAGGCCACAACAGTGAGAGGCCCGTGTACCGCAAAAAAAAAAAAAAAAATTGATTTAGGAGAACTTCCATGAATATAAATGGTAGGGAAGTGTATTAGTTTGCGAGGGCTGCCACAAAAGGATGGCTTAAACAATGGAAATTTTATTGTCTTGCAGTTTTGGAAGTTAGAAGTCCAAAATCAAGGTGTCAGCAGGGTCAGTTCTTTCTGAAGACTGTGAGGGAAAGATCTGTTCCAGACTTCTCTCCGTGGCTGAGGAAGGTTGTCTTTTTCCTGTATCTTCACATCATCTCTCCTCTCTGCATGTCTCTATGTCCAAATTTCCCCTTTTTATAAGGACACTAGTCATATTGGCTTAGAGTCCATCCTAATGACCTCATGTATCTTGATTGCCTCCATAAAGACCATATCTCCAGATAAGGTCACATTCTGAAGTACTGGGGATTAGTACACTAATATATCTTTGTTTGGTGGGGGGCATGGTTTAACTAATAACAGGAAGGATGGTAGAAACTTGACAATAGCACCACAATAGAAGAGATGTTACATCTGGATGGCTAGTGGGCACTGTCTTCTTAGTATACATCCTGATCAGGAGGCAATTCTGTTATAGGCTTTAATAAGGTAAGATGGGTGGGGAGAATAAACAGAATGGAGGATGATTAGAGAAATAGAAACTTTTATTTGGGGGAATTATTAGTGTTCCCCAATTCCTCTTTCCATTGGACAATAAAGACTGGACACTGGTGGCAGAGGATGTTCAAGTGGCAGTTGACTAGAGCATGTGGAGCTATGGGATGCCATGTCTAGGAGGTGCCACAAATAGACTGGTCAATTTTTACCACATTAGTTGATAATTCTCTACTATGAGATCTGCCTTTACTTATGAAATTAAAGCTATTTTTTCCTTTCCCCATCTCCACGGGGATTTTATGATTCACAGAAAAATAAATGTGATGAATTCTGAGCTCTGTGGAGGAATGATCTTGAGTTAGTTCAAAGTGGTTATAGTGACAAAGGTTTTTGGCCTTTGGGCATGTTCGTGAAATTGCATATAAAACTGATCACTTATACTTTCAAAATATTGAATAGCAGGCAGACAAAAAGTTAGGGAGAGAAATATACATTTTTTTGGGCTTACATGTTAGTGGCTTAGATATAGGAACATTAGGCCTTTACATGCTTGCAAAATGCAATCTGTGTTCTTGTGTCATTACCGTGAAAGGTCAATGAGAAACTTCATACATTATGATGACACATAGATTCCGTGCTGAAATTCACATAGGATTGTTCTTATTCTTATGTTACGCTTTCTTCATTTATCTTGATCTTCATAAGTATAGATAAAATAGTGGTACACACATTTTCTTGGCAAAGAAGAAATTGGCATATCACTGTTGTGTGTTCAGTTAAACAGCTGTAGCTAAAACAAGATTATCGTAGACTATGTGGTTAGGAAGCACCAGGCTTTAAAAAAAAACAAAAAAGAAGCACCAGGTTAGTCAGTATAATACACAAATCATAAAACATTAAAAGAAAATAAAAATAGCCTTGGTCCTTAACTTGTGGGCTCAAAGGGCCTGGGAAGTGAGTGAAATGCATGTTTTATTAAGTCAGGAAGAATAAATGATCAGTAAAAGTGTAATATTGGAATTTCAGACACACTAATCCTGTAAGTCATTCCAACATATATAGGATTTTAATTTTAAATTAATTTAAAAAATTATTTTCAATATAAGGTCTCATTACAGAATACTTGGAAAAATGAAAAGGAGTCATTTCTTCCTAATTTCTTTCTATATGGTCTTTGACATAGTTGTACTCATACAGTACATACAATGTTCTAGCTCCCTTTTTGGCTTTGCATACTTTTCATTGTTGGCATTTTTTAAGTTATATAATTGCCCATCTGACAACTTACTTAATTACTTCTCAAATAATAGACTTTAACAAATCCCTAATGTATTATGTTATATAATTTTGATATAAATATCTTATTATGTAAATTTTCATCATATTAGGGTTTTTTGGGCAGGAGATGTGATCTTTCTGGGTCATAGGGTTATGAGGCCTTTTATGACAGCACTTTGTTCTTAGGTCAGTAAGATAGTCTCCATTTTATCAGAGCCTAAAATGACTAAATAAATTTCATGGTTGGATCGCAGCAATTCTGAATTTAATATCTAAGCATAATGACCTTGCCTTTTTTTAAAAAGATTTTTAAAAAAATATATTTATTTATTTATTTTATCTTTGGTTGCATTGGGTCTTCATTGCTGCACGCGGGTTTTCTCTAGTTGCAGCGAGCGGGGGCTACTCTTCATTGTGGTATGCGGGCTTCTTGTTGCAGTAGCTTCACTTGTTGCAGAGCACGGGCTCTAGGTGTGCGGACTTCAGTAGTTGCGGCACGTGGACTCAGTAGTTGTGGCTCTAGAGTGCAGGCTCGGTAGTTGTGGCACGTGGGCTTAGTTGCTCTGTAGCGTGTGGGATCTTCCTGGCCCAGGGCTCGAACCCGTGTTCCCTGCATTGGCAGGAGGATTCTTAACCACTGTGCCACCAGGGAAGTCTGATAATGACCTTGTCTTAAAGAAGTTTGAATTATTATACCTTCAAGGATGTTACAGAAATGCTTGGGCATCTTTTTTTTTTAATTAAAATATTTTTTCTTTAAAAAAATTTTTGTTTTGTCTGTCTGAGCATCTTTATCATCAAGTAAATTACATGCAGTTTGTTTAGAGAAAGATGTAATAGAAAGATCTCATCAGTAATGGAAGTGTGCAGATTGTTTTGTTATGCAGACATGCTACTGCACTGAGAGTTGGAAAAAAATAAGACTTTGCCCAGGGTTTATAAATACTTTTACCAAAGTAACATTAAAAATAATTAAATAATCACAAAATTAAACCTCACAAAAAAAAAAAAAAAAAATTAAACCTCACTAGTAAATGAAAGTTGAAATTATTTTGGATAGGAACTCTGACAGGATGGAAACACCATGGGCCCTGGAGTCAAACAAACTGTCTTTGGAATTGCAGCTCTGCCACTCATTCAACCTCTGACTCTGGACAAATTTTGGCTTTTCAGAAACTCAGATTGTATAAAATGGTGGTTAATAATGTATTAAATAAAAATAAGGCATATATCAAATTGCCTAGTGTACAGTGAGTGCCCATTTATTACTAATTAGTAATATTTCTTCCTTCCTTCCTTTATTCATGTAAAGAATATTTCAGGAGGAAATATATAATTTAAAATACTTAAACAGGGACTTCCCTGGTGGCGCAGTGGTTAAGAACCTGCCTGCCAATGCAGGGGACACGGGTTCGAGCCCTGGTGCGGGAAGATCCCACATTCCGCGGAGCAACAAAGCCCGTGCACCACAACTACTGAAAGCCTGCATACCTAGAACCCGTGCTCCGCAACAAGAGAAGCCACCGCAATGAGAAGCCCGTGCACCGCAATGAAGAGTAGCCTTCACTCGCTGCAACTAGAGAAAACCCGTGTGCAGCAACAAAGACCCAACACAGCCAAAAAATAAAGTTAAATAAATTAATTAATTAAATAAATACTTAAAAAAACTCTCATTTTAGTTCAAGGGACTCTATAAATGAGTTTTGCAACTTTCTGTGAGGCTGTACTATATTCATTTAAAAATAAAAAGTTGGACTTCCCCAGTTGTCCAGTGGTTAAGGCTCCATGCTTCCACTGCAGGGTCATGGGTTCGATCCCTGGTGGGGGAAGTTCCGCATGCCACCCTGTGTGGCCAAAATAATAATAAATTTAAAAAAAATAAAAAGTTAAGAAAAATAAAAAAGACAGTATTAGATAAATGAGTCAGGCATGGAGGGTTCAATTAATTGGTTCCTTCTGGTTAAGTCATTTATTTTTTCTGTCTCTCAGTTTCTCACCTGAAATGGAGAAACACAATTCCTAAGCTACTAGAGTACTTATTCCAAGGATGAACAATTGTGGTTCACATTTTAGGGAGAACATAATAGGTTGAATACTGTTTCCTTTCAAGTAATTTAATCAAGAGAAAAGGACTAAGGGTTAAAAATTTCTTACTAGTAGACATGTCTTGTTGGATAAATATATTCTTTTTTTTTTTGCTTGCTCTGGGTCTTAGTTTCGGCAGGCGGGCTCCTTTAGTTGTGGTACACAGGCTCCTTAGTTGTGGCATGCGAACTCTTAGTTGTGGCATGCATGTGGGATCTAGTTCCTTCACCAGAGATCGAACCCGGGCCCCCTGCATTGGGAGCACAGAGTCTCAACCACTGCACCACCAGGGAAGTCCCAATACATATATTCTTAATTCTGATATATACAAGTAATAAAAATCAAGTTCTGGGACTTTCCTGGTAGTCCAGTGGTTAAGACTACAGGTCCCTATGCCTGGGTTTGATCCCTTGTCAGGGAACTAGATCCTGCATGACGCAACTAAGAGTTCACATGCTGCGACTAAAAGAGCTGGCATGAGGCAACAAAGATCCAGCGTGCCACAACTAAGACCCGACACAGCCAAATAAATAATTAATTAATAAAACGAAAACGAAAACAAAAAGTTCTGATTCAGACAGTCATCCAACTAAATTTTTAATGAATGCTCATTATGTTCAAGGTGTGAGTACAGAAAACAATGGACTTTTACAGCCACACACATCTGTTTTCAAATTTTTGTTGGCTTCACACCTAATTAGCTGTGAGACTGGTGATATATATATATTCTTAACATCTTTATTTGAGTATAATTGCTTTACAATGGTGTGTTAGTTTCTGCTTTATAACAAAGTGAATCAGCTATACATGTACATATATCCCCATATCTCCTCCCTCTTGCATCTCCCTCCCACCCTCCCTATTCCCACCCCTCTAGGTGGTCACAAAGCACCGAGCTGATCTCCCTGTGCTGTGCGGCTGCTTCCCACTAGCTATCTATTTTACATTTGGTAGTGTATATATGTCCATGCCACTCTCTCACTTCATCTCAGCTTACCCTTCCCCCTCCCCATGTCTTCAAGTCCATTCTCTACATCTGCGTCTTTGTTCCTGTCCTGCCCCTAGGTTCTTCAGAATCATATTTTTGGGGGGGGGGGTTCCATATATACGTGTTAGCATACAGTATTTGTTTTTCTCTTTCTGACTTACTTCACTCTGTATGACAGACTCTAGGTCCATCCACCTCACTACAAATAATTCAATTTTGTTTCTTTTAATGGCTGGTAATATTCCATTGTATATATGTGCCACATCTTCTTTATCCATTCATCTGTCGATGGACACTTAGGTTGCTTCCATGTCCTGGCTATTGTAAAAAGACCTGCTATGAACATTGTGTTACATGACTCTTTTTGAATTATGGTTTTCTCAGGGTATGTGTCCAGTAGTGGGATTGCTGGGTCATATGGTAGTTCTGTTTTTAGTTTTTTAAGGAAACTCCGTACTGTTCTCCATAGTGGCTGTATCAATTTACATTCCCACCAACAGTGCAAGAGGGTTCCCTTTTCTCCACACCCTCTCTGGCATTTGTTGTTTGCAGATTTTTTGATGATGGCCATTCTGACTGGTGTGAGGTGATACCTCATTGTAGTTCTGATTTGCATTTCTCTAATGATTAGTGATGTTGAGCATCCATTCATATGCTTGTTGGCAATCTGTATATCTTCTCTGGAGAAATGTCTATTTAGGTCTTCTGCCCATTTTTGGTTTGAGTTGTTTTTTTGATGTTGAGCTGCATGAGCTCCCTGTAAATTTTGGAGATTAATCCTTTGTCAGTTGCTTCATTTGCAAAAATGTTCTCCCATTCTGAGGGTTGTCTTTTCGTCTTGTTTATGTTTTCCTTTGCTGTGCAAAAGCTTTTAAGTTTCATTAGGTCCCATTTGTTTATTTTTGTTTTTATTTCCATTTCTCTAGGAGGTGGGTCAAAAAGGATCTTGCTGTGATGTATGTCATAGAGTGTTCTGCCTGTGTTTTCCTCTAAGAGTTTTATAGTGTCTGGCCTTACATTTAGGTCTTTAATCCATTTTGAGTTTATTTTTGTGTATGGTGTTAGGGAGTGTTCTAATTTCATTCTTTTACATGTAGCTGTGAGACTGGTGATATTCACGATGAAGATTTCTGACCTTCAGTGAAACCTCACAGAGATTTCGTGCAGAAAAAAATGAGGAAAACAATGAGGAAAGAAACTGAGTTATCTATTGCGGCACAACACGTAACCACCAAATTTAGTGGCTTAAAATACCATCAGTTCATTATTTCTCATGATTCTGAGGGTTGGCTGGTCTCTCCAAGTGGTCTTTCTTCCAGGATGGTGTTCTCAGGGCAGCGTTACAACAGGGTGAAGGCTGAAGCTGCAGGGCCACTAGAGGCCTATGCTCAGGAACTTGAACCATGTTCGCTTTGGCCACATTTTACTGGCCAGAAGTCCAGCTCAGATTAATGGTGTGAAGAAGAGACTGGGTCTCTACATGGGAGGTTATTGCAAAATCACCTTGCAAAGAGATATGCTGCTGGGATGAGAGGGTCAGTAAACCAGTTATAGTATCTGCTGTGTTTGTTTTCAGGAAGCTTCAAATGATGCCATCTATCAGCGTGCCTGGCATTTTTGTTATAGTCAGTCTTCATCTTCCTCCTTTCCTCTCTTTAAGAATCATTCAAAGTTGCATGTGAAGACACAGTTCTAAAGGAGGCTAGGATCGGTGTCATTGTTCGTAATACACACTTTCAAACAGCACCCATAGCTACCTGAAGCCATCAGTGTAGGCTTGTGTGACAATCTTGTGAAATAAAACTCCCAGTTAAATTTGAATTTCAGATAAGCAACAAATAGTTTTTTAGTATAAGTATGTCTTCTCTTGTTAACAGTTTGGCATATATTCTTCTAGTACTTTCCTGTGAATAATCCAACTTACACATATAAATTTAAAAAAATAGAATCATACTTACTTTTACTAGTTGCTATTTTCCTTTTCCATATCTGTACATTTAGATCTAACTCATTCTTTTAAAAGCTGCATGGTGTTTTATGGTATGCACACACCACAGTTTATTTATTTAAGCACCTGCTAATTAATGGCTGTTTGGATTATTGGCAATCTTTCTTTATTACAAAGGGTGCTACTTTATGAAGTCCTAGGACTGGAATTGTGATGGGAAAGGTTATGCCTTGAATCCAGATGGCTAAAATGCCTTCAAAAAGGATATCATTTTAAACTCTTACCAAAAGTATTTGAGGGTTCCTATTTCTCCCCTTGCCAACCATGAGTATTTTAATCTTTGCTTATGTGACAGGATAAATGATCCATTTTCATAGCAAATTGGGAGCATACTCCCATAGAAGCACTGAATTAGAAAAACATTTATTCAGTAGGCATAAGGAAATATATGGCTACCTTTCAAAAAGAAATTTGATTTGTAGCAGTTTAGGAGAATGAATGGATGGAATTCAAACTCAATACCTTGGGTTTGAATGGGAAGGTCTGAAAACAGAAATAGTCACACAGGAATGGATCGGAGGGCTGGATTTCATCCCTCCTTACTGGCAGTATACCTTTATCTTAAATTAATAACCCATAACTTTAAACTTCCACCACTTGTGGAATGCCCTCTAGGTTTATCATCCTTTCCATTACCTACTTTAGAATGCCACTGATTTTATTTTGTTTCATTTATGCTTCTGAAAGTGGTGGTGGCCACCCACAGTGAAAACCATGAACACGCGATAATACTATACCATGATGCATTGGGCAAGAGTTTCCCATGGTACTCTTTCTTCTTGGTGCAAAGAAATAGAGTTGTTTTTTCTGTTTTTTTTTAATGCAGTTAGTAATTTCTTTTTTTTAATTTTATTTATTTTTGGCTGCATTGGGTTTTCGTTGCTGCGAGTGGGCTTTCTCTAGTTGCGGCGAGTGGGGGCTACTCTTTGCTGTGGTGCGTGGGATTCTCATTGCAGTGGCTTCTCTTGTTGTGGAGCACGGGCTCTAGGTGCGGGGGCTTCAGTAGCTGTAGCACGCAGGCTCTAGAGCGCAGGCTTAGTAGTTGTGGCACACAGGCTTAGTTGCTCTGCGGCATATAGGGATCTTTCCGGACCAGGGCTCGAACCCATGTCCTCTGCATTAGCAGGCGGATTCTTAACCACTGCACCACCAGGGAAGTCCCAGAAATAGAGTTATTTATTGCTCAGTTTTCTCCCCCTGGGCTGTCCAGAGAGGCTGGGAAGTATTACTGTGCAAATCCCCCAACAACCCTCAGCCCTATCCAAATAAATGAAAATGAACCAAAACCAAATCCAAGCTTCTAACAATTTTCTTTAGGAGAAGAGTGCATATATTAGAAACTATTCCTTAGTAGTCTCCATAACTGGGACTCATCAAGATGTTCACATATAGGGAATTACCTGCTGGTACAGTGGTTAAGACTATGTGCTTTCACTGTGAGGGCATGGGTTCAATCCCTGGTCGGGGAACTAAGACCCTGCAAGCCATGCAACACAGCAAAAAACAAAAACAAACAAAAAAGATCTTCACATATAAATAAAATGTTCTCATACCCATTTTTCTCTGCTGAAAAATCAGCTGTTTCCCTCCATTTTGAAATCATTAGGTTGACTTTAAAATAACGTTAGAGTAGTGTCTTAAAACCACGTTAGATCAGGAATAAAACATTTACAATGTTCAGGGTAAAAAACGAAGATCTGATAAAGAAGAAAACATAGGAGAAAAGAATGGGAAGAGGGAGAAAGGGATCAGGGAGGGCAAACAAGTGAGAATTTCTGTTTATGTTGATGAGTGTTACCAGTGGTGCCCCAGGTACAGTTTCACTTTTGATTGTCCCTCCTCCCTCTATAAACTCGAACTCCTTGCAGACTGGACAATGCCGTATTCATCTTTGTTTTCCCAGCACCCAGCAGGATGCCTGACAAACAGTCTGTGTTCAGGAAATATTTGTTGACTTGAATTAAACCACACTAGACTACTAATGAACACCCTAAAATTTAAATTTCATTGCTAGCCGCTTGGCAAAGGTATATTTGTGGCCAGGAGATTTTTTTACGCAAGCTTTCAAGTTGTGTGAGATGCCTGTGAAAGATACAGATTCCTGGGCCCCACCCCAGACATTCTGATACAGATGGTCTAGGTGGGGTGGGGGCGGCTAGGGAATCTGCACTTTTAACAAATGCCTCAGGTGTTTCTGATACAGCCTGGGAACCAAAGGCAGCATGCAAACTAGCACACCAGATACCTTAAGCCCTGGAATTGTCCTGATATTTTGGACTCTCTGCCTTGAAGCTTGATCTGAAAAGAATATATGACCATCCTAACATGTAAATTTACCAAAGAGTTTAAACTGCAAGATGGTAACTACAGTGCACCAACACTCCGAAGAATCTTGAGTTCCAAACGTCTGGTCTTGGTGGGTCTGCAGATTTCTGAGAGCTCCCAGTCTCTCGTGCTGTGACAGACCTAACAGGGGAGGTGTATGGAGAAACACCAATCAAGAGGTGCTTACTTGCCTTAGGGGGGCTTCTGAGTCTGTTAACTGCTCACAGATCATTAACATTTTGAGGGAGCTGGGTCAAGCAGAATGAGATTCAATGGATTAATAGAAAAACAAACAACAACAAAATGTTACTACATATATGAGATGTTCAAGTTTTCTAACAAAGAAAAATGAAAACCACATAAGAAATCAGGCCGAAAAAAGTGTCAGCAAATGTGAGCTCACTGGGCAGAAGTCCAGAATGGACTAAAAGGATAGGTGGTCCTAATTTGAAATCAGGGACGAATGGCTAGCATTGTTAATTACAACACTTGTAATAAGTGAGCATCACCTCTGCCAGCATACTGGGATTCACCTGTAGTAACTGACCACAGCCTTAGTCAAGACCGACTAGCCAGAGCAGCCCACCGAAAATAACAGAAATCACAAAGCTTTTGATTGTATTTTATGGATTTCAGTATAGCCTCTGAGGAAAGGGGATTTATTTGCTATCCTTCCGGCTGTGTAGATAAACCCAGGCCCAGAGAGGTCACCTAACACCCAGTAACTCCCAGTTAGTATACTGCTGGTTGTTAGGTTAAAAACCTCCTGTGTCCTCCCCCCACCACACTGACTCAACAATAACAGTACAATTAAATACGTGTGTGATGATGATGAAAATCCCATTTGACCCTTCCTCTACTCTTTGATCCAGGTAAGGTCGGAATCACCTCCTTTCTACACGGGAGGTAACTGAGGCCAAAAGACAAATCTGTAGGGCTGTAAAAGGCAGCGTGCGGAGGTGGAGCCCCAATCTGACTCCATAAGTCAGAAGCTCAGACAAGGCTTTGGCGGCGGGTCTGCAAGTCCAGGATGACAGCTCGCTCTGCGGAGGAGCGCTTACAGGTACGGTGGGCTGCCAGCCGGCGGGGCAAAGCGTCTTAGGCGGTTTACCAGATCTGAGCCCAGGGCCCTGGGTGCTTTAGGTGGGGCCAGCCACAAGATATCTAACTAGGATCTGGCATAGCTGGGATTTATGAAATACCTGCGCTCAAGTCCTGTGGTCTCCACGCGGGTCTGATTAACATATCTGAGGGTTCGGCTACCGTAGGACACTTACTTAAGGGCACGCCCCACAGCCCGGTTGCCGGAGCTGGAATGGGGCCAGCACGGAGGTGGTATCCGAGCGGAAACCTAACGGGGCGGGGGATTCTGCTTAGGGCGGTGGGGACACGTCCCGGGAGAGGAGGCAGCTCTGTGGTTCCGCTCTGGGTCGGTGGCGGAAGAGACCGGACGTGGCGTGAGTCGGCTGCGGGTAGGAGAGAAGGCTCGGTCCGGAGCAGAGGGCCACATCTGGGCGGCGGAGACCTAGGGGAAGGGACGTCGTCGCGGCTCTCGGTGGTGGCGGCAGAAGTGCCAGGCCGCTATTTGCGCCTCTGCGCGTCCCCGCGCGCAGCGCCCCGGACTCCCGGAGCGATGAGAGTGCAGGTCAAGGTAAACGCCGGCGTCCCAACCACCTTCCCCCACTACCCCCGGCCTCCCCCGCCTCCGCTCCACCCTCTACTTTCAGCTACCAGGACTCGCAGCCTCGAAGCCCTAAGTCCCAAGCGCGATGGGAAGTTCTGGGGAGCTTGGGGAGTTACGGAGAGGAGTGGAGGCCCTGGTCATGCCTTGGTCTCTTGTAAGGCTGCCAAGCCTCAAACTGCCTGTCACTTAACCTTTTTTTTGGACTGGCACGCGTGGTGTGTGAATAAGTACCATTTATGGTGCACATTTTATTTTTTGCATTTCGGCATAGTCCGGTTGTTGGTACTTCCTTTGGAGCCAGTTCACCTGAATTAGCCTCCTTGCTCCACCGCTAGCTACGATCTTGAGCAAGTTACTGAACCTCTGTGCTTTGTCTTCCTCATCTGGAAGATGAGGTAATAGTTATAATTTGAACATTAAATGAGATGCTATATATGCAATGCGCTTAGAATAATGCGTAGTATATTTAGTGGATTGAAAAAGTTTGGTTGTTATTATTTCATCCAGGCAATAATCCTATGAGATCTAAGTATTACCACCCACCCGCTTCCATCCCACCGGTTAACAGGAAAGGAAAATGAAGCTGAGGGAGAAGAACGGAGTTAGGATTGGAACCCAGACAAGTGCTTTAAAACACTAAGAATATGGATATCACACACAGGATTTTGAGCATTTGTTCCTAGGGAGAGGGTGGTTCATTATTAACTACCAATGTGGGAATTGAGTTCTTCAATTTCTTTCTCCCTATGTACAAATTTTGGTGTTTCATTTGCTTTGGATTCTTCCATAACTGATAAAGCATTAGATACTCTGGCCTGACACCTGGGTTTGGTGAGAATCTGACTCTTTCTTAGGTATCCCTCACCACCACCACCACGGGGTTGGGGAGTTGAAAATCATTTGAGATGGAACCCAGCGGGAACCTACTTTTTGGGGCCAAAATTGGGGATTAGTACCCTCAGAAAGTATTAGACTTGCTTTAATAGACAAGGGTGTGAATAACATGTTGAGTTGATTGTACCCCAGAGGAGAGGGAAAGACCCAGGCAGAATATTGATGATTTGCCACAAATTTTGGTCTTATCTTGCCCATTTACAATTCTCTATCATAGCTAAGTTTTTTTGGCAGGACTTCTATGCCAAAACTCAAGCATTTGGTAAATATTGGACCTGAAATATGTCTTGCCTCTTTTTCTTTCGCCCTGGGTTTTTTATCATGGCTTTTCCGTATAGGCTTGAAAGCCCAACCATTTTCAGAATGATTCTCTTCACACTTCTGGTAGAATCTTCCAGTATTGGAACTGAAAGTGGCCAACCTACCTGTAACTGTTATTTCTTTGTGTCACATCAGAAATCTACACAGCAACTATTTTCCTGTTTAAAAAAAAAAAAAAAACATGGTTAGGTAAGGTATTGTGATGTGGGTCTCAGTTGTGATTTTTCTCTTTTTTACTTCTTAGTTTGACTGAAGTTGTATATACACATAGTTCAGAGACAAATAATTCCATAAGGTTCATTACTAAAAACAGCAGAACCTCTACCATTTTCTTCTTTCCAGAAAGAGCAGTCATGTTCATCTCTTCTGGCTAGTTGGTGCTTCTTTGGGTTTCTAAATAATGCTTATATTGCTCCCTCTTGATTTTTCAGGTTTAGTCATCATGTACTGTCTTTCCAGCGTGGAATATGAGTATTTAGCTTTCTTTTGAGTTCCTTCACCTACCACTCACATGCATCCTTCCTGTTCTTTCCATCTATCTTCAGAATATAGCTAACTCATAATTTTGATTTAGGTCAATATTTAGTTCAGCCAACATTACTATGCCTTCCTATCCACTATTAAGAACCAGATTATGTACTACATGATTACTTTCCCTTCCTTACTATTGTTTCCCCCAGAGCTGTCTTTCTGTGTGTGTTTGCAGAGTTTTCTATGGAGTTTTCACTAATTTAACCACAGGTTTTTTGCCAGTTGTCTAAATCTTCTCTCAAGATCTTCCAGTGCAACAGCTATTTCAGTCAATTTTATCTTGTTGAATACTGCTCTTTGACCTGCTTTGCCTGTCCAGAATGGTAGCCCTTGATGTTGGATACACAGATGTTACTTCTCTTTTTACCATCATTTTGGAGATTCCCTTTGCCTCTCTCTTATGCTGGATCCTGTTTCTTATATCCCATGTCTTCTTCTTTCTTGATTATTTCCCATTGTTTTGGTGGAGCACATTCTCCAGTAGGTCTCTGAGAAAGGGTACATGTAAGGTAAACTGAATCAACATATTCTTAAAAAAATTATTTTTTTAAATTTTCTAGAGTATAGCTGATTAACAATGTTGTGATAGTTTCAGTGCACAGCAAAGCGACTCAGCCATGCATATACATGTATCCATTCTCCCCCAAACTCCACTTGCATCCAGGCTGCCACATAACATTGAGCAGAGTTACCTGTGCTATATGTCATGAGGATGAATCAATGTATTCTTATGACATATTATCCTTCCAGATTTTTTTCCTTAAAAAAGTTCCACTAACAATACAAAGATAAGTTCTTTTGGTAAATAATTAAAACACTACAAACAGAAATTCAAACAGAAAATTCCCTTTCTATCCTTTGTCCTCATTGCCCTTCAGTCCAGAGGTAATCAAACCATTGGGTTTGTAGCATATTATTTAGGTATATTATTATATATGTATGTATTTATTGTTTTGATTTGTGCATTTGCTTTTGCATAAAGGGAATTATACTATTTATTGATATGCAACCTGATTCCTTTAAAAATAGTTCTTGGACATCTTTCCATGTCAATACATATTGATCCTTTCTTGGCTCATATGTTCAGATGAGCTGGATCAATCAAGATCAAGCAT
The DNA here is from genome assembly GCF_003031525.2 of Neophocaena asiaeorientalis asiaeorientalis. NCBI lineage: Eukaryota > Metazoa > Chordata > Mammalia > Artiodactyla > Phocoenidae > Neophocaena > Neophocaena asiaeorientalis. The sequence goes on from NW_020172625.1 coordinate 5,640,288, forward strand.
ATAGCATTTTCTGAGCAATCACTCTTCTAGATTCACTCAGCCAACAAATTTTTACTGAGTGTCAACTGTATGCTAAGTCCTGTTCCCAGGTCCTGGGAATATACAGTTAACAAAACTTTTATTTTTGAGGTAAAGAGGGATAGTGAGATGGTTCTAGATGATGGAATTGAGCTCAGCTGCAGCTTTAGTTAGCTTGTTTTTCCTCTCCTGGAGTACAAACATCATTCAATCAAGTCTGTCTATCTGTCTGTCTCTTTCTCTGTATAAAATCGTGACCATTACAAATTGAACTCTATAACTTGTGTACCACCAGAGCAACAGAATCATATCCCTGAGATATAGAAATAGATTATATGAATAAACAAATGTGATATATACATACAATGGAATATTATTCAGCCTTAAAAAGGAAGGAAATCCTGTTACATGCAACATCATGGATAACCCTTGAGGACATTATGCAAAATGAAATGGCTGGTCATGAAAAGACAAATATTGAATTGTTCTATTTATATAAGGCGTCTAAAGTAGTTCAATGCACAGAAAGAAGTAGAATGATGGTTGCTAGAGCTTGAGCAGACATGGAAATGAGAAGTTGTTTAATGGGTATAAAGCTCCATTTTTGCAAGATGAAAAAGTTCTGGAGATTGATTGCACAAAAATAAAAATATAGTTAGTAATACTAAAATGCACACTATAAAATGGCTAAGATAGTAAATTGTACATGATGTGTATTTTACCACAATTTAAAAAAAATAAGAAAAATTTGACACAAATTCCACAGTGGGATATGTCCTATACTTTGAATTCATGATTGAACCTGCTTTCAGCTGGGTTCAGCCTTTGCCTGAAATCATGGTTCTTCCAGGGCTTGGGGAGTGGGCAACAATGCACTGCCCTGGAAACTCTTCTGATGGACTTGGCACCAGAACCTTTAGCATGTCCCCTTGTCGGGGGCAGCCCAATGCTGCTTTTCCTTTTTCCACGAGTGTTGGCATTTCCATATCTCTGGGGAAAAGGTTCCTAAGTTGTTTATAGCACAGATAAACTTTGAGACTATTTCAGAGTTACACAATTGGGAGCAGTGAGAAGTGGTCATTTTGTTTGCCTTAGAGGTTTCATTCTTTATCAGGCTTTGTAAGCACGAGCCTTTGCAAGAACCTTTTGGTCTGTTTTGATTGGAAAAGACGACTTTTACTCCATGGCACAGACAGGTACCTTCCCCAGCCCTGGTTTTCCTGCATTTTCCCAGCTGGCATTTGCTTTCCAGCCCTGGCCTGATGTGCAATGATCCTCTGCCATTTGCTGGCTCTGGATCTTGAAGCGCTCCAAGATTGGGTAAGGATCAGATATCCCGGGATTGCAAATGTGCTGAGTTTTGATTGGAGAGATCAGCCTGGTGAATTGGGCTGTTCTTTATTCTTCCACCTCTCCCAGCTATATGTGGGCATCATATGGAATTTCTTTCCAGGCAGACTCAAAGCCCAGTGGGGTGAATGACTATGAACAACCAAAGTTCTCTCCTCACTTAGCCTATTGTGCACTCGGAGCTTCTTGTAAATAGTCATTTTTGACATGAGCAAACCACCTGGCCCAGGGGAAGAACCATTCCTGTTTATTAGGAACTTGCGCTTTCTGTAGCAGGGCTACTGGTAACCTTGGAGAATATACAATCTTGGGAGTCTTTTCCTGTCCTGAGAGTGTAACATTCTCTTTATCTTCCTTGGGCTATGGGCCAGGAGGACGGCTCAGGTTGCCCACACAACCCAGAGAGATTTAAGTCCAGGCAAAATTTGTTTGTGATTAGAAGATCATAGAGCCTGAAAATCATATGCCATTTTGGAATGTCTAGCAAGTTCTTTCCTTTCTCACTAATTTCCCTCAGTTGCTGCCGAAAAAGGAACAGGATATGGTAATTGTAGACTCTCTAGAAATATCAGCAGGGAGGCCAGAAGACTAATGAAAGAAACCAAGAGTCAGAAAAAGTAGTTTTACTGCTGATTTCGTCACTCTCCTGGCCTCGGGCAAGTTAGGTTGGTTTCCTTATCTGTAAAGCAAATGGCCACTATTTGCCTGCCACTTCTTTCTAAGGTCTCTGAATGTGCTTTGAGTTAGAGATTCCTTTGACAATCTGATAAAAGCAATAGATAATCGACTCAAAAACTCAAAGTAGAGTGGAACCCTGACCTGCTGGGCACTCAGGCTTACTGGCCAGCGTAAGCTCTGTCTAAAAATGGCTGCCCACCCTTGGCCTTAGCAGATTGTTGCAAAGTTGGAATGCAAGCCTAGTATTGCCAGATTCTGGTTATTTATTTATTTTTAAATTAAATTTTATTTTTTTAACTTTCCTTGTCGAGGAAAATGCAGATGTATAGATTCTTTCTTGAATGTGAAACCCCTGGGTTTTTACATTTTACTAGTTGCTTCAAAGATTTTTGAAAACACCTTTATGGATTGAACAAAACACATTTGTGGCCTGCTTTCTGCCTGTGGGCAGAAGTATATCTGTATTTCGTTTTCTACTATGGTTAAACCCAAATAATTAATAGGTTTATTTTGAGGCTTTTCTCTCTTTCTGTCTGTGCCACTCCCTCCTTAAAAATTTTTTAGCGGATTTATTGAGATATATTCACATATCATATAATTTACACGCTTAAAGTATACAATTTAATGACTTTATTATCTTCACAGAGTTGTGCATTCATCACCACAGTCAATTTTAGAACATACTCATCATCCCTCACACTCCTTAGCTGTTAATCCCTAATCCCTCCATCTCCACTAGCCCTAGGCAACCACTGATGTACTTTCTGCCTCTGTAGATTTGCCTATTCTGGGCATTTTATATAAATAGACTCATACAATATGTATGCCTTTGTGACTGATTTCTTTCACTTAGCATAACATTTTCAAGTACTGGTACGTGTTATAGCATGTATCAGTACTTCATTCCTTTGTATTGCTGAATAATATTCCATTGTGTGGGTACCTCACATCTTATTTGTCCATTCATCAGTTGATGGATATTTTTGTTGTTTTTGCTTCTTTGTCTATACTGCTATGAACATTTGTGTACAAGTTTTTGTGTGGACATATGTTTACATTTCTCTTGGGTAGACACCTAGAAATGGACTTGCTGGATCATATGGTAATTCCATGTTTAGCCTTTTGAGGGACCTCCAGACTGTTTTCCACAGCAGCTGCACCATTTAAATTCCCACCAGCAATCTCTGAGAGTTCCAGTTTCTCCCCATCCTAGCCAATACTTTGTATTGTCTGAACTTTTGATTATAGCCATCCTGGTAGGTGTGAAGAGGTATCTCATTGTGGCTTAGATTTGCATCTAAGTGATTAATGACTAATGATGCTGAGAATCTTTTCCTGTGTTCACTGGTCATTTGTATACCTTCTTTGGAGAAGAGTGTATTCAGACCCTTAGTGTGGCACTTGTTTTTGATCCAGCTCTTGAGATTTTCTTATGAGAAATGCCCATCTTCATATCCACACAAAAGTTGTTATACAGTTTCTAGGGATTCCTGACCCTCTTGATATCTCTCTGTGGGTCTAAGGATACCCACAGAGGATGTGGTATAAAGTGGACATTTTTCTGGGCACTTCATATACTTGATCTCACTCATTATTATCTATTAAGGACCTCATGGGATTTGTATGAGGATCAGATGTTCAGGAATGTGATTTGTAAACCCTAAAACACTATTCAGCTTCAAGGATTAATACAGGTGCAAATTCTGGGGTTAAATGATGGTGAAATGAAGTTGTTAAGGGCATGAACTTGAATCTGACTGCCTATGTTTGAATACTAGTGTTATTTTTATGAGCTGTTGTGTTCTTGGGAAAATCACCCAACCTCTCTGACTCCGTGTCCTCATTTGTAAAATGGAGATAATAACTGCACCTACTTCCCACATGCTCTTGGGCAGAGTTAATATAAACAATGTGCTTTGCGTTGGGCAGGTGGGTACATAGAAAGTGCTAAATGAATTCTTAAGTTGCTACTGTAGACTAAATGTTTGTGCCCCCCCAAAGTTCATATGTTGCAGTTCCAATCTACAATGTGATGTTATTTGGAGGTGAAACCTTTGGAAGGTAATTAGGTCTTGAGAGAGGAGCCCTCATGAATGGGATTAGTGTCCTTATAAGAAGAAACACAAGAGAGATGAGTGCTCTCTGCTATGTGGAGATACAGTAAGAAGGTGGCCTTTGTAAACCAGGAAGAGGGTTCTCACCAGAACTCAACCATGAGGGCACCCTGATCTTGGACTTCCAGCCTCTAGAACGTTGAGAAATAAATGTTTGTGGTGTAAGCCACCCAGCCAATGGTATTCTGTTACAGTAACCCAACTGACTAAGCTACCCACTAGTTATATTATCTTATAGAACAGAACAGGTTATTAGCTTATAGTGGAGCAGGTTGGTGTGCATATGAAAACAGCTTTCATCTTTCTGGAAAAAAGTTTTCCTCTACTGATCTTTGAAAGAGCCAAGAGTTTTTTTGTAAAATGAATCTGTAATCTTAGGAAAGAGAATTTTCCTTCCAGAAGGATTTAAGTCCAGAGGGTACTTTAGAGATCCTTAGCCTGGATCAGTTAATCCTGTCTAACCTTTGTCACCACTGTTAGTGTCTGCTTTAAAGTGATTTAAAACAAACAAAAACCAAACCCTCCAATCTTTATCCTTATCTGGCCTAGAGAAACTCAGGTTCCAAGTAGGCAGTTTTGCTCTGTGATCAGGTCAAGTGAGTAGATATTGTTGGATTAAAACAAAGAGGGTTCAAAGTCTTAAGATTTAAACGCTTTACAGTATTAGCTAGAGTCTTTAGGGCAGTCTTTTTTTTTTTTTTTGGCCATGCCGCTCAGCTTGCAGGATCTTAAGTTCCCCGACCAGGGATTGAACCCAGGTCCTCTCGGGGCAGTGAGAGTGTGAAGTCTTAACCACTGGACCGCCAGGGAGTTCCCTAAGACAGTCTTAAGAAAGGCAAACTAGGAGGGAGTCAGTGAATTGACATAAGTCTTTGCGGATTGGATCTTTGTTCTTGGATGAAATAGAGGCAAGCCTCTCCGGCTCATGTTTTGGTTTCTTGAGCTGCTTACAGACGCTACCCTTTTTTTTTTTTTTTTTTTTTTTGGCCACACCACATGGCCTGTGGGATCTTAGTTCCCTCTCCAGGGATCGAACCTACGTCTCCTGCATTGGAAGTGTGGAGTCTTAATCACTGGACCGCTAGGGAAGTCCCTTACAGCCACTACCTTTGAAAGAGAAACCACATTTTGAGAAACAACTCTTTTAGTGGAGACATTTCAGATGGAAAGTGCATCTTGCTGGCTGGTGTTTGGGTTCAGCAAATACTGAGTGTGAAAAGCAGGATGATAGATGAAGGAAAAGGAGCCATTTACCCAGAGCAGGACCTCTGAGGCCCTTCTCTGTGGGGTCTCCTTGATGTCAGAGTCTTTCATTTCAGTTTTAATGAAGAGAAGAGCTCTGTAAAGTTCAGGCCAGGAGAGAGTTTCTGAGAATTATTGGAATCCCAATATTTTGTCAGTTTTATTCTCTGACTCACAGATAATGATTTGTGTGTGTGTGTGTGTGTGTCCTGTGGATTTTGTTAAAGAAAAATTTTCCATGACATTGTTAAAGATAGCAAGGAAGACCAGTCAAGAAAAAATGACTGCAATGTGGGTTTTGCAGGAGGGAAGAGAGATCAGGCTCAACTCCAAATACGAGGAAAGTGGAGATTTATTGCCAAGGAGCAAGATGGGGTCAGTGGATGGAGAAGGGTCAAGAGGAGACGTCAAGGCTAGGGGGATTCTTGCTAAACCAATTCAACAGGATTCTTGCTGAAGGTGGGCCAGAGTAGAGTGATCAGATAGCAAGCGTGGGAGATTTTTGCTAAATTAACTCAGCAGAATTCTTGATAAAAATGGACTAAGTGGGCCAAGGACAGAGCCCAATTTTGGGGCCTAGTTAGAAAGAGGACTCAAGTCAGAAAGAGCTTGACTCAAGTTTGGTTAAGGGAGAGAGTCTCCCTCAGTTTGCAGCTGGAGGTGACTAAGGTAGAACATTCTTCTTTATAATACAATCAATCACAAAATAGGTGAGCATTTGAGCAACACATTCTTTAAAGAAAAAAGCTGCTTTTCTTTTGTTTAATCACTCTCTTAGAGTTGCCTTTTTAGGTCATTTCAAGGTCTCTTCCTTATGGATAGAGTATATTTCTTCTCATCTTAAAATAGCAGAAGAAATTAAATGCAGAAGAAATGTCTTAATAATCAAAACCCAGTGAAAATGAAAACCTGTTGTGTAGTTTGGCTTCTCAATGACTTAGAGAAGGGCATTGTGCAGTAGCTATGTTCCCTTTTCCTTCCTGAATTGCATCAAAAGTACAGTCAGTTTCTAAACAACAACACTGGAACTTTGAAAATCAAGTATAACAGCCAGAAACAGAAGTTGGGAAATCTTTTCCTAGCAAATGAGATTTCATATCTGCCAACAACTGTTACAGAATTCTTGGTACCCCACTGACAGACTTCTGATTCTCAACTTACTGGACTACCCTCATTCCATTAAAACATCTTTTTCCTCCTTGGATTTTAGGGGAATTGTTTGTTCTGGATGTGATTTTTTTTTTTTTTTTTGAGACAAAGAAAAAAACCAACCTGATTAGTACCCTACCCTAAATCTCTCAGCTTAAATTAAGATAAAAATCTTTATGATTTCTATCTTTTAAATTAAGTTAAACATCTCAAAGATATTTTTTTAAAAATTAAGTTAAAAAATCCTAAAGATGAAGGCAAAAATCTTACATTAAGATATAAAATTTAGGGGAGGGAATATTCTTAGTTGATAACTGGTAGAAAACTCTTGGAAAGGAATTTATCAAAATTGCATCCTGTGGAAACAAGTGTGTGATATCCTCAAAGATGATCCTTGATTTAATATATTTAGGGAAACAATGGATAGTTTATCTGTTCTGTAGAGTCATAATACTTCCATGTGCCTGTATGAGCAGAAAACATTTTCTTCTTTCTTATCTGTTGTACTGGTGGCTTTTATACTTTGCAAAATTCCCTGTTAAGAAAAAGTTACTGGGGCCTGGCTTACATGTTCCATGAATGATAGAGTACAGGCTTAGAGTAAAAGAACTAAGAGCGGCATTTTAACAATTACAACATTATAGAAAATATGTTTTGTTTGTTTTTTGCTATGTAGCAATTAGGCACACAGTTGTAAAATGTTTACCTAAAGTAATTATAATTAATTTTTTTTAATGGAAGTGGAGTACCTAAATGTAGCTAAAGGAATGCTCATGAAAATTTACAGCCGCACAACTGGACGGCTGGAAATTATTTTAACAACCCCTGGGGTGAATTACCCAGGAAGAACAGTATTTCTCCAGTTTGCTGATAGAGATTTCTTACAGACTAGAGAAGAAAACACACTCACCTTGCTTTTGCTCCCCACTTCCTTTCCTTTCATTATACCTTGCCCAGACTGCCCATTAATCTCCAATTACATTTACTCTTATTTATTTATTTATTTATTTATTTTTGCGGTACGCGGGCCTCTCACTGTTGTGGCCTCTCCCGTTGCGGAGCACAGGCTCCGGACGTGCAGGCTCAGCGGCCATGGCTCACGGGCCCAGCCGCTCCGCGGCATGTGGGATCTTCCCGCACCGGGGCACGAACCCGTGTCCCCTGCATCGGCAGGCGGACTCTCAACCACTGCGCCACCAGGGAAGCCCTACTCTTATTTTTTACTCTGAATTCCTATTGCCTCAGTTTAGTTGTCTGCAGACCCCCATAACCTGGGGCACACATTTTTGGTTAGTATATGAGGGACATTCCTGGAATATTGTGTGGCAGTTTCTCCATAGGGTGATCAGTGGGATACTATTGGTGTTCCCCATCTATATTTTAAGTTGGGTGGATCCTCTACTGAGAGAGCATTTCATATGCTTTGTGGTTCATAGAATACATACTGTACTGTACTGATGTACTGTAGAGAGCTGGTAATAGAAAGGGACACTGTGACTGCACGTGTATCTCCTGCCTTCCTTTCTCTCTGGTTAAGATGAGCAAAGGAGAATGCTGAGATTTGCTGCCGTCTGAGCTAAATGGTCTATGACTTTCTATAGAACATTGATGATAGGGTCTGGGGCAAAATTACCAAGAAGGGAAAGTTTGCCACTCCACTCCTTGCGTCTGTCAGAAGAGGAAGCATTTTCTTCAAGGCTGAGCCTTCCTCCTTGGTTATTCATACCATTTTTTCCCCCTGCTCCCCCCCACCCCGCCACTGCCAAAGTCTCAAGTCATTTTTATTCTCTACCCCCTGCTCCCCCCCCCCCCGCCACTGCCAAAGTCTCAAGTCATTTTTATTCTCTCTTGCATCTTCACTCTCTTTTATCTACATACAAGGTTCAAACTTTCTTAACATAAGATAAACTTTCTTTCAACGTTGCCTATTAAACATAGTGTAAAAGAATGCTGGTGCTGGTATTTGACAGAAACTGCTCCTCCTCTGTAGAGGTGATAATCACTGTATTTCTCTCACAGTTGTGAATGTTACTTTAGCTAGCACATAAAGCATTTAGCCCAGCCCTTGGCATATATGAAAGTCTACGTTAACGTTGGCTTTTGCTTTACTTTGTTGGTCTAGTGGGTGTTTTTATTTCTTTCTCCCAAGGATATCTTACACTAGCTTTCTTCTCTGTTTTACAACCTATTTCCTGACTCTCTCTCAATCTATTTGTTTGTCATGGACAAAAATTGTCCTCCTTACTTTGTTTTCAATATTAAACACTTCGCAGTTTTTCTTTGAAACTACCTATTTTTGAAATAATGCAAACATTTTTATTAAAGAGAAAAACTTTCTCCCTTCTTAACTTCAGGTATCATGTTACCATCCTGATTCGTAACTCTGTTTTCATTCCCTGAACCCTTCTACATGCTATGCTTAGATGCTCCCAGAGGTTCCTGGCTCTTTTATCTTCTCGTTCTCTGCTCCCCAGTGACTCTGTGGCTTTTGCCATACCTTAGCATCGTTGTCCTCTGAATTCTCCCCCAGGCCTAAATCTCTGCATTTCTAACCACCACCGAATTTCATCAACCACCTTTCAAAACCTTTGTCATCTTTCAAGGACTTTCCTAAGTTTTGTGTCCTCCATGAAGACTCCCCAGATACTGGCGGACAGAAGGGATTTCTACTTCCAAGGAGTCCCACAGCTTGCTCTTGTGCCATACTTGGTATCTATTAGTAAACATAGTTTCTTCTCTTTTGGTGTTGGTCTTTGGGACACAATTTTATTTATTTTTATTACAACCATGTGATATGCCCATCAGAGTGTTTTGAAGGAATGAATGAATGAAGCTATTATTCTTAGCGGTATCAATATTTTAAAGGAAGAGTGGGTAAACTGATATAATATATGCTGCCTATGGGTTCTGGAGGGCTGATAACCGCACTCATCATGCTTCAATGACATCTTTGGGAGGAGGGATGTGGTAGGTACTAAAGTCAGCTGTTAAGTTAAAAATGAATGCAGTCAAAATTATCCTTCAAAAGTCCCTTACATTGCTTAGAAAGAGAAGTACGTGAAGATTTGGTCTCTAGTTGCTTTTTCTCTATGTTGGAACTTTCTTCAGTTGAGCACCAGATTAAATAAGGGATGTTGAAATACTACAGTGCAATCATTGCGATGAGATGGGCAGACTTAAGGCATGCATGTGGGACCTGAGACCAACCAGGAAACAGTAGGTCCTGTCTCTCACTCACACTCAACCCTAGTGCCTATGAAGTCACTTTGGGGCAGTGGTCTTTCATGTGTGGTATCCCTGGGGACTCCTTGGGATCTTTGAGACCCTTTCAAAGGTCCTCAAAATCAAAATTATTACTTTTTTAAAAATATTTATTTATTTATTTATTTATGGCTGTGCCGGGTCTTAGTTGTGGCAGGCAGGATCTACGTTGCAGCGTGCAGACTTCTTAGTTGTGTCACGCAGACTCAGTTGCAGCACGTGGACTCTTAGTTGCGGCATGTATGCAGGATCTAGTTCCCCAACCAGGGATCAAACCCAGGCTCCCTGCATTGGGAGTGTGGAGACTTACCCACTGGACCACCAGGGAAGTCCCCAAATTATTATTATTGGGTTTTTTTGGGCTGCATTGGGTCCTCGTTGCTGTGCATGGGCTTTCTCTAGTTGCGGCGAGCGGGGGCTACTCTTCGTTGCCGTGCGAGGGCTTCTCATTGCGGTGGCTTCTCTTGTTGAGGAGCACAGCCTCTAGGAATGCGGGCTCAGTAGTTATGGCTTGCGGGCTATAGAGTGCAGGCTCATAGCTGTGGCGCACGGGCTTAGTTGCTCCACGGCATGTGGGATTTTCCGGGACCAGGAATCGAACCTGTGTCCCCTGCATTGGCAGGCGGATTCTTAACAACTGTGCCACCAGGAAAGTCCCCCAAAATTATTTTTATAACAGTACATTATTTCCCTGTTTTACTCATTCTATCATGAGCATACAGTGGAGTTTTCCTGATGTTACATGACAAATCCATATCTAAAAAGGCTAATAAAATACTATTTTCTTTTTCCAACTCCATGTCTATGTGAGGCCAATTCTTTTTATATACTTCAACCAAAAACACTTTGTAACAGATTGAATGCAGAAGCAGATATGAGAATCCAGCTGTCTTAAGCCAGACAAAAATACAATGCTCTTCTCATAAACCTTTTAAAAGTATTTTTTGTGAAAAATATTTTATTTATTTTAACATGTAATAGGTTTACCATAATTATTTTTAAATTAACTAATGGGTAAATACTTTAAAAAGTCCCAGTTCTAATTTTGAATACATAAATATTGGTAGCTATACTCTATAAGTGAAAGCTTTCTGGAGGTCCTTGGTAAATTTAATGACTGTGAAGGAGTCCTAAACCCCAAAAGTTTGAGAACTGCTGCTCTTGGGCATAGTATACTCCTGAATGTGGAATGGCATTGATATTGTCCATACTTCAACATTTTATATCTTCTTCTCACCTTTTTTCTTCTAGTCCTCTTTCATTCTTTTTTATTTTCCACTTTTTAAAAATTGAAGTATAGTTGGTTTACAATGCTGTATTAGTTTCAAGTGTACAGCAAAGTGATTCAGCTATACACACACACACACACACACACACACACACACATACACACACATATGCATGTATTCTTTTTCAGATTCTTTTCCATTATAGATTATTACAAGATATTGGGTACAGTTCCCTGTGCCATATAGTAGGTCCTTGTTATTTACCTATTTTATATGTAGTAGTGTGTGTCTGTTAATACCAAACTCCTAATTTATCCCTCCCCACCTTCCCCCAACCCCTGCTATCCCCTTTGGTAACCATAAGTTTGTTTTCTATGTCTGTTAGTCTATTTATATTTTGTAAAAAACTTCATTTGTATCTTTTTTAGATTCTCCATATAAGTGATATCATATAATATTTGTCTTTGTCTGACTGACTTCACTCAATATGATAAGCCCTCTCTCAGTCTTTTAGCAAAGATTTTGAATTTGTCCAAGTTAAATATGTGGTATGTGTCTGCATGGAATTTCAAGAAGCATTGTTCTTTCTGCCGTGTTACACTTAGAAAATGAAACAAGTAATCTTCATTGTACAAATAAAGCTTACTATGGATGACATAAATGAAATTGCCTTTAACCTGTAATTCCTAATAAAGACTTTATTGTCTCAGAGGATGGTGGGTTTTCTAAAAGTCAGTTATTTGAGTATAGCTCCACTAATAGTGAAGCTTCACTCCAAGAAGTTGTTTTTTAGACTATGTAGTTCACTTGGATGTAGTCCTAGTAAAGTTTTGGATAATTTAACAAGATATTTGTAGCATAAATGAAGACCATCTGTGTACTTGGATAACATATTTGTGGATATTTTGCTGGGTGGAAATTGGAAATTGAGTATATCTAACTTGGAAACCTTAATAGATTAGAGTGGTTATACAACAAATAGGCCCAGCATTCAGTTAAACTCTGTATTTCACTTTCCACGGGCAGTTGTAAAGAACACCCAAAAGGGAAACCTCCCATTTCCTTTTCCCTTCTTATCAAAATGATTTCACATGATCTGAAATTATAAACATCTTGTTTGCAAGTTTAATTCCCTAGGATACTGAATAAGGCTGAAGCATGTGTGACAGAGGAAAGGATGTCTTCTCATTGCCATTTGAAATTGTGATTTTGGACTAACATAAAGAGGGCTTTCACCAATCTGGGGAGTGGAGGGATGGGGTATGGTATTTTAGTTTGAACTTTTATGATATGCTCTACTAAGTAGGTCACTGTTGAGTTCTAATTCCCCATTAGACTCTGTGGAGAATTCATAAATGTTTTACTCATGTACTCATGAGTTTATATAATCTAAACAGTCATTTTGAAGTTCTAAATGCTTTTGCTCAACAAGGCAGTATATGAAAATTTCATATAAATTTCTCACCTAAACAGGAGAAGTGGCATTTTAGGGAATTGTGAGTTATTTAGTTAACATTCTATTAAAGATGTTACAAAAGAAAAGAAAAAAGAAATCATTACCAGCAAATAGTGCCCTCTAATACCCAAAGAGAAGAAAACACGTAAGGTTATTTTGTGTTCTTTATGAAGTACTCCTAAATGCTGCCTTCTGGAAAGATTATTTACCGGAAAACCAGTGAGGTCAACTTGTGGCAGTGTTGGCGAGCCAGATCCTTGGGTTTGGATTATTTTAGGTTTGGATGCCCTTTGCCTGAGACTCTTAATCTTGGATCAAGTGAGTCCCCCAAGGTATCCCTCAGATTGTGGACAAAACCCTGTAGGAGACCCTGAGCTGAGTCTTCAAAGTATACAGGCTGGCTTTGCACTGATGAGTTTCCCCAGCCAACAGATCGTGCGCTGTGGAAATCCATCTGCCTGGCACTCAGTTTGAAGAGGTCCTTGCTCCAAGGGAGGGACTGTGTAGAGAAAATAAAAAATGTCAGTCTGGAGTCTGAAAATATTTTCTCTATTTGATCCATTCTGGTGCTTCCCTGCATGCTATAGATTCCATGATAAATAAACTAATGCTTATCTTGAAGTAGATTACAATAATGTTAAGGAAAAAACAACTGAATAGGTGCAGTTAAGCATTGTGAGTGCTGTGATGTATATTAGAGTGGGGGCTATAAAAAGGAAGTAGTTTCACCTGGAAAAGTATTTTTTAAATGTTAGATTTTTTTAAGTATGGAAAAGTTTTTAAAAAGAAAATAAATTACTTGTTAGCTGTGTGCCCTTCAACCCCCAATCACACAGTCCCCTGGATGTTAAAAAAATCCTTGCACATTTAGAAGGATTTTTTTTTAAATCAAGGAATGCCTGTAAGACTATTCCTTCTCAGAGATTCCCCTGAGAAAGAATCTGTTATCTGGAAACCCTAAAAAGCCCCAGTGTAGAAATACTTTCAGTGACATCAGGAATTAATTCATGTATAGCTACCATTAGAGGATTAGTCTTTGGACATTTCTTTGCTATTCCCCAGCCCTGGGCTTGTATGTAAAATCTGATTATATTTTAGGGTAAGGCAAACAATTTGTGCCAACACAGCCTGAGACCAACACTATTTCCCTTCTTTATTCTCTGCCTTTCCCTTCCCCAAATAACAACCACAGTTAAAACACAACTCTCCTGCCCCAGTGTATAAAAAACACCCAGTCTCTAAAGACTGTCATGATAGTTGCAGAAATGACATATTCTCTGCCATCAATGACAATGTGCTGCTCCAAGTAGCAAACACATGTTGAGTATTTGGCCTCAATAGATTTGGGCTATTGAATCAGAACATACGGTTCCTAATAGTTCTCTGTTGAACTGAACATGGGGGGACCTCTTCCATATGTGCTGAAGAGTATATTGCAAAGGCTACCGTTATGAGGTAGGGGGAAAAAGTAAAGTTCTAAATTGAGAATTGCTTGAAACACTTGCAAATTAAGCCTGCTTTTCTTTTCCTGTAGTTTTGAGATAAGATATGGGAGTTGCAGGAGGAATGTTTCCATGTTCTTGTTATGGCACAGGTTTCCTGTTTACACCCTTGGAGAGAAAATTGTATACATGGATTCTTGAAGTTCTATTTTAAGTGTGTTCATTTTGTTGCTCATTCAACAATCATTGGGTTGGGCCCTGGGGCAACAGAAATGACTGGCATGGGGCCTGTAGGAGCTGGAGTCTAGTGGGGGAAAATGGACCCATAAAAGTCATTCGTTTGAAATATGAGAGGTCGTAGGAGAGAGATTTGGAGGTCAGGAAGTATTTTTCTATGAAAAAAATACATCAAAGTTAAGTTCCCATGCTACCAACCAAAAAGCTAATTTTTACCTTTGATATTACCAATAATAACTAAGCTTTACTGAGCCCGAGTAAGTCCCAGGGAGAAATCTAAGCCTTAATTCCTTTCAGTAGCCCAATAGTAGGTTTTACTGTTATTATCTCCTTTTTAATAGATGGGAAAACAGGTCTGAAGAAAGTAATTTGCCCACATCATTCTACTAGATTCAGCTGTCTAGCCTTTTAAAAGAAGGGAGTGGTTGAGCATAGCTTGCTTAATTTGTATACATAGGCTGCTAAATTAGGGACCCCTTTTGGAGCTGGTTTTTTAAAATTAATTAATTAATTATGGCTGCACCGGGTCTTAATTGCGGCATGTGGACTCAGTTGTGGCATGTGGACTCTTAGTTGCAGCACACATGCAGGATCTGGTTCCCTAACCAGGGATTGAACCTGGGCGCCCTGCATTGCAAGTGTGGAGTCTTACCCACTGGACCACCATGGAAGTCCCTGGAGCCTTTTTTTTTTTTTTTTTTGGTACGCGGGCCTCTCACTGTTGTGGCCTCTCCCGTTGCGGAGCACAGGCTCCGGACGTGGAGCCTCAGCGGCCATGTCTCACGGGCCCAGCGGCTCCATGGCATGTGGGACCTTTCCGGACCGGGGCACGAACCCGTGTCCCCTGCATCGGCAGGCGAACTCTTAACCACTGCGCCACCAGGGAAGCCCCCGGAGACATTTTTAATAGGTAAATGTTACACATGAAGTTTAATGATATCAATTTGTTATCCGTTTCCTTCTTTTTATTCTAAGTTCCTTCAGAGTAAGAACTTTGTCTTATTTGCCATAGAATTCCCAGCATGCCATATGGAGGCTTATTTCAAAATATTTGTTGAATGAATTCAGATATTTTGAAATTCAGCCAATGGTAAGCCATGCTTATACAATGTGTATCAAATTGTCAACCTAAATAAAGAGGTAAACTGAGGCAAGCCTGAATGATCAGAAATTGAATTTATTCAGGAATAGCAGAGGAATTGAATTTGGGAAATGCATACTGTAGCAAGCTACAGGCGAGTCTGTTGAGGGTTTGGGGCAGGGAGTGCAAAGAGGGAGACGTCCAGCCAGTGTCTAAGCAGTAAATTCATTGTCTTGAGGGTGGGGAGAGATTCTTGGCATATGGTTATTGGTCAGGAAATAAGTCTCATCTTCTGTGAATCAGGCATTTATGGGAAATCAGTTTCTCAGTTAAGTTCCCTTCTGAGGGCACACTTGTGATATTCTCCATTACATATCCTCCAGATTTGTTTTAGATTGAACTCTTTTACAGAATCTTGCTGAGGTTACATCTCTCCTCTGACACTCTTTCCAGCTTCCTGTCAAATCTTAGCCAAAGTGGGACTTTATAAGTGAGAATTCTGAAGTTTGAGAGCTTAATATTCACTCTGTAGGGTTATGGTACAAGATTTTAAAGTGACTTTTGGCAGAATTAAGAGAATGCTTCCACTATATCTTTACTTCCTTGGTAGAGTTTTGTGCATTTAGGGATCTTTCACTTAAAATGAGATTGTGGACCAATTAACTTTGTGAATATTTTTGTGTTCACATTGGCTTATTTGTGTCTATGTTGTCTGTAATAGAACCTAATAAATGCTTAGGGGTTTGGGGCTGGTCTTGGCATTTTAATTAGGGTCTATTATATTTAAGTATATCTTGCCTACCTGGACTACTGTGGTTATACTGTGTTTTCATTTAATGAGACTATGAAAATAATGACATTTTTCTATTCAGTCCCAGAAATCCTGGATTGAAGGAGTGTTCGACAAGAGAGAATGTAACAAAATCATACCCAGCTCAAAGGACCCTCACAGGTACAATTTTTAATTACATTTTTCTTTTTAAAGCAACAGTACTTGGAGGACTGTTTACTGAAATTTAGAGATATGACTTGTTTGCCCTGTGGAGCCACTGTTAATATTGTGGTAGATTTCACTCTGCTGCTTTATCTTTGATGTTCCTGTTTCTCTTCCTGGGAGGATAGATACCAGGGAAATATCTAGTGCTACATCCATTCCACCGGGTTTGGATAAAAAATTTACAACTTTTGAGTACTGAATATTCAAAATAGTGTGACTTCCTTATCCTCAAGTGTCTGTGAATGTAGTAACTGGGATATTTCAGGACTCCATGCTCAGATTATGCAAACAGTTAATTTTTTCCTCCTGCAGGCTTTTTGCTTGAGCAGATAATGGGCAGCAGAATGGAATGATTTGCGTTTGATTATTCTGAGTTCTTGACAACCCTTTGGAAGTTCTACTTGTAGAACAAAGTTCAAAACAGCAGCCAGTGAAAGATAGAGGAAGAGAGGGCTATGGAAAATTCCCCAGGGTAATCGGGGCCATGAAATTAAGATTGGGTAGCATTGCCCTGGGGGAAAAGAATTAAAAGGGAAGGAAAATAGGAGAGCAGTATTTTAATTAGGGGGACCACTCTATTTTTAGATTCTGCTGAGCATTTGGCCTTACATTCATTTGAAGTTTAGAAATCACAGCTGTATGCTCATGAAAGGTAGCAGGTGAGGCCACTGAAATTCTAGTTCTTTGGGGATGATGACTAAAATAGTGTTCTTTGCCTTTGTTAAATATTTACTAGTCCCACCCTCTTTGAGTTACCTGTGGCTTGTAAGCCGCGTGATTGGAAATCCTCATTTTACCTGCTTATAAAATGTTTACAGGATAAAAAGGCAGGGTAACCTTGTTTTTTCCCTTCATCTTTTATGAGATTTTATAATATGATAGTGGCTGCAGTAGAAGGCACATTGAGCTCAGGTGGCTTCCACTGCTCTGTAAATGGAAAATCATCTTCACAGTCACCTTGAACCTCATGAAAAGTGGTAAACTGTAGGTCATTAGCCCACAGACTCAAGAAGAGTATCAGTGATCATAATTCCATGAATGGTCGAAGATATTCTACTTTTTATGAGAAAAAAGCAGTCTCTCTTATTTTGTGATTGTAAAAAATGGATGGATGACTATGGCTATTCCTTCCATGCCAGCCTTTTTCTTAGACCCTAGTAAGATTCTCAAAACTGTGGCTTTCATGCAGTTTTCTTCCTTATGGAGCACAGCAAAAGAGTGGTAGTTCACTATTTTAAATTTAGATAAAGGTTTGTCTTTTACTGATTCTTTTTGTAGCTCCTAATAAGAAACAAATCTGATAGACTGGATTACAACGTCTTTTTCTTTCACATTTGGAACTTGTTGAAGTGAAGCTTCTGAGAAAAAAGATTTCTAAAAGGCTGGGGACAGGATGAAGTGAAAGACCTGAATATTCATCTCTGAATAATTTAGAATGATTGATTCTATGAACACTACCTTTTCTTCCATTATTTTACCTAGATTTCTTTTCAAGTTAAAACTTCTTCACACTTAAAATATGATCATTGATGATCATAATGCCAACTCCCAAATCCAGAAGGCTTTTTTGAATCATAAAAAAGAGATTAATAAATATAATTATTATAATCATACCAACTATTCCTCAGTTTGATAGTGTTTTAGGGTTTTAAAATCGTATATGTATGTTTTCTTACTTAATTCTCAGGAATTCTGTGTTATCTTCATAGTATAATAATAATAGCCACCATTTTTATACATCCTGCAATATACCAGATACTATAAGACACTTTACATATATTATCACTCTTAATCATTTTAATAACTGTATGGGTCAGATATTATTTTCAGATGTGAAAACTTAGAGGAATTGTTAAATCATTGAGATTTAAATCCAGGTATTTTGGTTCCAAACTCAGTATTCTGTTAATTAGATCATAGTTGCTGCAATGTAATTATATATGGTAAATGACCTCTGGGAATATTTGGGAGATGATGTATGAGTACTCAGTAAACCCTGATTTCCAGATTATGGAAGATTAACAGATATTTACTGAATAAGCATTAAATATGTTTTCAAATATATTAATAAACTAACAGTGGTTTTATTTCTTTAATTAAGATGTACTGCGGGATGCCAGGTTTGTCAGAATTTAATCAGGTAAGACAGATAAACAGTTCTATGTTTATATATTTCTCTGAAGTTGCATCTATTTTTTTGCATTAATTAACAGTCCTTCCTTTTGATGTGCATCTTACATTTCACATGAGGATTTTTCTTAATCTCCGTAACTATTAAGATTTTTTTTAAATTTAATTTTATTTATTTCTTATACAGCAGGTTCTTATTAGTTATCCATTTTATACATATTAGTGAATACATGTCAATCCCAATGTCCCAATTCATCCCACCACCACCACACACCCCCACACTTTCCCCCCTTGGTGTCCATACATTTGTTCTCTACATCTGTGTCTCTATTTCTGCCCTGCAAACCAGTTCATCTGCACCATTTTACTAGGTTTCACATATATGCGTTAATATATGATATTTGTTTTTCTCTTTCTGACTTATTTCACTCTGTATGACAGACTCTAGATCCATCCTCGTCTCTACAAATGACCCAATTTCATTCCTTTTTATGGCTGAGTAATATTCCATTGTATATATGTACCACATCTTCTTTATCCATTCATCTGTTGATTGGCATTTAGGTTGCTTCCATGACCTGGCTATTGTAAAAAGAGCTGCAATGAGCATTGGGGTGCATGTGTCTTTTTGAATTATGGTTTTCTCTGGGTATATGCCCAGTAGTGGGATTGCTGGGTCATATGGTCATTCTATTTTTAGTTTTTTAAGGAACCTCCATGCTGTTCTCCATAGTGGCTGTATCAATTTACATTCCCACCAACAGTGCAAGAGGGTTCCCTTCTCTCCACACCCTCTCCAGCATTTGTTGTTTGTACATTTTCTGATGATACCCATTCTAACTGGTGTGAGGTGATACCTCATTGTAGTTTAGATGTGAATTTCTCTAATAATTAGTGATTTTGAGCAGCTTTTCGTGTGCTTCTTGGCCATCTGTATGTCTTCTTTGGAGGAACGTCTGTTTAGATCTTCTGCCCATTTTTTGATTGGGTTGTTTTTTTTAAATATTGAGCTGATTATATTTTGGAGATTAATCCTTTGTCCATTGATTAATTTGCAAATATTTTTTCCCATTCTGAGGGCTGTCTTTTCATCTTGTTTGTAGTTTCCTTTGCTTTGCAAAAGCTTTTAAGTTTCATTAGGTCCCATTTGTTTATTTATTTTTTTATTTCAATTAATCTAGGAGGTGGATCAAAAAAAATCTTGCTGTGATTTATGTCAAAGAGTGTTCTTCCTATGTTTTCCTCTAAGAGTTTTATAGTGTCCAGTCTTACATTTCAATCTCTAATCCATTTTGAATTTATTTTTGTATATGGTGTTAGGGAGGGTTCTAATTCATTCTTTTAAATGTAGCTGTCCAGTTTTCCGAGCACCACTTATTGAAGAGACTGTCTTTTCTCCATTGTATATCCTTGCCTTCTTTCTCATAGATTAGTTGACCATAGGTGCATGGGTTTATCTCTGGGCTTTCTATGCTATTCCATTGATTTATATTTCTGTTTTTGTGCTAGTACCATGTTGTCTTGATTACTATAGCTTTGCAGTATAGTCTGAAGTCATGGAGTCTGATTCCTCCAGCTCCGTTTTTTTTCCCTCAAGAGTGCATTGGCTATTTGGGGTCTTTTGTTTCTCCATACAAATTTTAAGATTTTTTGTTCTAGTTCTGTAAAAAATGCCACTGGTAGTTTGATAAGGATTGCACTGAATCTGTAGATTGCTTTGGGTAGTCTAGTCATTTTCACAGTATTGCTTCTTCATTCTGCTCTGATCTTTATCATTTCTTTCCTTCTACTAACTTTGGGTTTTGTTTGTTCCTCTTTCTCTAGGTTTTTTCAGTGTAAGGTTAGATTGTTTATTTGAGATTTTTCTTGTTTCTTGAGGTAGGCTTGTATTGCTATAAACTTCCCTCTTAAAACTGCTTTTGCTGCATCCCATAGGTTTTGGATCGTCGTATTTTCGTTGTAATTTGTCTCTAGGTATTTTTAGGTTTCCTCTTTGATTTCTTCAGTGATCTCTCGGTTATGTAGTAACGTTTAGCCTCCGTGTGTTAGTGTTTTTTACGTTTTTTTCCCTGGAATTGATTTCTAATCTCATAGCATTGTGGTCAAAAAAGATGCTTGATATGAATTCACTTTTCTTAAATTTACTGAGGCTTGATTCTTGACCCAAGATGTGATCTATCCTGGAGAATGTTCCATGTGCACTTGAAAAGAAAGTGTAATCTGCTGTTTTTGGATGGAATGTCCTATAAATATCAATTAAATCTATCTGGTCTATTGTGTCATTTCAAGCTTGTGTTTCCTTATTAATTTTCTGTTTGGATGATCTTTCCATTGGTGTAAGTGAGGCGTTAAAGTGCCCCACTATTATTGTGTTGCTGTCGATTTCCTCTTTTAGCGCTGTTAGCCATTGCCTTATGTATTGAGGTGCTCCTATGTTGGGTGCATATATATTTACAATTGTTATATCTTCTTCCTGGATTAATCCCTTGATCATTATGCAGTGTCCTTCCTTGTCTCTTGTAACATTCTTTATTTTAAAGTCTATTTTATATGATATGAGTACTGCTTCTCCAGCTTTCTTTTGATTTCCATTTGCATGGAATACCTTATTCCATCCCCTCACTTTCAGTCTGTATGTGTCCCTAGGTCTTAAGTGGGTCTCTTGTAGACAGCATACACATGTGTTTTGTTTTTGTATCCATTCAGTGAGCCTGTATCTTTTGGTTGGAGCTTTTAATCCATTCACGTTTAAGGTGTTTATCGATATATATGTTTGTATTCCCATTTTCTTAATTGTTATGGGTTTTTTTGTTTGTTTGTTTGTTTTTGCTGTACACGGTCTCTCACTGTTGTGGCCTCTCCCGTTGTGGAGCACAGGCTCCAGATGCGCAGGCTCAGTGGCCATGGCTCACGAGCCTAGCCGCTCCACGGCATGCGGTATCTTCCCGGACCGGGGCACGAACCCGTGTCCCCTGTATCGGTAGGCGGACTCTCAATCACTGCGCCACCAGGGAAGCCCATGGGTTTGTTTTTGTAGGTCTTTTCCTTCTCTTGTGTTTCCCACTTAGAGAAGTTCCTTTAGCATTTGTTGTAAAGCTGGTTTGGTGGTGCTGAGTTCTCTTAGCGTTTGCTTTCTGTAAAGCTTTTGATTTCTCCGTCGAATCTGAATGAGATCCTTGCTGGGTAGAGTAATCTTGGTTGTAGGTTCTTCCCTTTCATCACTTTAAATATATCATGCCACTTCCTTCTGGCTTGTAGAGTTTCTGCTGAGAAATCAGCTGTTACCCTTGTGGGAGTTCTCTTGTATGTTATTTGTTGTTTTTACCTTGTTGCTTTCAATAATTTTTCTTTGTCTTTAATTTTTGTCAATTTGATTACTATGTATCTCGGCATGTTTTTCCTTTGGTTTATCCTGTATGGGACTCTCTGCGCTTCCTGGACTTGGGTGGCTATTTCCTTTCCCATGTTAGGGAAGTTTTTGACTATAATCTCTTCAAATATTTTCTCAGGTCCTTTCTGTCTCTCTTCACCTTTTGGGACCCCTAATGTGAATGCTGTTGCATTTAATGTTGTCCCAGAGGTCTCTTAGGCTGTCTTGATTTCTTTTCATTCTTTTTTCTTTATTCTGTTCCATGGCAGTGAATTCCACCATTCTGTCTTCCAGGTCACTTATCTGTTCTTCTGCCTCAGTTATTCTGCTATTGGTTCATTCTAGTGTATTTTTCATTTCAGATATTTATTGGTCATCTCTGTTTGTTTGTTCTTTAATTCTTCTAGGTCTTTGTAAAACATTTCTTGTTTCTTCTTGATCTTTGTCTCCATTCTTTTTCCTAGGTCCTGGATCATGTTCACTATCATTATTCTGAATTCTTTTTCTGGAAGGTTGTATCTCTCCACTTCATTTAGTTGTTTTTCTGGGGTTTTGTCTTGTTTCTTCATCTGGTACATAGCCTTCTGTCTTTTCATCTTGTCTATCTTTCTATGAATGTGGTTTTTGTTCCACAGGATGCAGGATTGTAGTTCTTCTTGCTTCTGCTGTCTGCCCTCTGGTGGATGAGGCTATCTAAGAGGCTTGTGCAAGTTTCCTGATGGGAGGGACTGGTGGTGGGTAGAGCTGGCTGTTGCTCTGGTGGGCAGAGTTCAGTAAAACTTTAATCCACTTGTCTGATCATGGGTGGGGCTGGGTTCCCTCCCTGTTGGTAAGCAATCAAATAGGCCTGAGGTGACCCAACACTGGAGCCTACCCGGCTCTTTGTGGGGGCTAATGGCAGACTCTGGGAGGGCTCACGCCAAGGAGTACTTCCCAGAACTTCTGCTCCCAGTGTCCTTCTCCTCATGGTGAGCCACAGCCACCCCCTGCCTCTGCAGGAGACCCTCCAACACTGGCAGGTAGATCTGTTTCAGTCTCCTGTGGGGTCACTGCTCCTTCTCCTAGGTCCTGATGCGCACACTACTTTGTGTTTGCCCTCCAAGAGTGGAGTCTCTGTTTCCCCCAGTCCTGTTGAAGTCCTGCAGTCAAATACTGCTACCCTTCAAAGTCTGATTCTCTAGGAATTCCTCCTCCCGTTGCCGGCCCCCCAGGTTGGGAAGCCTGATGTGGGGCTCAGAACCTTCACTCCAGTGGGTGGACTTCTGTGGTACAGGTGTTCTCCAGTTTGTGAGTCACCCACCCAGCAGTTACGGGATTTGATTTGATTGTGACTGCGCCCCTCCTACAATCTCATTGTGGCTTCTCCTTTGTCTTTGGATATGTGGTATCTTTTTTGGTGACTTCCAGTGTCTTCCTGTCAATGATTGTTCACAATATTATTTTTTAAAAATAGTTTTTGGGCTATAATTGACATAAACTGCACATATTTAAAATATACAATTTGATGTTTGTTTTTGTTTTCTTTACTATTTTAATCATTTTTAAGAGTACAGTTCAGTAGTGTTAAGTATATTCCCATTGTTGTGTTATGGATCTACAGAACTTTTTATCTTGCAAAATTGAATGTGTATACTACATTTTGGTCATCCATCCATCTATTGATGAATACATGGGTTGCTTCTACCTCTTGGCTGTTGTGAATAACGCTGCTATAATCATGGGTGTGTAAGAGATTTGTAATGTTTTCTTAAAACATCCCCAAAATGATTCTAATGTGTAGCCAAGGGAGAGAAGCAGTGAGAATGTTTTTAAACTTAGAAAACAACCCAGTGTTGGAAATCAAATATAAATCTCAGTGTGAAGTTTTAAAACTTGTTAATATATATCATCTATATATTACCCTAGGAAAATGTAGAAACATTACATCTATTTTCTATTCTGAAATTGTGTGTTTTCTATTTTGAAATTGGTATTTATCCCAAATTTAAGGTGTTACTGTGGGCGATTGATTAGAGACCATTATGGGATAGATGAAGCCTGGACCATCTCAGCTGCCAACGGTAGTGAAAATGAACAATGGTGTGTTGAAAAGCACACAATGAAAAGCTCTACAGATACCTTTGGCACGATTAACTTCCAAGATGGAGAGCACACCCACCACTCTAAGGTTTGCTAATAACCTACATTATTTTGCCGATTTTTAAAAAATATCTTTATTGGAGTATAATTGCTTTACAATGGTGTGTTAGTTTCTGCTAAATAACAAAGTAAATCAACTATACATATACATATATCCTCATATCTCCACCCTCTTACATCTCCCTCCCACCCTCCCTATCCCACCCCTCTAGATGGTCACAAAGTACAGAGCTGATCCCCCTGTGCTATGCAGCTGCTTCCCACTAGCTATCTATTTTACATTTGGTAGTGTATATATGTCGATGCCACTCTCTCACTTTGTCCCAGCTTACCCTTCCCCTTCCCCATGTCCTCAAGTCCATTCTCTACATCCGCGTCTTTATTCCTGTCCTGCCCACAGGTTCTTCATAACTTTTTTTTTTTTTAGATTCCATATATATGTGTTAGCATACGGTATTTGTTTTTCTCTTTCTGACTTACTTCACTCTGTGTGACAGACTCTAGGTCCATCCACCTCACTACTAATAATTCAGTTTTGCTTCTTTTTATGGCAGAGTAATATTCCACTGTATATATGTGCCACATCTTCTTTATCCATTCATCTGTCAATGGACATTTAGGTTGCTTCCCTGTCCTGGCTATTGTAAATAGAGCTGCAATGAACATTGTGGTACATGACTCTTTATGAATTATGGTTTTCTCAGGGTATATGCCCAGTAGTGGGATTGCTGGGTCATATGGTAGTTCTATGTTTCGTTTTTTAAGGAACCTCCATACTGTTCTCCATAGTGGCTGCATCAATTTACATTCCCATCAACAGTGCAAGAGGGTTTGCTTTTCTCCACACCCTCTCCAGGATTTATTGTTTGTAGATTTTTTGATGATGGCCATTCTAACTGGTGTGAGGTGATACCTCATTTTAGTTTTGACTTGCATTTCTCTAACGATTAGTGATGTTGAGCATCCTTTCGTATGTTTGTTGGCAATCTGTATATCTTCTTTGGAGAAATATCTGTTTAGGTCTACCTATTTTTGGATTGGGTTTTTTTTTTTTGATATTGAGCTGCTTGTAAATTTTGGAGATTAATCCTTTGTCAGTTGCTTCATTTGCAAATATTTTCTCCCATCTGAGGGTTGTCTTTTCGTCTTGTTTATGGTTACCTTTACTGTGCAAAAGCTTTTAAGTTTCATGAGGTGCCATGTGTTTATTTTTGTTTTTACTTGGATTTCTCTAGGAGGTGGGTCAAAAGGATCTTGCTGTGATTTATGTCTAAGTGTTCTGCCGATGTTTTCCTCTAAGAGTGTTATAGTGTCTGGTCTTACATTTAGGTGTTTAATCCATTTTGAGTTTATTTTTGGGTATGGTGTTAGGGAGTGTTCTAATTTCATTGTTTTACATGTAGCTGTCCAGTTTTCCCAGCACCACTTATTGAAGAGGCTGTCTTTTCTCCATTGTATATTCTTGCCTCTTTTATCAAAAATAAGGTGACCATAGGTGTGTGGGTTTATCTCTGGGCTTTGTATCCCATTCCATTGATCTATATTTCTGTTTTTGTGCCAGTACCATACTGTCTTTATTACTGTAGCTTTGTAGTATAGTCTGAGGTCTGGGAGCCTGATTCCTCTAGCTCCGTTTTTCTTTCTCAAGATTGCTTTGGCTGTTTGGGGTTTTTGTGTTTCCACACAAATTGTGAAATTTTTTGTTCTAGTTCTATGAAAAATACCATTGGTAGTTTGATAGGGATTGCATTGAATCTGTAGATTGCTTTGGGTAGTATAGCAATTTTCACAATGTTGATTCTTCCAATCCAAGAACATGGGATATCTCTCCACCTGTTTGTATCATCTTTAATTTCTTTCATCAGTGTCTTATAATTTTCTGCATACAGGTCTTTTGTCTCCTTAGGTAGGTTTATTCCTAGGTATTTTATTCTTTTTATTGCAATGGTAAATGGGAGTGTTTCCTTAATTTCTCTTCCAGATCTTTCATCATTAATGTATAGGAATGCAAGAGATTTCTTTGTATTTACCAAATTCATTGATTAGCTCTAGTGGTTTTTTGGTAGATTCTACTTTACCAAATTCATTGATTAGCTCTAGTGGTTTTTTGGTAGATTCTACTTTACCAAATTCATTGATTAGCTCTAGTGGTTTTTTGGTAGATTCTTTAGGATTCTCTCCATATAGTATCATGTCATCTGCGAACAATGACAGCTTTTCCTCTTTTCCGATTTGGATTCCTTTTCTTTCTTTTTCTTCTCTGATTGCAATGGCTAAAACTTCCAACAGTATGTTGAATAATAGTGGTGAGAGTGGACAACCTTGTCTTGTTCCTGATGTTAGAGGAAATGGTTTCAGTTTTTCACCACTGAGAACAATGTTGGCTATGGGTTTGTCATATATGGCCTCTGTTATGTTGAGGTAAGTTCCCTCTGTGCCTACTTTCTGGAGGGTTTTTATTTTAAATGGGTGTTGAATTTTGTTGAAAGCTTTTTCTGCATCTATTGAGATGATCATATGTTTTTTCTCCTTCAGTTTGTTAATGTGTTGTATCACATTGATTGATTTGTGTATATTGAAGAATCCTTGCCTTCCTGGGATAAACCCCACTTGATCATGGTGTATGATCCTTTTAATGTGCTGTTGGATTCTGTTTGCTAGTATTTTGTTGAGGATTTTTGCACCTTTGTTCATCAGTAATATTGGCCTGTAGTTTTCTGTCATGACATCTTTGTCTGGTTTTGGTATAAGGGTGATGGTGGTCTTGTAGAATGAGTTTGGAGGTGTTTCTCCCTTTGGTATATTTTGGAAGAGTTTGAGAAGGATAAGTGTTAGCTCTTCTCTAAATGTTTCATAGAATTCACCTGTGAAGCCATCTGATCCTGGTCTTTTGTTTGTTGGAAGATTTTTAATCACAGTCTCAACTTCAGTGCTTGTGATTGGTCTGTTTATATTTTCTATTTCTTCCTGGCTCAGTCTTGGAAAGTTGTGCTTTTTTAAGAATTTGTCCATTTCTTCCAGGCTGTCCATTTTATTGGCATATATTTGCTTGTAGTAATCTCTCATGATCCTTTTTATTTCTACAGTGTCAGCTGTTAGTTCTCCTTTCTCATTTCTAATTCTGTCGATTTGAGTCTTCTCCCTTTTTTTTCTTGGTGAGTCTGGCTAATGGTTTATCAATTTTGTTTATCTTCTCAAAGAATCAGCTTTTAGTTTTATTGATCTTTGCTATCATTTCCTTCATTCCTTTTTCCTTTATTTCTGATCTGATCTTTATGATTCCTTTCCTTCTACTAACTTTGGGTTTTGGTTTTTTTTTTCTTCTGTCTCTAATTGCTTTAGGTTTAAGGTTAGGTTGTTTATTTGAGATGTTTCTTGTTTCTTGAGGTAGGATTGTATTGCTATAAACTTCCCTCTTAGAACTGCTTTTGCTGCATAGCGTAGGTTTTGAGTCGTCGTGTTTTCATTGTCATTTGTTTCTAGGTATTTTTTGATTTCCTCTTTGATTTCTTTAGTGATCTCTTGGTTATTTACTAGTGTATTGTTTAACCTCCATGTGTTTGTATTTTTTACAGATTTTTTCCTGTAATTGGTATCTAGTCTCATAGCATTATGGTTGGAAAAGATACTTTATATGATTTTAATTTTCTTAAATGTACCAAGGCTTGATTTGTGACCCAAGATATGATCTATCCTGGAGAATGTTCCATGAGCACTTGAGCAGAAAGTGTATTCTGTTGGTTTTGGATGGAATTCCCTATAAATATCAATTAAGTCCATGTTGTTTAATGTATCTTTTAAAGCTTGTGTTTCCTTATTTATTTTCATTTTGGATGATCTGTCCACTGGTGAAAGTGGGGTGTTAAAGTCCCCTATTATGATTGTGTTACTGTCGATTTCCCCTTTTATGGCTGTTAGTATTCACCTACGTATTGAGGTCCTTCTATGTTTGGTTCATAAATATTTACAATTGTTATATCTTCTTCTTGGATTGATCCCTTGATCATTATGTAGTGTCCTTCTTTGTCTCTCATAATAGTCTTTATTTTAAAGTCTATTTTGTCTGATGAGAGAATTTGCTACTCCAGCTTTCTTTTGATTTCCATTTGCATGGAATATCTTTTTCCATCCCATCACTTTCAGTCTGTATGTGTCCCTAGGTCTGAAGTGGGTCTCTTGTAGACAGTGCATATACTGGTCTTGTTTTTGTATCCATTCAGCCAGTCTATGTCTTTTGGTTGGAGCATTTAATCCATTTACATTTAAGGTAGTTATTGATATGTATGTTCCTGTTACCATTTTCTAAATTGTTTTGAGTTTGTTATTGTAGGTCTTTTCCTTCTCTTGTGTTTCCTGCCTAGAGAAATTCCTTTAGCATTTGTTGTAAAGCTAGTTTGGTGGTGCTGAATTCTCTTAGCTCTTGCTTATCTGTAAATGTTTTAATTTCTCCATCAAATCTGAATGAGATCCTTGCTGGGTAGACTAATCTTGGTTGTAGGTTTTCTTTTCCTTTTCATCACTTTAAATATGTCCTGCCACTCCCTTCTGGCTTGCAGAGTTTCTCCTGAAAGATCAGCTGTTAACCTTATGGGGATTCCCTTCTATGTTATTTGTTGTTTTTCCCTTGCTGCTTTTAATGTTTTTGTTTGTACTTAATTATTGATGGTTTGATTAATATGTGTCTTGGCATGTTTCCCCTTGGATTTATCCTGTATGGGACTCTCTGTGCTTCCTGGACTTGATTGACTCTCTCTTTTCCTATATTAGGACAGTTTTCAGCACTAATCTCTTCAAATATTTTCTCAGTCCCTTTCTTTTTCTCTTCTTCTTCTGGGACCCCTATAATTCAAATGTTGGTGCATTTAATGTAGTCCCAGAGGTCTCTGAGACTGTCCTCAATTCTTTTCATTCTTTTTTGTTTATTCTGCTCTGTGGTAGTTATTTCCACTATTTTATCTTCCAGGTCACTTATCCGTTCTTATGCCTCAGTTATTTTGCTATTGATTCCTTCTAGAGAATTTTTAATTTCATTTATTGTGGTTTTAATCATTTGTTGTTTGCTCTCTAGTTCTTCTAGGTCCTTGTTAAACGTTTCTTGTATTTTCTCCATTCTATTTCCAAGATTTTGGATCATCTTTACTATCATTATTCTGAATTCTTTTTCAGGTAGACTGCCTATTTCCTCTTCATTTGTTAGGTCTGGTGGGTTTTTATCTTGCTCCTTAATCTGCTGTGTCTTTCTCTGTCTTCTCATTTTGCTTACCTTACTGTGTTTGGGGTCACCTTTTTACAGGCTGTACGTTCATAGTTCCTATTGTTTTTGGTGTCTGCCCCCAGTGGCTAAGGTTGGGTCAGTGGGTTGTGTAGGCTTCCTGGTGGAGGGGACTGGTGCCTGTGTTGTGGTGGATGAGGCTGGGTCTTGTCTTTCTGGTGGGCAAGAGCGCATCCAGTGGTGTGTTCTGGGGTGTCTGCGACTTTATTATGATTTTAGGCAGCGTCTCTGCTAATGGGTGGGGTTGTGTTCCTGTCTTGTTAGTTTTTTCGCATAGGGGGTCCAACACTGTAGCTTGCTGGTTGTTGAGTGGAGCTGGGTCTTTGTGTTGAGATGGAGATCTCTGGGAGAGGTTTCGCCTTTTGATATTACGTGGAGCTGGGAGGTCTCTGGTGGACCAATCGCCTGAACTCAACTCTCCCACGTCAGAGGCCCTGGCCTGACACCTGGCCCGAGCCCATAGTCCCTGTCAGCCACACCACTCAGAAGTAAAGGGAGAAAGAAAGAAATAAAGAAAGAAAATAGAATAAAGTTATTAAAATAAAAAATATATATTTAAAATTTAAAAAGTTAAATGTAATAAAAAAATAAAGAACGAAAGAAAGAAGACAGCAACCATACCAAAAAACAAATCCACCAATGGTAACCAGCACTAAAAACTATACTAAAGGGCTTCCCTGGTGGCGCCATGGTTAACAATCCACCTGCCAATGCAAGGGACACGGGTTCGAACTCTGGTCCAGGAAGATCCCACATGTCACGGAGCAACTAAGCCCATGTACTACAACTATTGAGCCTGCGCTCTAGAGCCCGCATGCCACAACTACTGAGCCCGCATGCCACAACTACTGCAGCCTGTGCGCCTAGAGCCCATGCTCCACAACAAGAGAAGCCACCGCAATGAGAAGTCCGCGCACCGTGACAAAGAGTAGCTCCCATTTGCCGCAACTAGAGAAAGCCTGCGTGCAACAACGAACACCCAAGGCAGCCAAAAATAAATTAAAAAAAGAAAAAAAAACTGTACTAAAAATAAAAACAATGGAAAGACAGAACCCTAGGACAAATGGTAAAAGCAAAGCTATACAGACAAAATGACACAAACAAACATACACATACTCACAGAAAGAGAAAAAGTAAAAAGAAAAATCTATATATATATATGAAAAAGGAAGCAAGCAGCCAAATCAATAAACAAATCTACCATTGATAATAAACTCTAAATACTAAACTAAGGTAAACATAAAAACAAATTAGATGCAGAAAGCAAATCCCAAGTCTATAGTTGCTCCCAAAGCCCACCGCCTCGATTTTGGGATGATTTGCTGTCTATTCAGGTATTCCACAGATGCAGGTACATCAAGTTGATTGTGGAGATTTAATCCACCGCTCCTGAGGGTGCTGGGAGAGATTTCCCTTTCTCGTCTTTGTTCTCACAGCTCCCAGGGCACAGCTTTGGATTTGGCCCCGCCTCTGCGTGTAGGTCGCCGGAGGGCGGCGTCTGTTCTGCCGGGGTTGGGGAGGGAGGGGTACGGAATGCGAGGCGAGCCTGCGGCGGCAGAGGTCAGCGTGACTTTGCACCAGCATGAGGCGCGCCGTGCGTTTTCCCGGGGGAGTTGTCCCTGGATCCCGGGACCCTGGCAGTGGCGGGCTGCACAGGCTCCCCGGAAGGGGGGTGTGGATAGTGACCTGTGCTCGCACACAGGCTTCTTGGTGGCGGCAGCAGCAACCTTAGCGTCTCATGCCCGTCTCTGGGCTCCGCGCTTTTAGCTGCGGTTTGCGCCCGTCTCTGGAGCTCCTTTAAGCAGCGCTTTTAATCCCCTCTCCTCGAGCACCAGGAAACAAAGAGGGAAGAAAAAGTCTCTTGCCTCTTTGGCAGGTGCAGACTTTTCTCCGGACTCCCTCCCGGCCAGCTGTGGCGCATTAACCCCCTGCAGGCTGTGTTCACGCCGCCAACCCAGTCCTCTCCCTGCGCTCGGACCGAAGCCGGAGCCTCAGCTCCCAGCGCCGCCCGCCCCGGTGGGTGAGCAGACAAGCCTCTCCGGCTGGTGAGTGCTGGTCGGCACCTATCCTCTGTGCGGGTATCTCTCCGCTTTGCCGTCCGCACCCCTATTGTGCTCTCCTCCGTGGCTCGGAAGCTTCCCCACCGCCACCCTCCGTCTTCGCCAGTGAAGGGGCTTCCTAGTGTATGGAAACTTCACAGCTCCCTCCCAGAGGTGCAGGTCCTGTCCTAATTCTTTTGTCTCTGTTTTTTCTTTTGCCCTACCCAGGTATGTGGGGAGTTTCTTGCCTTTTGGGAAGTCTGAGGCCTTCTGCCAGCGTTCAGTAGGTGTTCCGTAGGAGTTGTTCCACATGTAGATGTGTTTTTGATGTATTTGTGGGGAGGAAGGTGATCTCCACGTCTTACTCCTCCACCATCTTGAAGGTCTCTTATTTTGCTGATTTTTAACAGAGGCTATAACCTCCAAATGTATCTCCAAATTGTATTTCTAAGTGTAGATGATCAGATGACCAGGTTATATTGCAAAGGCGATCCCTGTTACTTACCTGTTGACAAAAGTGACCTGACTCTTCTTTTTCTTTTATGTCTGAGGGGCATGATACCTTACCCAGGTGTGGTGTGGCCAGCTCTTTGATTGACTTCTTTCAGCCAGGTTATGCCCTCTGCAGAAGAGAATGGCTTATTGCTCATGAGGCAGTTGCCAAACGGCTTCCCTTTTCTTAAGGAATGTACAAAGGTTACTACCGAAGAACAGACTTCACCTGAATCACGGCTATAGCAATTCCCAGTAACTTACTTAACCTGTGGCTGTTAGTGCCTGCTATGCCCTTGTGAGAGCCTTTTCTCAGGAAGAAAATGGGGAAATTTCTGTACCCCCTGAATGATAGTGCTGGGCTCTACAGGCCAGTTTTTCTCCTGTTCCTAATATAGTAATTTTACATGTGATTCACATAGTATTGACAGGTCAGCTGTCTCTCAGCTGTTTTCTATTGACCTTGTTAACTGTACACTACTTTATTAGAGGCAGCTTTCCTTGGGGAAAGTACAGGGGGAGGCTACCTCAGGAAAGCTCAGTCAGTTGTGTCCTGCAGTGCATCATCAGTTAAAAGGATTTGAAAAACTGTTCTTAATAGTGCAATCATAATAAGGTTTCATAATATAATTGTACAGTAATCGACATTTCTGGTTACTAATCCACTTGCATCTAACTTTGTGCATTGATTTTTGTTTGTTTTGGTTGGCAAGAAAACTGTCCTCCAATCCTTTTTGGAAGCTGACTCTCATAGAACTCTTTATGTAATTTTTCCCTTAATTGTTCATCTTCTTCCTTTTGATTAATAGTGCAATCATAATAAGGTTTCATAATATAATTGTACAGTAATCGACATTTCTGGTTACTAATCCACTTGCATCTAACTTTGTGCATTGATTTTTGTTTGTTTTGGTTGGCAAGAAAACTGTCCTCCAATCCTTTTTGTAACTCTTTATGTAATTTTTCCCTTAATTGTTCATCTTCTTCTTTATGTAATTTTTCCCTTAATTGTTCATCTTCTTCCTTTTGCTTTTATGTTTGTTTATAATCATCTTCATTTACTCATTTTTTTTATCCATTCAACAGATCTTTATCAGTTGCCCATACTTTGTTATGCCCCAAGGAGAATATGTTCTGTGTACTAACATTGCTTACAGTCTAGTGAGGGAAACAGGAAATAAATATACAATTACCCCAGATGGTGGGGATGCTGGGAAAGGGGAATACAGGGTTCTTTGAGAGAATGAAAAGGGAACTCCTCCTGTTTTTCTGGGGTGGTGTGCATGTGTCAAGGAAGCCATCTGAGAATAGGGATGGCTAAGCTGAGATGGGAAAGATGAGTGAGGTGTTTGGTGTCTGGTGACAGAAGGGTAAGACCACTGTAGGCGTGAGGAATAGCTTGTGGGAAGGCCAAGGGGGAATATGGTACGTTTAGGAAAACTGAAAACATGTTTAGACAGATCTGATCACTAATACGTTTTATGCTTAGCATAGGCTCCTGTTATATCCTCTGTGCCTGAATGCATTTTGTTTGATCTCTCAGAAGAGGCTACCCTTATCTTTCAGCCTGGAATTGCACTTCAGGCTTAGCATGCACAGCAGGAGAGCTTGGGAGAGCTGGTTACTCATCCCCTCTGCTGCATTTCCCTTTCTAGTTGTTATCCCTCCCACCTCCTTCCACAGAGGTTTGGAGGTGACTTACGATAAAGGAGGAGGAGGGGAAAGAGAGAGTCATAAAACCTTAGCACCGTCTTCAGCTGGCCTTTGGAAGAAAAGAGTCTAGTGCTGATAATTTAGTTGATCAAGGTGTTATCCTGAAATCTCGAGAAGTATCTTCTAGGACTAAAAGGACTTATAACTGAAAGGGAGGACTACCTGGGAGAAAGAACTGAGAGAGAGAGAAGGAGAACTAAACCAGAGCTGCCTCCTCTGCCCTTATTCATCATTCGAGGCAACGTGAACCCTTTCACAAAGGTCAACTTGTATTTTTCCTACTCTTTGAATATGTGATAAAGCCGTGGAAACTCAGTTTTCTCACTTGTAAACTGAATCCTAGTTACCCTCAGATTCTTTCTACTACATCCTGTGATGGCTGCACCATCCTCATGTCAGAAATTCTAATATTTTAATTATGAAATAAAGGGATTATGTTTTAAGAATTTCAGAGATGAACACGATTGTGTTAAATCACTATCACATTCTGGAGGACAATGTGATAATTCCTATTTGCATATCTGTGGCGATCTCTACCTGTGGTTATTTTTGCTATAGTTTTATAAACTCATGGTTTCCTATGGTCCTTATCCTATAAATCCGACTTATTCTTGCTGTTGGTTGGCTCACACTCATCTCAATATGATTTTACCAGTCTGTATGTGGCTGCATTGGCTGGGAAAAGAAAGCCAGCCATACACTATAATCTTGGGCAAAATGCATAATGATTCTGGAGCTGCCTGATTTCCGTCTTTTCTTTTGGTTACATTGACTCTCTTATGAAAAGTATTTATTTTGGAAAAGAAGTTTTTAGAGAGATGATATATATAGGAAATGGTTAGAATGTAAAATTTAAAATAAATGAACATGCTTCTGGATCTTAATTTAAATTATGAAAATATGTGAAATGGTCCAGTAAATTAAAAGCCATAGCATTTATGAGAAAACCTCATTTCACTTATTTCTGATACTTTTTTTAAATGGGTTTTCTGGCGTAGTGATTTTTGCCAGTTTGAAGTATTTCTGCCTTACCTCAGACCTTCCAGAGAACATTGGTAGACTAACCCTGAAAACCAGAGGAAGCCTTCCTATGGTGACTTGTAATTCTCAGAAGGAACTTAAAGGGGGTGTGGGATTTTTTCAAAGTAAATATTTCCATTATATGAAGATGAACTTTTAAAGAGATCCTAGACATTTTCTTTCACGTTTTGGCATTTCAGTTGCCCTGCTGTGTGCTTACTGCGACGTGGCAGGTATTTTCCACTATTTTATGTATATGTGTATATGTATATCTTCCAGTATATTAGAACTTCTTATGACACAAAGTTGGATCATCTATTACATTTAATGTTGAAAGAGTGGAAGATGGAACTGCCAAAGCTGGTGATCTCTGTCCACGGGGGCATCCAGAACTTCAAGATGCCTTCCAAACTTAAAGAGATCTTCAGCCAAGGTTTGGTCAAAGCTGCAGAGACAACGGGAGCATGGATAATAACTGAAGGCATTAATACCGGTAAGGCACATTCCCTGTTTCAGTCTGGTTTTTTTTTTTTTTAATTCCTTCTTTTTAACTGTGAATCAGGCAGTATAGCACCTAACCTCTGCTCTGCAGTGCTCCCAGGAGATGTGGTAGCGTGAGAAAGACTGCAAGAGTAGTGACTGGAAAAGAAACGCAGAAGAATCCTAGACCTTTCCTGGAATGTATTTTTACCATTGTTAAAATATGCTATTTTAATATAACTTTGGGTAAACGTATGGCAAAGAAAATAGGTTTTCATGAGCTTTGGACTGTGGTGAGGTAGTGTGTGGGCATAGACGTGAGCTAAACTCACCATGGTCAGGTTCTCAGGAATTGGAAACCAGTGACATGTGCAACAACTGCATTGAGTGTATGGGGCATGAGGAGATAATTAACTACATAACTGGCACTTGCTTCTGTCACTGACTCTTTCATACTTTTTGAAATCTGACATTCAAGAACTTCATTTAGTAGCCCCTGAACCTCTAACCCTACTCTTTTGCATCAGTGCTTATGAACTGTATGCATGTTGGAGAATCATCTGGGGGCTTTGCAAAAATACACATGCGCAAGTTCTACCCCAGATTAATTAGAGTTTTTCAGGGTGAAGCTTCTGAAGCGTATCTAATGTGCAGCCAGAGTTGAGGATTACTGACTTCACAAACTCCTCTCTTACTAATCTGTTGCTGATATGTTACAGTTCTGACACCAGTTCTCATGTGTGGGTTCTTTCCCAACACACCACGGTTCTCTAGCACCAGCTGAGTGTCTTACAGTTCAGCTCAATTCTGAATTACTGTCTACCAGGAAATAGCGACGGATTCCACAGGTTAAGGGCTCAGTCCCACAAGACTGTCCCCACTTCAGATGTCAGTCTCAAGTCCAGGGTGTTACCCGTGCTTCTGACTGGCTGGCTATAAATCAGAGGTTCCCACCATCCCCTCCTTGGGTTTGATGAATTTGCTAGAGCAGCTCACAGAATGCAGGAAACCAGTTTACTCACTAGATTACCAGTTTATTATAAAAGGATATAACTCAGGAACAGGTAGATTGAAGAGATGCATGGGGCAAGGCATGTGGGAAGGGGCACGGAACTTTCATGCCCTCCTCCCATTTCCATGTGTTTACCCACTTGGAAGCTCTCCGAACCCTGTTTCTTTTCTTTTTTTTTTTTTATGGAGGCCTCATTACATGGGCACGATTGATTAAGTCATTGGCTATTGATAATTGAACTCAATCTCCAGTTCCTCTCGCCTCCCCAATGGTTGAGGGTGAGACTGAAATTTCCTACCCTCTTGTCACGTGGTTGGTTGGTTCCCTTGGCAACCAGCCCCCATCAGTAGGTCCAAAAGTTGCCTCATTAACATAACAGAAGGCCCCTCTGTCACTGTCACCACTTAGGAAATTCCAAGGTTTTAAGGAGCTC
Organism: Neophocaena asiaeorientalis asiaeorientalis; assembly: GCF_003031525.2. Lineage (NCBI taxonomy): Eukaryota > Metazoa > Chordata > Mammalia > Artiodactyla > Phocoenidae > Neophocaena > Neophocaena asiaeorientalis. The sequence continues at coordinate 5,676,642 of NW_020172625.1, forward strand.
TGTGTCACTAACAGACCAAATATATATTATTATAAGTCACAATATCACACCTGTGGCTTTCCATCTTCCCTTTACTTCTTCCTCTTTTGATTTGGGATATCCTAGCCAATGTTTCCTATTAAGTTCTGCTTGACCTTTAGGATCTACATTAGATGCCAACATACCCAGGAAGCATTCTCTATCTCAACTCGCTCTTGTTTCTTAATTTCTATAGCGTTTATTGCCTGTAGCACTTGTAGCACGTTTATATTTTGCCTTATAGGTTAGTTTAGGATGAGTCTACCTGATTGTGAGGTAGAGGCTAGGGCCTATACGTATGTCTAAGAACTGAGCAACAGGTACTAATGTAATGAATAATTTCTTTTGATTAAAAAGGAATGAAGGAAGCAAGTGATTGAAAAAACAAAATAAAAATAAAACCAAGGGATTCGTCTTGTCACTAATGGGTAACCTGGTAGTTTCTCTGGTACATTTCATTGAGATAATTACTGTTTCACATTCATAGAAAAAAGCAAAGGTTGCAGAGTTCTAAGTCCAATGTGTAGTACTTATTTTATTTCCAGTAAAAAAAAGAGAGTGGATGGGGAAGTTTTGTAGAGTTAAGAAAAAGGTGAACTTGGGCATGGTTTTTTTCTTTGAATAACTAATTGTGTTACATGCTTTATTTTACTTATTGCTTTTTTAAGAAAAAAATATTTTAGATTAGGGCCAGTTAAAGAACACAAATATAATAGTGTGAAGACTATTGAAATAGTTCATATGAACAAAAGAAATGAGAAATGAGGTATACTTGGAGCTTCCTTAAACAATAATCAGGGTCTGACCTGATTCAGCCTCAGCTCCTTAGGTCCTGACTACTCAAGATGTGGTCCCTGGACCAGCAACATCAGCATCACCTAGGAGCTTGTTGGGAATGCAGATATCGGGCTCCTCAGACTGGTGGGATCAGAATCTGCATTTTGATGACATCCCCAGGTGATTCTTATACACATTTAAATTTGAGAAGCTTTGCTTACCAGCTTCACCCTATGCTTGAGATGCTTCTCAGCTGTAGTTGAATATTATTTGGCATGAATTTTTTACATTTATTTAAATTGAATGCCAGAAGCCTTTAAGAATCTATTGTGTATAAAGCATTTGGATAGATGCTGTGGGTGAAAGATGAGTAAGATATGGACCCCGGGTTTAGTGATGAGGTGGGTGACTGTAACCAAAAATCGATGCTGGATGGGTCATAGTTGAGATACAAAGAAAGTGTTTGGGAGTAAAAGGAAGAGGAAGAGGAAAACAAATTCCGGTTCCAACTGAGGGAACCTGAGAAGAAAGCTTGGTGAAGGATATAGCACTTAATGTTGGCCTTGAGAGAAGGGTAGGAAAAAGCATTCTAGGCAGAGGTGGCAGTTCAGGGCAAGGTACACAGCTGGAGACTAAGGTATGTGTAGAAAGAGGTGATAAGGCTGCTAGCTGGATGTGCCATGTGGCAGAGGACAGGGGCAGCAAGGGAGACTGGAGCCAGATTGGGTGCCATGTTATTTGGGCTGAGGTTTTATTCTCTATGTAGCAGAGAGCCCTCAAAGGATTTTGAAGAATGAATGAATGAATGAATAGGGAATGATATTGTCAGATCTGGTTTTACAGAGAGTCTTAGCAGATAATATGTATTAAGATCACATGTGGGCTGCTGACCAACGATCACCACCACGTGCTGGTAACGCGTGCCAAACCTATGGACCTGAATCTCTATTGGTATTGATGTGTGTTCTGTGGTCCAGAACCCCAATTTTAGAAAATGACTGGGAAAAGTGCAAAAGATGGCTGGAGGGGAGGATTCCAGAGAGCAGGAAATGATTTAGGTGCTATGCATTAGATGCATGCAATATGCAGGGCTTTTTTTTTTTTTCCTGTGCTAATGACACATACAGAGTCAGACTGTACATAGAAAGAGTAAGTGGTGTAATGTAGTGTTTGTGATTAAAAGGCAAATTTTTTTAAAATTAATTTTTTTTGGAGTAGAGTCACTTTACAATGTTGTGTTGGTTTCTTGCTGTAAAGCAAAGTGAATCAGTCATATGTGTATATATATATATATATATATATCCACTCTATTTTAGCTTTCCTTCCCATCTAGGTTGCCACAGAGCCTTGAGTAGAGTTCCCTGTGCTATACAGTAAGTTCTCATCAGTTTTCTATTTTATACATAGTGGTGTATGTATGTCAGTCCCAATCTCCCAATTCATCCTACCCACCACCTCCCCCCTTGGTAACCATAAGTTTGTTCTCTATGTCTGTGACTCTGTTTCTGGTAAAAGGCAGATTAAGCCAATCTCAAAAGGCTACATATTGCATAATTCCAACTATATGACATTCTGGAAAAGGCAAAATTATAGAGATAATAAAAAGATCAGTGGTTATCAAGGATTGGGGGAATGAGGGATGAATAGACAGAGTACAGAGGACTTTTAGGGCAGGGAAACTCTTCTGTATGATGCTTTAATGGTGCACACATGTTATTATACATTTGTCCAAACCCATAGAATGTACAACACCAAGAGTGAACTCTAATGTAATGTAAACTGTGGACTTCGGATGATTATGATGTGTCAGTGTAGGTTCATCAGTTGTACAAATGTTCCACTTTGGTAGGGGATGTTGACAGTGGGGAGGTTGTAAGTGTGTAGGGAAGAGGGTATATGGGAAATCTCTGTACCTTTGGCTCAATTTTGCTGTGAATCTAAAACTGCTCTAAAAAAGTAAAGTCTATTTTCATTCCTTTTTATGGCTAATATTCCATTGTTTATATGTGCCACATCTTCTTTATCCATTCAAAATTGGGCCATTTGTAGAGACGTGGATGGATCTAGAGACTGTCATACAGAGTGAAGTAAGTCAGAAAGAGAAAAACAAATATCATATATTAACGCATACACGTGGAACCTAGAAAAATGGTACAGATGAACCAGTTTGCAGGGCAGAAATAGAGACACAGATGTAGAGAACAAACTTAGGGACACCAAGGGGGGAAAGCGGTGGGGCAGGGGTGGTGGTGGTGGTGGGATGAACTGGGTGATTGGGATTGACATGTATACGCTGATGTGTATAAAATAGATAACTAATGAGAACCTGCTGTATAGAAAATAATAAAATTAAATTAAAAAAAAAAGTAAAGTCTGTTGAAAAAAGAAAAGTCAGATCCTGGATTGGAATCCAGACTGTACAAACTACCAGCTCTATAACCTTGGGCAAATTATTTAACTTCCTTGTGCCTCAATTTTTGCCTATAAAATAGACTTAAAAAATTCCTACTTAAAGTGTAAATGCGTGTAAAACTTTAAAAAGCACCTGGTGTGTAGTTAAGAGTTCAGTAAGTGCTGGCTATTATTGTTATTATTATTAGTCCCAGAAAGGCAAACACTAATATATTAGTTCTGGAATATTTATGAATATAAAGCTGTTAAATTAATTTGCCTCAATGAAGCAGGGATCTTCAGGATGTTTTACTGGGACAGTCAAGAAGGTTAAAGAAAAAAGTACTTAGAACATTCATGATGTCAGGGGTGGGTTTACAGGATGTTCTGGTCAGGCAAGAATAGGGGCAGAACTGAGGTTGTAAGCAGAAATTTCTCAAAGGGAGAGGAGAATTGTTCAGGTAGAAAGGTTAGTGATAGGAGAAGGAGGTGTCAAGAGGGAGTAGAGCAAGTCAAAGTATCAGAAATTAATTCCACTGTGCCAGCAACTTTCCCTGATAACGGTCTTTTGCATATGCTTGTCTACTTGTCTCTTTCCGGCAGTCGCAGTGTTTTGCATGATTTGTGAGTTAAAGTTTGACTTCTAAACTGATTGTTCATAGGTGTGTCCAAACATGTTGGGGATGCCCTGAAAGCCCATTCCTCCCAGTCATTGAGAAAAATCTGGACAGTTGGAATCCCTCCTTGGGGTGTCATTGAGAACCGGAAAGATCTTATTGGAAAAGATGTAAGTAGACAATCCTTTCACAACAGAAGGAGATAAACATGTATCCAGTTGCCAGCTTAGCACTATATCTGGATATATATGTCTATCTTGAATGTAATATACCCCAAATAAACTCCTGACTTCCTGCTGCCTTCCTTACCCTATCTTAGAAAGTGACAATCTTGTCCTGCAGTTCTCAAGCCAAAACCTGAACTTATCCTGGAATGATCTCCGTCTCGTGCCTCAAACCCGATCCACCAGTAAATTATCATCTTAGCTTCACTTTAAAAATATATCTGGGAGCTTCGCTGGTGGCTCAGTGGTTAAGAATACACCTGCCAATGCAGGGGACACAGGTTCAAGCACTAGTCTGGGAGGATCACACATGCCGTGGAGCAGCTAAGCCCATGCGCCACAACTACTGAGCCTGCGCTCTAGAGCCCATGAGCCACAACTACTGAGCCTGTGTGCCACAATTACTGAAGCCCACGCGCCTAGAGCCCGTGCTCCGCAACAAGAAAAGCCACCACAATGAGAAGCCCGCACACCGCAACGAAGAGTAGCCCTGCTCACTGCAACTAGAGAAAGTCCACACGCAGCAACAAAGGCCTAACACAGCCAAAAATAAAAATAAATAAATTTATTTTAAAAAAATATATATCTATCTGGAATCTGACCTCTTCTTATTACCTCCACTGTTACTGAGCAGGTTTAAGCCACTATTTTCTGTTACCTGGATGATTGTAATAGCCTACCCTACTCTCATCCATGTCTCTTATTAAGGTCTGATCCCAACACAGTAGCCAGAATGGTTCTAAAGGGACGGACTTGTCTAAGTTTGTTTATAAGACTAATGCATATTTTTGGTAGGTATCTCACGTGTTACAAAAGGTATGAAGAAGAAAGATAACCACTGTTAATATTTTGGTGTGTATCATACCAGAATTTTTTTCTATGTGTGCGTACATATGTATAGTAAAAAAAGTTTGTGTGTTAAAAAAGTAACAACAGAAACCTATTGTTGTGAATCTGTTTTTCAGCTTAACTATTTAACATAATTAATTCTCTATGTCAGTTAATATAGACATGCTTATGGTTTGTTTTAACTTTCATTTTGGAAAATTTCGAACACATTAAAGAGTAGAGAGATTAGAATAATCATCTCCTTCATACCCTTCTCCCGGTTTCAACGGTTATGAACTCATAGCCAATTTTGTTTAGGTTAGTCCCTCATCCATTCTCCATCTCCTCCCTCCATTATTTTGAAGGAAATTCCAGACATCAAATAATTTCATTGGTAAATATTTTAGTAGTTATTTCTAAAGTATATGGACAATTAAAAAATATAACCACATTGCCATATTCGTACCTAAAAAATTAACAATAATTTCTGAATATCATCAAATAGTCTGTGTTCAAGTTTCTGATTGTCTCAATTTTTCAGTTGTTTGATTTCATTGTCCAAAAACTTTCCCTACATTGTGATGGGTTGATTTGTCTCTTCGGTCACTTAGTTTTTTTCCTTGAGTCGCTTTGGTCTCTGGATTTTCCCACCATCTCCTTTTTTGTTTTCTGTTTGTTTGTTTCAATGTATTTGTTGAAGAAACTGGGTCATTCCTAAAGAGTTTCCCACAGTTTGGATTTTGCAGATTTAAGCTCTTGTAGCAGCATTTAGCCTATTTCTCTGTCTTTTGTCTTTCTTGTAAATTGGTAGTTTGATCCAAAGGTATGATCAGATTCAGGTTCTTTCTGTACAGGTTTATGCCCTAGGAGGAGATGTGTCCTTCCCTTGTGACATAACATCCTCTCTCTTTTTATGATGTCATTGCCTAGATTTATTATTTCAACAGGGTTGCAAAAATGCTAATATTTAATTATAGTGTTCTTTCTTCATTTATTAGCTTAAATACTCTATAAAAAGAAACATTTTCTCCTCAATTGCTTGGTTTACCTTGTGGTACAGTGTATGGGAAACGGTAGAATAAATATTTGATTCTTTTTCTTTATTTGCCAGTTTTCAAAGCATTGAGTTGGTTATCTACCATCCCCCAAGGTGAACAGTGAGTTGTTTTTTTTTTTTTTTTTTTCTGATTCATGAAGTTAAACATGTTTGGTATGTTTTAATCCATTATTCTAATATAGTTATTATTCTTTATCATGCTCATATTGTCCCATTGTGGCCAGTGGAGCCTTTCAAGTTGGCTCCTGAGTCCTTTTAACACAATTCTAGTCATTTATCATTGCTTCCTTGTGTTTTAGTATGAAAAAAAATGTTCTTGGCTCATTATATATAATTTTTGCTCCTAGAGAAATGGCTGGTTGCTTTTAGTGGGAAATAGTATTAAGAGACCACATTCTGAGAGCCAAGGGTGCATTTTTATTTTCCATGCCTGATTAAGTTCTATTGTACTAAAGTACCATAATTTATTTAACCATCCCTCTGTATTGTCCATTTATGTTTTCTATTTTTAACTTTTACAAAAAATGATATTAATGTTGTGATAAGACACATATATTTTTGAAACTAGCTGAAAACACTTATTTCCTTAGAAGTTATTCTCAAAGTAGAATGTTTGGACCAGTTGGTATGTAACTTTTAAAATGTGACTAATTGTCTTCCAGAAAGGTGGTAACAATTTACATTCCTACCAACAGGGTATGAGGGTGCCCATTTCCCTGTACCATTTCCAGCTTCGGGTATTCTGGATTTTATTAAACTTTGCCATTCTGATAGGTATAAAATAACACCTAATTTTTCTTATGTACGTTTCTCTGATTACTAGTGAGGTTCAACATCTTTCCATGTGGTTTTTATGCATTTTTAAGCATAGTTTTTATATTTTGAAAGACCTTTTGTATTATAATTCATTCTATTAACATTTTTGTTTGCCATGTGTGCTGCATTTCCCAGATTTTAATTTGTATCATTTATGAACATCTTTCCATGTGTAAAAAATATGTGTTTTCTTTTTGGTTTCTGGCCTCAGTGTCATGCTTAGGGATTATAAAGGTAACTTTTAAATACTAATGTTTGTAACGTTTGTAGTGCTTTTTACATCCATTATTCTTTTTTAAAAAAATTTCTTTCTTTTTTTTTTTTGGCTGTGTTGGGCCTTTGTTGCTGCACGCGGACTTTCTCTAGTTGTGGCGAGTGGGGGCTACTCTTTGTTGCCGTGCATGGGCTTCTCATTGCAGTGGCTTTAGAGCCACCCGTGCGGAGCACGGGCTCTAGGTGTGCAGGCTTCAGTAGTTGTGGCTCACGGGCTCTAGAGCGCAGGCTCAGTAGTTGTGGCGCACGGGCTTAGTTGCTCCACGGCATGTGGGATCTTCCCAGACCAGAGCTTAAACCCGTGTCCCCTGCATTGGCAGGCAGATTCTTAACCACTGCACCACCAGGGAAGCCCCCATTATTTCTTTAAAGCCTCACAGTAACCCTCTGCTATAGGAATTATTATCATCACTTATACATGAGGAAAATAAGCCTGAGAAAGGAAGCAGGTGTTACCCAGAGTTAAAGTTAGAAGGTAGAAGAGCCTAGCCTTAAACTTGGGCCCTTTGACTCCAAACACAGTTGGCCTTCCCTATTTGTGGATTCCGCATCTGAGGAGTCAACTGACAGTGGATCCTAAGGATTCAGCCGACCGCGGATCCAGGGGATACTGAGGGCCGACTATACTGCGCCATTTTATGTAAGGGACTAGAGCATCCGTGGATTGTGGTATCTGCGAGTGGTCCTGGAACTAATCCCCCACAGGTACCAATGACCGTACTGTTCTCTCCTCTCTAAAAACAAATGAGAATTGGAGTAGCTTATGGAAGAATCAGCAAATATTAATAAAGATCTGGATATTTTATATTGAATGAATGAATGCATCTCCATTTACTTTTCACTTCATTTGGAATACGAGAAAAAATAATCAGTGTCCAAATATTATTCTGGAATAGATCTATTAAAAGGCATAGTTTCTGGATAGTGATGCAGTCTGTGTACCAGTGCAGATCCTTGAACTGTTTTTTAATGATCTGAGACAAGGTAAGTACAGAAATTGAAAATAAATATATGGAACCATTTTTAGCCACGTGACGGTGCTGTGACATCCAGGCATATGGTGAGCGTGCTTATCTTGCAGTGTGTGCGAGTGTTGTTGAACTTGTGAGCCTCGTGTAGTACAAGCCGCATACTAGTCATGCGTTAGGGGACTACCTATCTGTCCATAAAAAAATAAGAAATAAGAAAACTGAAATTGATTCTTCACCGCAGATAGCTTGAGAAGCACTGCTTTTGGTAGCAAGTACCACTTTTTGACCTGGACAGGAACTCTGTAGTACATAGACAGGCCTTTGGAGCAGTCGGCCTGGGAAGGATCTCAAGCTCTGACCGTCTCTTGTCCTCGCTGTCTCGCAGGTGGTGTGCCTGTACCAGACTCTGGGCAACCCCCTCAGCAAACTCACCACACTCAACTGCATGCACTCCCACTTCATCCTGTCCGATGATGGCACCGTGGGCAAGTATGGCAATGAGATGAAGCTCAGGAGGAACCTGGAAAAGTACCTCTCTCTGCAGAAAATACACAGCCGTGAGTACCACAGGGGCTCAACCAACAGGTCCTGGCTGGGGGCCTTGCTGTGGAGCAAAGTGCTCCATTGCCATCTGTACAGGGTAGAGAGGTCCAAGCCGGCCCATGCCTTAAGTTAACACCTGTGAACCCTCAGTGAGAAGAAAGCAGGATATGAAATTGTGGGTGACAGAAGAGAGGAAGGGATCTTGTGGGACAGCAGAGGGGAGGTGTCAGAGTGGAGACTTTAGCAGAGTCTCTGGGAGTCCTTAGGCTTGGATGGATAGAGGGGAAAAGTAGAGAAAGAATTGATTTGGGAATGTGGATGGCTGAAAAGCCGAGAAGAGACTAGCCTGAGAAGAGCGGGCTATGAGCCTTGATAGTCAGGGAAGATGACATTTCTAGGTGGGTGTGGCGGCTTCAGTCAGGGAAGGGGTTGAAATCAGGACTTTTAGAGATAGGGACCTTTGAAGGTTTGCTGTGGCATGCTGGCAGTGGTGCTTTGGTAGTGCCTAAGGAGGAGGAGTGGGGGGCAAAATCAGTGAGTGTCCTTGGGTGGAGAGGTGGGAATCCTTAAAGGGAGGAAGAGGGCTGGATGCTGCCTGGAGAAATGGAGACTCTGCCTCCAGGGCAACGGAAGGTGGCCCCTGGCTCTTTTGGTGAGTTAAATCTTCCGCAGACTACTCCTGCCCTTTAAGCGGAGATGCCAGGGAATAGGAAGATTCTCAGGAGGCTCGGTCTTCTTCAAACCTTTGACTTTGGGCTGGAAAATGCTGAACATCCTTTGAGTTTTTGGCCCAGATTCCCTGAAGCAGCAGATGTAGTGAGGTCGGATGGATCAAAGCCCTATTTACTGCCTGTGACCTTGGGCAATGAAATTAACATCTATCAAATTGTTCTCTTGATACAAGACAGAAGAAACTGTCTACCTGTACCTTTTGTTGTGAGAATTAGAGGAGATAAAATATGTTAGGTGTGCTCAGAATAGTATTGGGTACATAACATGTCCTCAACAAATGTGTTTCTTTCTTTCCTTTTATTCTCCTTTGGTACAGGGGGTCGTCCGCTGGTTGGGGTGGGGGTAGAGAGAGGGACTCTGGGAATTGTTGCCAGTCATTTAGAGCTTAGTGTGAATGAAGTTTGGAGGCTTATTTAGGTCAGGAAGGGGGAGAGAGGAGCAGGTATGTGGTCCTCTACAGGGTGGGGGTGGCTAGTGGGGAGGGACACCCACAGAGGAGTGGAGAAGGAGGGCAGGTCAGAGATTGCCCTGAAGGAGAGTCCCTGAAGTGAGGGCCCTGCAGGGCTCTGAAATGCCAGTTACCTGAAATGTCCTGTTGCCTTTGATGACCTGGGCTCACCACCTGTGCTCAGGGATTCTGTGCAGCGCTATTATGTGTGTCCCAGGAGAGCAAAGTCTTTCTTAGGACTTTTCTTAATTACTGCTGATTCTCCGTTTGTGAAAACAGCCCTGATGAATGAAAAGAGCCCCGAGCTTGCATATCGCCGTATGCCATTCTACATTTCTACTTTCAAAGTCCTTAAAATTTAGGATTTATTGGGAGGGTTTTGCTGTCCGTGGAGAGAGAATGTGGAGTCAATTTCAGTGGATTGGTAATATTTATTATTCTATGGAGAACTGACAGGAAAACAGCAAAAACAATAAACCACTTACACACACGCATACACACACGCATGCATGCACACACACAAGAAAGAAAGAAAGGAAGGGAGGAAGGAAGGAAAGAAGAAAGGAAGAATAAAAGAGAGAAAGGAAAGACAAATGAAAACAGACCCCAACAAGCCCAAAATTCTTAGGTATCAAAGCTGATCTTCATACCTCCTGTGCTCACTAGGGAGGCTTTCTGCCATATTTGTGTTTGTCTTTGATGTGGTTATAAATGGATTTACTTGGATGGAATGACAATAATTAAATATTTTCTTGATTTCTTTCATTTCTTTTCAACCGGGCTTCTTGGAGTCCCTGGCAAATCCTTGATGTTCGCAGAAAGCACTTACCAAAAATAAGAAAAAAAAAAGGATGACTTCATAAAATTGCTGTAGAAATCCCTTTGAAATGTGGCCAATGTCAGTTCTTGTTCTGTAAGCCTCTGAGGATGGAAAGAATAGGATCAGCTCTGTATGTCTTCATAATCCAAGTCTTGGTGGAGAAGAGAGCCCTTTCCTGGGATGCCTATTCTAAGAGCCTTTCATTGGAGCTGTAATGTTATATTCCTGCCTAAACTGGGAGCCAGGAGTAGAGGCAGCTCTCTCATGAGATTTGTCAGCAAAGAACTTCACGATTTTTTTTAAACAAATTTAATTAGTAGCATCAGTAAGATCCTTTTTGTAGAAAACAATCATAAATATATTTATTTTTGTGAGGATTAGTTATTGCTTTAAAAAAGATGTATCTAACAGAAATTTAATTATTTTCCCCTCTCCTGCAGAATACCCTTACTGATTTCTTTTTCTGATGATAAAAGTGTTACATACTCTCATATTCAGATAAAGAAAGAAAACATAGAAGGAAGAGATAGCTTTCTGTAATCTTACTATAAAAAATAACCATTGTTAACTTTTTCACCTGTATGCTTTCAGAAGTTTTCTATTTACACACAGAGCAACATTTAAAAATGAACACTGGGATCATATAATATCTTTTGTAGCCTTCCCTCCTCTTCCACTAAACATGGATGCATTTCCATATCAGTAAGCATATCTGAGCACATACTTAATGACTGCATAGTATATCATTATATAGGATATGAGATTCTCTTTAAAAATTGTTTTTTCCATCCGTTTCAGTAATTCTATAATTAATGGCATTTTCATCTAAATTTTCTTCTATTACTTTTATGCCTTAATAAACCATTGTCACCATTTCATTTAGCTTTTACAGGACAATGTTGTTAAAAGAACCCTATGACTATCAACTGGTGTATCTTACGTCCGATTTTTAGTGATAGGGAGAAAATAATAAGGAAGTGGAGATATGTGGAAAAGGAAAGAAGTATAATGTCAAAGCCGTTAAATAGACTGAATGAGATATTTGGATGCCTGCTACGAGGCCCACCCTTAACATCTGTGGAGTCAGGACAAAGGTTACACATGGAAACCCACATACTATTTGTTTAAATATTTAAAAGCTTTAAATCAAGCTAACCAAAAATAACAAGAGAATAATGTTCAATCCTTTTACTTTTGTACATGTAGCAGGAAGGCCAGGTTTGAGGTCAGAGTCCTGGATTTTTGGGAGTACTGAGCCAGAACGTGGAGAAGAAACAGAACTAGCACCTTGGCCCCTGGCCTACAGGTCACTCTCTGCTTCTCTTCCCACCTTTGGCTCAATCTCACGATGTCCAGGCTTCACACACGTCAGCTGGACACCCTAGCCTATATGTCCAAGCTCTATCCACTTCTCTCCTACTCCCCAAAGCTGCCTCTGACTTTGACAAGTATATTCCTGGGGCAGAGGTTCAAGCAGCCCCTGGAAGCAAGAATTTTGGGGTCCTGGGCAATCTAGTAAGTAGGAGAGGGAGCACAGGCTTTCCTTGGACCTTGACCCTATAGACTCCTCACTGTGAGGGGAAGGACATGGCCAGAGGAGGGCGCTGTAGAACATGGGGCTCAGAGTAAAGTCCAGTGTCTCTCAGGTGTGAGCATGGTGTTGCCTGCCAATTTTCCTTCTCTTGGGGAAAAAAAAAATTGATTTAAATATATCAATACACATGTTGTGTAAAAATTAAATCAAGTAATAAATCTATAGAATAAACAGTCAGCATTTCCCCAAATCTTCCCCTCTCTTCTTTACTATTAATAATTTGATATATATCCTTCCAGAGTTTTCTGGTTATTTATGGAACATGTTATAGATATGTGCATATGTATATATAAAATATATACCCATATATATGGTTTTAAAATTTTAAATAGGATTTTAAATAGGATCGTACTGGGCATATCATTCTGTAACTTTTGTTCACTTAGTATCTTTTTAAAAAGAATGACTCCACGGTCTTTCCTTTTTTATTGTCTTCCTCACTTTAATAAAGTAATATGTAGTCTTGTAAGAAAACCGAATAGTGAAAAATGGAATAAATTGAAATATAAAAGTCTTTGAGGTTTACCCATCCCATCTTATTCTTAGAAATAACCACTATTCAAAGTTGATTGAACTGGCAAAAGTTTGATCATTTTTGGAGATGAGTGATGGATACATTGGGATCCATTATATCATCCTGTTTTCTTTTAGATATGTTTGAAAATTCCAAGATAAAAAGTTAGTTTCTTGAAGACTACTACTTATTATTATTTTTTAATTACCAAAAGCCTTGAGGTAACTTTTTAACTGGGAGAAGATGTTCTCACTATATTTGTGTTACTTTTATTTAAAGTCCAAGCTTCTGGCTTGGCCTTGAACTAAGCAAGCCTGAGTCAAAGAAGAGAGAATGGCTAGTGCAAGTAACAAATGTATGTGGTAATTGAAAGACTTGTGTCTGGTAATCAGAATTGCTGATGGGGTTCCTTTGTAACAGTTTGATATTGTTTGTCATCTGAAATAGGCTCAAGACAAGGAGTGCCTGTGGTGGGGCTGGTGGTGGAAGGTGGTCCCAATGTCATCCTCTCAGTGTGGGAGACTGTGAAAGACAAAGATCCAGTGGTGGTGTGTGAAGGCACAGGCAGGGCTGCCGACCTCCTGGCCTTCACCCACAAACACTTTGCAGATGAAGGGTGAGTTGTTGAGTCTTCATTTCTGAAAGTATGCTCTTTATTCTTCCATTTTAGTTCTTTAATTTCTGCTTTCATGTAGGCTGGATATCCTTAGAGGACAGAGACTGGAATTCTCTGGATATCTTAGAGGACAGAGGTTGAGACTGGAATTCATTTTTCAGTGGTTTTTGTATTTATTAAGCAACACCAGAGTGCCCTCCAGTGATGCAAATTGCTATTAGCTTAGCAGAAGAATGGCTGGCCTCTAACAAGGACCTTGAGCCCTGTCTGAGTTTAGGGAAAAAGGATTTCCAGGGAGAGTGAGGGAGGAGACCACTGTGGCCCCAGATCACCTTTAAATTCAATTGCTGTTAGTAAAAATAGCAGAAATTGGGGAAATCAACATCCTGACATTTTTGTCGCATACGTTGTACTTAGTTGAAGTTTTGACTCTTTTTCCTTTTTAAACAAGGAGTTTCAAACAAGTTGAAATTCTATCTTTATGAGACCTTAGAGATTATTTAGTGGGTTCTCTGTCCATCCCTATACACATTGTGATTCTTCCAATTTCGAAAGCGTGGTATTTCTGCCAGGTGAGTAAATACAGTGCGTACAAACTGAAATGTGGACCCCACTCATTTACTTAATAAATATTCATTCACTGCTTATAATTTCTCTCTGACAACTCTTCTCTTAAGTTTCTTTCCCCTTTCAGCCCTGCTTCCACCCCGTACCCGCTTCCTCTTCTATTACACCTCTCTCTTTTGTTTTGCAGTGTCAGATTCTTTAAGTATATTATGCCCGTAATTTCTGGAGATTCACAGCCCCTTGGAAATCTGTCAGCTCGAGAACCCTGTCCCACCGTGCATTCTTCCCAGGAGCATGGCAGATCAGTCCATTCTCTCTTTCAATTCAGCCTTCTCCTGGTGCTGCTGCTTCACTTTCCTTCCCATTCATTTATCTCTTGGCAGTACTGTCCATAGAAACCTTCTCCATCACGTGGGACAGACATAGGGATGTCGTACTTGTGCTGATGTTTCTGGCTTGTCCCCTTCTCTGCACTGTGTCAAGTCATGACCATTTCTCTCTCCCAGGACCCTGCGTCCTCAGGTGAAGGAGGAGATCATCTGCATGATTCAGAACACTTTCAACTTTAGTCTTAAACAGTCCAAGCACCTTTTTCAAATTCTGATGGAGTGTATGGTGCACAGGGATTCTGTGAGTATGATGAGTTGATGACTCAACTGACTTAAAAAACGCTCACGTTCAACAATTGTGATATTTATTTTCACAAATTTTTTTTTTCATTTCTTACTTGATTATATATAGCTCTACAGAACTTGGCCTTTAAGTTGAGTAAACGTGACTTCTTGTTTCCTCCCGCCCTCCAACCATGCTTCATATTCCTGACCATACCTGGGAAAAAGCACTTAGACAATATAACAGTATTACAGAAAAGTGATTGAATTTAGTGAAAATTACATGTAAATATTTTCAGAGGGTAAAGGAACAGCTCCATGTCTTAAATAAACTCAAGTCTGCTGCCTTAGATGACTCTATCACAGTATCCTCAGTATGTCTATAGGAGATCTTTGGGGATGCACTGGACAATGGAAATATGTGAAACTCTCAGGTGAAAAATAGAGGCCACGAACTTTGGGCTATGAACATAATATAGATTAAGGAAAAGATTTTAGTGTTTTAGGGTACTTCGATCAAAATTTTTATCAGTGATTTGGATAGTATGTTGCTGACAGTTACATTAAATATGCAGATATGTCATAACATAGCGATCTTTCCAGAATTTGAAGGCTGGACCAAATCATACAAGATTTTGGTAATATTAAAGCACCTTCCCCCAAAAAACCGATTGAACAAGTTCAGTCTAGACTAAGCATGGCTAAATAGATGTGAAAAACCCTTTGGGATTTTGGTTGACCTAGTAACAATGAAAATAACAGCCATGTCTGCAATTAACGGTGTGCTTTCCGGTATATTTTTTAATGTGAAATAGCCCCATGAGTGAGTTCAATATGGCAGTGATTGTTTATTTCAGTTTCAGAGATAACGTAGCTGAAGCCTAGAGAATTTAAGTGATTTGCCCAGAGTCATGCAGTTATGAAATAGTAGAACTAAAACTGGAGCTCAGAGTTGAAATCTTGTGCATGGTCTATTACATTTTATATTCCCCACAATAGTCAGTAGGTTAAGAAAAGGATATATTAAAGGGATCACCCTTATATTTGTCTCCTCCTGTCATCAAGGAGAGTAACCAAGGAGCGGTGTAATAATCAAGAGGGAACTAGAGAAGGCAGCTAAGGGTTTGCATGTTACAGAAAGGTTCTCCACTCCTGCACAGTTGAGGTTGATTTTATCCATGCACATGGGGGGTGCTGTTAGGTCGAGGGGCTATTAGCATGAATTGTAGAAGAATTCTATCTTTATGAGACCTTAGAGATTATTTAGTGGGTTGCTCTCATCTTGTGGGTGAGGAACCTGAGATGCAGTGGTTTTAAGATATTTACCCAAGACTGACTTAGTTAGTGGCATATCTGGGGCTAGAACTTGGCAATCTTGGCTCTTTTTTGTTGAACAGGTCCCTTTACTATATATTTTCATCTGCAAAGATTGAGATACATTCATTAACAGGAGAAGACCTTTTATAATCATAAATAATGTCCTTATTTGTCTTAAAAAAAAAATCAGTCACGTGCCAGGATGCACCGGAGGCTTTGACGTTGTGAAGGCTTTCTTCACTGTCCATTGTACTTGCTCACTGGGTGCGTTGTAATTGCCTCACTTGTTTTATGACAAATCCTTGAGGATTCATTTCTCGTTAAAAAGCAAACGTCTTAGTTTCTAAAGCTAGGTGAACAGAAGGATCTCATTTCATATTCTTTCAAAATGAGGAATGGTTTTCTTTACATGAGGAATTGACACTGAGTTTCTTTCCATTATAGCATGTGAATAGTAAATTAATGCAGTAATGTTCTTTCATGCATGTTTGTTCTAAGATACTTGGAATTTTTCAGTTTTTTTTAATCCCCTGAATGTGTACAATTTGCCATTACCCTACTTAAAAGTTTTCTCTCTTATTAGTAAAAAAAAAAAAAAAATAATAATTTTTTTAACTCTGTGATTTTTGACATTAATGATGAATGTTTCACTTAATTCATTAGCTCAAGAGCAAATCTTGTGGGTACTTTTGAAAGCATTTCTTTGCTAGTCCCCAAAATGTATGGCTTTCTGTTTTTCAACTGTTACAGATTACCATTTTTGATGCTGATTCTGAAGAGTCACAGGACCTTGATTTAGCAATCCTAACAGCTCTGCTAAAGGGTGAGTGTCTAAATAAGGTTACAGTTGTTCCTCCTTCCCTCTTTTCACATTCTGTGGCACTGTGTGCTTTTTATGTTGATATTATAAACAGAATATGTGATTCCTTTCTTTTACCCTAGGCACAAATTTATCAGCATCAGAACAATTAAATCTGGCAATGGCTTGGGACAGGATGGACATTGCCAAGAAACATATCCTAATTTATGGACAACATTGGAAGGTATAATGAAGATGAAGTTATTTGGAAGACCTGTGTCGTGTGTTGGTTTGTTAGGGAGGGACAAAAGAGAGAACTGGAGGAGAGATAGGTTGCTTTGGGGACGGGTGTGGGGGTAGGGTAGCATCTCTGATGCTGGGTACACACCATCGCTAAGACATTTCTCTCATCTACTTTGCCTCCCTGAAAACATTTTTTCCTCTCGCTCTGCAGCCTAATTGAAGCTGACAAAGGAAGTCGGGGGAAAGACAGATGGAAGGATTTTTAATTTACTTTTTGAATGGGCAGATTTTTATATTGTTATTCAAAACTTAAAGTTGATCTTATTTTTTTGCATTAAAGTGTAATGCATGCTCACAATAGGAATGAGTGAAAACAGAGAAAAGCAGGAAGAAGAAATATTACTCATAGTGCTAATGCTAATCACCGTTAACATTTCATTTAAAAAAAATTACGGTTGTGACCAGACCATAGGTCTATTAGTTTGGGGTTGAACTAATTTGTGAACATTGTTTAAAACATCAAATGGTACTAAAAAGCTACCAAAAAGACAGTAGTTCCCTGCCCTGCTAATCACTAGAGCCAAGCACTTTTGACATTTTTGGACTGTTCTGACGTTTATAAATCTCCATATTTCTAAATAATAAGTCATATTGCTGTTTTCTGATTAATTTTAGAGAGCTCTTAACATTTCTGTCTGTGCCCTCCCTGCTGCAATCTGGACTGGTTGCCTGCTATTCCTGGTGCTGAGCTGTCATCCTTCATCATCTTGGAGATTTCCTCCTTTGTTAGAACGCCTGTTTTCTGTATCCCCTGTTTTCCTCTTTCTTGGTTTACTCCTTTATTTGATGATGTGTATCTTGCAGTAACTTCCTGAGAAAGGGAGTATGGGAGATAAAAATTTTGAGGCCTTATATGTTTGGATATATTTTAATTCAAGGTGGAACTCATTTTCCTAGAGAATTTTGAATGCTTAGCTTCCAGCACCCAGCAGTACTGTTGAGAAGTAAAAATCGTTCTCTTTTCTGATCCTTTGTTTATGACCATTTCTTTCTTCTCTGGGAGTTTAAAAAAATCTTCTCTTGTTCCAGTGTTCTGAGATTTCACAATGATGTGCGTCGTTATGAGTCTTTATATCCATTACACTGGGCACTTGCTTTCAACTTGGCAATCATGTGTTTCCTTTCTGGGGAGTTTCCTCCCCTGTTTTCTCTGCTCTCATTCAGGAATTTTATCATTTAAATGTTAGACCTGTGGACTGCTCCTCTAATCTTATCTTTTCCTCTTATCTTCTATATCTTTTCTTCGGTAGATTTCCTCAAGTTTAATTTTTCACGCCTTGTATGTAGCTTTTTGTTTCTGGTAGCATATTATTAATTCCTGAGAGCAAATTTGTTGTCTTTTTATTTTTTTAATTTTTAGTTATTTATTTTCTTTTTGTGGACATATGTTTTTATTTCTCTACGAGTGAATTGCTGGGTCATAGGGAAGGTGTACATGTACTTTTTTTGTTTTTAATAGATCTTTATTGGAGTATAATTGCTTCTCAATACTGTGTTAGTTTCTGTTGCACAACAAAGCGAACCAGCCATAGGCATATACATGCCCCCATATCCCCTCCCTCTTGAGCCTCCCTCCCACCCTCCCTATCCCCCCCTCTTTAGGTTATTGCAGAGCACCGAGCCTATCTCCCTGTGCTACGCTGCTGCTTCCCACCAGCCAACTATTTTACATTCGGTAGTGTATATATGTCGATGCTACTCTCACTTCGCCCCAGCTTCGCCCTCCCACCCCGTGTCCTCAAGTCCATTTTCTATGTCTACCTCTTTATTCCTGCTCTGCAACTATGTTCATCAGTACCAGCGTTTGTTTTTAAATTCCATATATATGCGTTAGCATAAGGTATTTGTTCTTCTCTTTCTGACTTACTTCACTCTGTATGACAGACCCTAGGTCTTAGCATCCTGAATATAATATCTTCTTTTGTTTTTTTGAAGCTATTAATGATAGTTCTTCTGAAGTTTTCTTCTTCCTGTATTGTCTGATTCCTCCTGGTTGACGTTTTTTGGTCTCTTTGTCCTGGACTCTTTGTTTAAATGTGGAGGAAAGAAAACTCATTAGAAATTCTGAGGCTGTAGATTTGGGCTTCACAGTAGGGTGATCTGGCTGCCCTCATTTGTTGGGGAACCTGAAGTGTTAGCATATTCATATATTTTCTCTTGTATTCATCACAATATCAGAAAGAAATCCTCCAATCTCCTGCTTACAAGGTAAAGCCTTGTTCCTATTGTTATGGAAATCCATAGGGGAAGATGAGTGGGAAGGTCCCAGTGTTGGCAATTTATGCTGCCAGAATTCTGTGGCATAGATTTTGTTTGGTTCTTGACTTTTTTTCCAATTTCTAGGGACTTCCATTTTTTGGCTTTTTGGGAACTGCTAAGTCAATTACCATTTCACCATCTGCTTTTCAACTTCTAAAATGTTTCACTCTTGACCTCCTTGTTCTTGTGGATTCATTTCTTTAAAAAAAAAACACAAAAAGACAAAAAAACCCCTTTACTATAATTTTAGTGGGGTTTTAGGTAGGAGTAAAAGTAGATGAGTGTGTTTAATTTGCCATTATACCCAGAAGTTGGATATAGTTTAAATGGGAACATGCCAAGTTACCAAAAAACAAAAAAGAAAAAGGAAAAGAAGCAGAAGGAAAAGAAGGAAGGGAAAGAAACCTTGGATTTTTATTAGAATTGCATTAAATTCAAACATTAATTTGGGAAGCATTGAGATCTTTACCACAGTCAGTTTTCTCATCCAAGAACACATTTTTTCAAGAGGTCTTTTATGCCTTCAGTTTACCTTTTGTTATTTCTTCACTTAGGTCCTGAACATTTCTTAGTAAGAATGTATTTTATGATTATTTTGTCTGTATAGTTTTATTTCTTTAAATAACTTTAAAGACTTTAGTTAACTTTAAATAACTTTAGTTATTTCTACTTTCTTAATTTCTCTATATCTCTTATTTATTTCTGCCCTCTGAAGCCTGGCTCGCTAGAACAAGCAATGTTAGATGCTTTGGTGATGGATCGAGTGGATTTCGTGAAGCTCTTAATAGAATATGGCATGAACCTCCATCGCTTTCTTACCATCTCCCGACTGGAAGAGCTCTATAATACAGTGAGTACTGGAATGTTTCATTAGTCACCTCCTTAAGATTTATTTATTAATTAGCTTAACACTTAGCTTAAACTATATCTTGAATGTTCAAGTCTCCTTCAATGTTCATGTACAAAGATAGCTTATAGAGAGACAGACTTTTCAACCAAAGAAGAAACTTTCTTACCAAATCCATTGTATCCTATAGTCATTTCTGTGTTTCCCATTTTAATTAATTATACAGAATAGAAGCATAAACTAATTTAAGAAAATAGGATAGTAAGACCATAATTAAAGCCAAAGATGTGAATAAGAACAAATTGCTTTTATTGAGTAATTAGAAGCATTTCAACCTAAGGACACTTAAAATTTTGTTCCTGCAATTTTCCTATGTAAAGCTTTTATTGAAATGAGACTGGCTTACTCCTTGTAAAGACACCAGTTGCTTAAGCCAAGCACCCTTCTTGAGATGTCCTTCCTTGCCTTTGAATCTTACCCTTTCTTTAAAGCCCTGTTCAAATCTTATCTTCTTGATTATTCCAATTCACGTATTATAGTGCCCCTATAATACAGATTATTTGCCACTCTTTTGAACATACCTATCTTCATATTATTGGTTATTTTTGGTGTAAGTCCCACTCTCTTCTATTAGATTGTAAAAATTCTATGAAGAAAGTAATTTTATTCTTCATCGAATCCCTCAGTAGCTTGAATGAATGTAGTAAGTATTCAATAAATATTTGTTGGTAGAATATAATTGTGTGATGAAATTTGTAATTGTGTGATTTATATATAATAAAGAATAGTTACAGTTTAGTTAAAATTTATTTCTGCCTCTTGCCACACAAAGTTAATTAAGGCCTTACTTCCTAGATACATACATCTTGCATTGAAAAATATTTTAATCTAATCACACCTTCTCTTGGGAAATACCTGCCTTAGAATTAATTTGGCTTAAGCTTCATTACTAAAGATGTTGAAGAAAGTTTTCAGTATTCTGGATAATTTATGAATTCTGAAATAAAGGTTTTTTATTTCTCCCTAGCACATGGTAATTAAAAGGTAATTAAAATTCTTCCTTTTGTTCTTTATTACAGAAA
Organism: Neophocaena asiaeorientalis asiaeorientalis; assembly: GCF_003031525.2. Lineage (NCBI taxonomy): Eukaryota > Metazoa > Chordata > Mammalia > Artiodactyla > Phocoenidae > Neophocaena > Neophocaena asiaeorientalis. Next base: position 5,697,666 of record NW_020172625.1, read on the forward strand.
CAAGGACCAACCAATATGCTCTTGCATCATCTTGTCCGAGATGTAAAACAGGTAACCTAATTATGAAGGTGTACACATTTCTTCTGATATTGTCTTAGCTTTGTGGTGAAGTGTTACCAGATTTTGCTTTGTAAAATGTAGACTTGGATGTTCTAGTAAATTACCTACCTTCTTTACCTGTGACTCTGAACAATTTCATAACCAAACCACACTCATATTTTTTCTTGTAATTTGTGTTTTAAAAGATTTGACCCACCAAGTAAGTGGCATTAGCTAATAATTATTTTCTCGTATAAAACATGAATTGGAGACATAGAAACTTCCAAGCAAAATTTCAGCTTAACATGATACAACAGTATTGCCAATGATGATAATAATACCTGCTGAAAATAGAGAAACTTCCTGGTTCTGTTATCTTTATTGAAGGACTGGTATGTGATTCCCTTGTTTTTGTTCTTGTTTTGTCTGTTAGTGATAACTCTGGGGCTCTCACTTCCTTGGTGAGTCTAAGCATTGTTCTAGGGAACCAGGATGGATCCCACTGGTCTATACCTTTGCTAATATTTTGCTCACGGTATTCTCATTGAACTTTGAGTTAAGTCAGACTTAAAATCATCTCTGATCCCCCATTAATTACCAGAACTTTCCAGCTTTAACTGACTTTTTTTTTTGCCTTAATTCTGAAGTCAAATATCTTGATGGAGAGAGTGTGGGCTTTCTGATTATGTTGATTTGGTGGGAGTAAAAGGACTGGAGGAAGACATTTAGTTGGCAGATTAGCAGTAAGCAAAAGTGTCCATGGCGATGTAAATTTACTTTGCGTTGATTTATGTTGGGTCAAAATGATGTTCCTTAGATTATCTCCTTAAACTCTGATTCTGTCATGGTAAACTGAAGAAAAGGGAGAGAAATAGCTAGATATGTGTTTAACTAGCAGCAAAATGAGAGCGTGATTTGTGTTCCTTGGAAAAAGTGAATTATGAATGTGAAAGAGGTAAATTAAATTATTTGCATTTATTTATATCTGTAACCTTATTTGTTGTTCAAAGCTTTGGGAACATTGTTCACAATCTGTTCATTTCAAAGATCTTGTTCAGCACTCTGTGCCTTTAAAAGTGTGCTATGAATGACAGTGCAGAAGTAACACTTATGAAGAGGCACTGTGGTGGCCTTTAAGGGGTCAGAGCAGTTTTCATTTGGCCTAAGGCCCATGTGCTTGGAAACCTGCTACTCAGGCCCCTAGCAGCCATGACGCTGGTCTTGGCACAACCTCGTGTTTTGAAATCTCATTTTGCTCTGCCGCTTCATGTTCCTTATTTCTATGTGTTCTACTTCCTTTCCTATTCTTGTTTTGTGTATGATTTGGTCAACACGGTGCAAAGTGTTACAGCCATTTCAATAGAGAAGCTTAAGATTTAACTTAGTGTTACTTTTGGACCCTCCAGCATATCCTCCAGTGATTATACTTTTGTTGTAGTGGTTCTGTCATTTCCAGCTAAAAACAATCTTTTGTACTCTCTTTAAATGTATTTTATTCTAAAGTGTGTATATGCATGAGAGAGAAAAAGAGAGGAAATGAGCTCTTAAAAGCAGGCATTCCATGTCTATGAAACTGAAAACATCTTAAGGCTAAGTGTTTTTTCCCATTTGAACAACCAGGTTGTATCAGTAGCTGCCATATTAAGTGATCAGTTGTTTTTGTTCTTGTTCTAGTTATTAGTGATAACTCAGGGGCTCTTCCTTCATTTGTGAGTCTTAAGCATTGTTCTAGGGCTGAAGAGTGAGTCTCCCTCTTTGCAGTTTATTTGGTTATGTTCTAGTGACGTGGCAAAAGGGATAGAAAAAGAGAACTGACAGTTACGTGTTACATGTTTTTGTTTCAGCATGCCGTTCTCTCAAGCTACAGAATAACGCTGATTGACATTGGACTGGTGATAGAATACCTTATTGGTAGAGCATATCGCAGCAGCTATACCAGAAAAAATTTCAGAGCCCTCTACAGCAACCTCTACAGAAAACATAAGGTAGCATAATTGAAAAGTACCCTAGTAAAATTAAGGATTCCTAGGAGTTATACTTTTAGAAAAATGGCTCGGGAAGTTTAGATGGGAAGAGCTTCCAAAATGGACATGCTGTTTATCGACATTTATTGAATGTCTGCTGCATGTAAATTACTGTGCTAAGTGCTGGCATGCTGGCCTGGGATGGACATAAAGATCAGGAGTTTAGAAACTTTTAAAGGAAACAGATTTATGAATAACTAGCCACAATACAAGACAGGATATAATATGTGCCGTATTGACACAGAAGTATGTGGTGAGAAGTATTAGAGGGAGAGATGACCGGTTCTTTCCTTATCTTTCTTTATCTTTTGAAAATACAGAAGTGGAAAGCTTAATAGGATTATATCTATAACTCATAATAGTACATAGCCTGGAGATGACAAACTTGGAACAAGTCTCTAGGGGTTATATTGGAAGATGCATGCAGAATGTACCATGTGAAAATACATATTATACGTATTTTATTTTCTATCATATTTTTGAAAGTCTAGGCATGTAAAATTAGAGTTGCTGGTTAGTTGATTAGCAGAGAAAACATTGCTTGTTTCTTAAAATTGCCAGTACAGATCAGTAAACTGAAGAGCCTAGTTCTTATTAGGGGATAATGAGAGTGTTAGAAAAGGTAGTTTGGGGCATTTTTGGCTGAGAGAAGAGCGGGAACAGTTAAGGGCACAGTGCTGTGAACACCAGGGTATGGTTTTGCAGTGACAAGGAGACCTTTGTCACTGGACAAGTGCCAGAAGGTTGTGAGGGATGACACTGGAAAGATACTTTGGGATAAGATCACATGAAGAGTCTAGAATATCAAGCTACTTTTGACCTTTATTTTTAAAGAATGATGTGAAGTGAAAACCCAGCTTGGCTTTGAGGGATGAGAAAACAAAACAGAAAGAAACCCAACTCTCAAAGAGAAAATGTTCTTTATTGGCATTTCACAGGCATAGGGATACACTTGAGGTATCAATGCCCTCAAGTAAACAAAATATGCCTTGCTCTGAGGTTACCAGTGGCAGGTATAGGACTGACTGTGACCTTGGTGCAGCCCAGTGGGGAGCATGCTAGGCAGGTTCCTCTAATGCCCTTTCTGGAAATGGGTAGGAAATTGCCCATTTCTCTAATTATTTTCTAGTGAAGAAGTACAGAGTTTATTGTGTTTCCTAGTAAATTAGATCGTAGCAGTTAACGAATACATGGTTTGGAGTCGGAGAGATCTGGGACTGAACCTTAGTTTTGTTCATTAGTAGCTGTGTAATCTTGAGGGAGAAACTTAACCTCTCTGTGTGTCAGTTTCCTTATCTTTAAAATGGGAATAATAATATAATACCCCTTTCATAAATTTATCAAAAGGATTAAATAAAATAATACCTAGAATAGCCAGGAAAACCCATATTCCTGGTACATAGAGGGTATAGAGTAACTTAATACTAATAGTCATTATGATTATTACTAGTGATACTATTAATTCTATATCACAGTAATAATAATGATAATAATTTGAGTAGTTTCTTTAAAAAGTTGGACCCCATTACTTCTACATCTAACTTATATCTGTAAAACACAAACTAAAAATAAATAAATAAAGTACAAATAAAATAAATAAATAAATATTAATAAATAAGTAAAATAAAGTTCCTGATACGGTTTGTATTGGGAATTTTATGTCACTCCCTTTAAGAATGCTCTCGTTTGTTTTTGTTTTTCATTGATGACAGCTTCATGCTGACAAGCAATTAATTATGTTGTTATTGGGCCTAGCCACTGGAATTCCAGTAGTGATATAACACCTGGAGAAATTCTGTAACTTTCTAACTGAAGCTTAACCTTGGAGCTGTTTGTGAATGGGAACTTTTTCTTATCAGAACTGTGAATCTTTATTGCCTATTCTGAACTTGTTTCAGGTATAGAACATCGATTGATTCTAATGGAATTTCCACATAGAAAAGGAATGCAGATATATGATAGGGAGCAAAAGAACATGTTCTCTAAGATGTTAGGAAATAAGAGTGTGCTTAGTAAGAAGGGGATCGTGAGAGGCTCTTGTTGGAGGAGTAATTAACTACTGATCTTGGATGAGAGACAGAACCATTGGATATTTGATAGGACACAATATTATATTTGTTTTTATTGTCTAGAAATAAAATGTTAATTGTTACCACTATAATCATCTTTTCCCCTTCTTGTTTTATTTTAAAAATAAAATAACATATTCCAGCAAGTGACCACTTTTGCTCAAAGCCTTCCCCAGACCCCTCTTCACCGAAGATGCCGCTCAGGAAATAGAAATGAATCTGCAGAAAGCACACTGCACTACCAGTTCATTAGAACTGCCCAACCTTACAAAGTCAAGGTACCAGTTACTTATTTTAGATTTGAAAATAAAATTGTCCTTAAAGACTGAGATCTTTTCTTCATTTAAATTTTGAGAATGGGGAATACAAATAGAGGGCTCATTTACAATTACTATAAACAGATGGTGCAAGTCAAAAGCATAATACAGGTGTCCTCTAACAATGATGAGCAAACGCCCAGGACAAGCAACGAAATGATTTGCCGGGGCTGGCACCTCAGGCTGCCTTCCTTGTTCCTACCTCTACCATGTCCAGATGTTGACTCAGGAAGGCAGTCCATGGGATGGTACTAAAAAATAGAATTATTACCCCAACATTGCACCCTCCTCCTCCTTTCCCCAAGGCTAATTGGAGGTGACTGTTTCCTTCTCCTTTCTTTTCTCTGACACTGCCCTCTTGCATCTTCTTTTTTCCCTTTTGAAGCTTTCTAAAAAATAATTTTGGCCTAGTGTCACAGTATGACAATGATAATGTATTTATGACTGTGTGTGCGCATGTGAGTGTGTGAGCAGTATTATATACCCCCCTCCCTTTACTACCTCAATCCCACCTTCCTCTGGGGGTGAATGCTTTTGTTAAGAGTTTCCATATAAATGGTTCCTATGTTGGCTGAAAGAGGTTTGCTTTTTATAGCTCTTAGAATGAAAAGATATTTCATAAAATTACCGTTGGTCATAAAACATGAACATAAATTCCCTTCATTTATAGAAATAGAGGAAGCTTGTTACTATTTTTGCTGTGATCTCCTTTAATTAAAAAGAATAAGCTGTGACAAAGTGAGAGAGTGTCATGGACATATATACACTACCAAATGTAAAATAGATAGCTAGTGGGAAGCAGCCGCCTAGCACAGGGAGATCAGCTCGGTGCTTTGCGACCACCTAAAGGGGTGGGATAGGGAGGGTGGGAGGGAGACACAAGACGGAGGAGATATGGGGATGTATATATATGTATAGCTGATTCACTTTGTTATAAAGCAGAAACTAACACACCATTGTAAAGCAATTATACTCCAATAAAGATGTTAAAAAAAAAAAGAATGATTATTGAATCTTGTTATTTGCCAGGCATTAGCTTGGGCACTTGGTTGAATTTGAGAGGCAGGTGTGTTGGAGAAGATATAATTATGACTGAGAAATGGTCCCACCCTTCCTCCCAAAATAATAACCACAGTGCAGTACGATGAGCATCGAGAGAGAGATACATACGAAGTGATATAGAAGACTATGGGGGTTAGAATGGTTTTTGAGATGATCTGTAAAAGGTGGTTTTACCAGGTAGAGAATAGTATTTCATTATTACCTATTACCATCATTAGGGGAATATAGTCAGAATAAAGGAAAGCAAAATTAAAATCAATCTATTTGTATGAATGTTGGCAACACTAGTTGCCATTTTTCTAAGAGGAAGATAATGAATCTATTTGTAAGGTAAGGTTAGAGTTCTTTTTTTAATAGTTATCGTTTATCTCATGTTATTTCAGCCCATTTCCTTGATAAATTGAAAATTGTTGTATAGTTAGTGGCTCTATTCCAAAGGTATAGTGTTTTAAGTTGTGTTAAGTGAACTTAAGGTATCTCAGCCTAGGGACCCTGGAATTATTAGATGCAACAAGAAATGGATTAAAAAAGGCCAAAATTTTGGTTTCTGTTTTATAAAGTTCTATTATTATTTCCATCTCTTTTCGGTGATTTAAAAATATTTTTAAGATACCGGATGTGTTTTGTCAGGTAGAACATCATGCATTTGAGTATTTGGACACCCATTCCTATTTTGTATTCTAACAGGAAAGGTCTGTAGCCCTTCATAAATCAAGGAAGAAGTCAAAAGAAGAACAGAATATATCAGATGACCCCGACTCTACTGGCTTTATTTATCCTTATAATGACCTGCTGGTTTGGGCTGTGCTAATGAAAAGGCAGAAGATGGCCATGTTCTTCTGGCAGCACGGAGAGGAGGCCACAGTCAAGGCAGTAATTGCTTGTATACTGTACCGAGCAATGGCCCGGGAAGCCAAGGAGAGCAACATGGTTGATGATGCCTCAGAAGAGCTGAAAAATTACTCAAAGTAGGAGTTCTCCCTTTACCTAATATTAACATCGACAGTTCTTAGAATGGTTAGACATGTTTATCTCCCTCAGCTTAGAATTTGTAAGATGAGTGGACTTGTAAGATGTGAACTTGTAAGAAGTGAACTTGTAAGATGAGTGTGGTTCATGGACTCTCCCATAAATAAGGGTCTTGAGGTATTTTAAGGACTAAAAGGAAGAGAGGTGGCCTTCAAGTCAGGAGACTTGGGTTCTAGACCTATTCCAGCTCTTTACTAATTGTCAAATCACTTGACCAGATTTCGGGACTTTAGTTTCTTCACTATAAAATGTTCAATGAATGATTTTGGAAGTCCCTCCTAACTCTCAAACTCTTTGATACTAAGTTATATTAAAATTTGTTCTTTAAGTGCCGCTCAGGCAGGAAAACAAATATATTATGTATTAAATTACCAGAGAGTGATGGTAGAAGATAGAAAAGTTAGAAATGTTTTGATTTTTTGATTTACTAAAGCATTGTAATAGTAGGGAAAGCAAGCAAGCTAGAGTTAATAGAAACTAATTTATCATTTTGATTTAAAAAATTCCAGAGAATGACAGTGTCTACTTTTTAGAGAAAACAACCTCCAAGAAGATCACCTGGGGGTGTCTCCAGGTCTAGTTTCTTACTTAAGTCATCTGTGTATTTTGTAAAATCTTTAAATGTATTTATTTATATATTTATTTGCTGTGTTGGGTGTTTGTTGCTGCGCGCGGGCTTTCTCTAGTTGCCAGTGTGCGGGGGCTACTCTTCGTTGTGGTGTGTGGGCTCTAGGTGCACAGGCTTCAGTAGTTGTCATGCAGGCTCAGTAGTTGTGGCACACGGGCTTAGTTGCTCTGCGGCACGTGGGATCTTCCTGATCCAGGGTTCAAACCTGTTTGAGCCTGCGTTGGCAGGCAGATTCTTAACCAATGCACCACCAGGGAAGTCCCTAAAATCTTTAAAAAAAAAATAAAAGGAGTGGCGAGCGGAGTTTCTACAGTTTTTCCTTAAATGCTAGTTCAGTTTTTGAACAATCTTTTCTGTCAAAAAATTCTTTATTAGGTACTATCAGGGAGCCCCACATCAAGCCATACACAGCTTGCTTTGTGGTGTGGATTCGCTTCTCCCCGTGGATAGCTCAGGCACTCCTGGTGGAAACCCTCTAGTTCTGTTCTTTTAAGAAAGGCAGAACAATCCATCTCCTGAGCAGCAATCCCTTTTAAACAGTTTCTGCATTTTACTGTTCCCTCTTTTGTCTTGGTCTTTTCTGAGTCTCATATCTAATCTTTTTTAATGTTTCTGGGGCTCTCACCTGCATTTATTTTTGCCACTCACCACTGTGTCATTGCAGACAGTTTGGCCGGCTTGCCCTGGATGTGTTGGAGAAGGCATTCAAACAGAATGAAAGAATGGCCATGAAACTGTTGACCTATGAACTCAAGAACTGGAGCAATTCTACCTGTTTAAAACTGGCTGTTTCTGGAGGGTTGAGGCCCTTTGTTTCACATACTTGTACCCAAATGCTACTGACAGATATGTGGATGGGGCGTCTGAAAATGAGGAAAAACTCTTGGTTAAAGGTATATTTACTTGCTTTATAGAGTTTAACGTTAGTTTAGTCTATACTGTTGAGGTCTATACTCTTGAGTTCATTTTTCCCTTGCTCCAGAAGATTACCTTCAGGAAAACCAGTTAATGTCTTTGATTCTCACAGATGAGCTGAGATCTTCACAGTGGAACCTCTGACAATTACTTTATCTCCCACTACCACAGTTTCTTTTAAAAAGTGGGCATAATTGTGCCAGCTCCATCCATCACAAAGGCATACTCATGAGAAGCTGGTTAAAAGAAGTTAAAAGAATGTACAAACATAAACAAGATTTCGTTATTAGTAAACACCATTGCCTCTGATAATTATAACAGAAGTAAATGAGACTTCTTAGTGAAAATTTTCTCAGCTTAAAAATACTAACTCATGATAAACGAAATAAAATTAACAATTTCTGTTGTTGCGTTCATCTAATGTGATGTTTCAGGAAATAAATGGCTATTTTATAAAGCTTCCCTCAAACACATTTGTTCACACCACTAACTATCTCCAAATTTTTCTATTCCATTATGGTTTAGCCTCATCTTTCATCTTGAATTATCAAGAGTAATTTAGTTAATTATTAAAGGCATTTAATTTTTGACATCAAACCTAAGCCTAAAAAGCTCTAGGTTATGGTCATGCTTAAGAAGTACATAGCTTATGAAACAGAAAAAATGGGAATGAAGCATGATCATTAAGAGCTACACAAGGTTATAATTTATATTTTAATTTTATTCTCCTTAGAGCTCTTAAAGGTATGATGTGTCCCAAATAGAATGACTGTCTTTAAAAACATTTTTTTGGTTGGCAAACTGTAGAAAACACAAACAAATAAAAGATATGACATAAAATATATAAAAGAGCTTGTACATTTTAATTCCACTAATGATATTGTGGAAACGAGGAATGTCAACCAGAAATTATTTCACATGGATTCCTCTTTAACAAAATATTGGAGAAACAACAATTGTTTCTAGAAGTTCTCCTTTGATCTGTTTCGATTTCAGCCTTGGAAATGATGAAGCAGAGATGTAAATGGGTCCACCTCTAGCTGCACAAGTGCTGGCAATAACTCTTTTTAAATGTTCAGAGAGTGAGATGCGGGTATAGATAGCTGGGATTTTGAGAAATAATTTTCTCCATGGCTCTGTCCTGTACATACTTTAGTTGAATAGAAATCCTTGTTACTGAGAACTTAATAACTTTGTGCTCCTCGTATACTTTATTTTTATATCATCCATGCCTGGATCCTAATTCCTCAGTGCTTGGCTTGTGAGTTTTGGGAACACTTTTGCAAATGTAAAATGTCCTGGTCAGACTAATTCCATGTGGATGAAGACTGGAGGAAGACCTTGTAGAGTTTTATGTGGAAGGGAAAACTCATTTAAGTGCTTCTGTAGAATAGACTCTGACCTATTAGTTGGAAATGGAATATTGATTTTATTGAATACTGTTTCACAAGCCAATTGTTCTGCAACGGTCAAGGGCAAAAGAATGTGGAGCCTTTTCAGGAAGTGGGTTAGGAATTAATTAGTGTAATATTGTCATTGTGCCTGCTAACTATGGTGTTTCCAGACCTGGAAGATTGCATGTATTTTGGATTCTACATCCGAAAAGAAAACAAGCACACCAACAAACCAATCCTATCAGACTGGGAAAAGTCCAGAGAACCTTCACAGGAAATCAAGCTTTAAAACAAAACAACAAATAGACATTTCTCCGAAGAAGATATACAGATTGCCAACAAACACATGAAAGAATGCTCAACATCATTAATCATTAGAGAAATGCAAATCAAAACTGCAATGAGATATCATCTCACACTGGTCAGAATGGCCATCATCAAAAAAATCTAGAAACAATAAATGCTGGAGAGGGTGTGGAGAAAAGGTAACGCTCTTGCACTGCTGGTGGGAATGTAAATTGATACAGCCACTATGGAGAACAGTATGGAGATTCCTTAAAAAACTACAAATAGAACTACTATACGACCCAGCAATCCCACTACTGGGCATATACCCTGAGAAAACCATAATTCAAAAAGAGTCATGTACCAAAATGTTCATTGCAGCTCTATTTACAATAGCCAGGAGATGGAAGCAACCTAAGTGTCCGTCATTGGATGATTGGATAAAGAAGATGTGGCACATATATACAATGGAATATTACTCAGCCATAAAAAGAAGCTAAATTGAGTTATTTGTAGTGAGGTGGATGGACCTAGAGTCTGTCATACAGAGTGAAGTTAAGTCAGAAAGAGAAAAACAAATACTGTGTGCTAACACATATATATGGAATCTAAGAAAAAAAAAAAAAACGGTCATGAAGAACCTAGGGGTAAGATGGGAATAAAGACACAGACCTACTAGAGAATGGACTTGAGGATATGGGGAGGGGGAAGGGTAAGCTGTGACAAAGTGAGAGAGTGTCATGGACATATATACACTACCAAATGTAAAATAGATAGCTAGTGGGAAGCAGCCGCATAGCACAGGGAGATCAGCTCGGTGCTTTGTGACGACCTAGAGGGGTGGGATAGGGAGGGTGGGAGGGAGGGAGACGCAAGAGGGAAGAGATATGGGAACATATGTATATGTATAACTGATTCACTTTGTTATAAAGCAGAAACTAACACATCATTGTAAAGCAATTATACTCCAATAAAAATGTTATAAAAAAACAAAAACAACAAAAGGTCATTTCAGCATAAAAAAAATGAAGTCGACAAGGACATGACTTTAGTTTCTTTAATCACGAGTGGTATATAGTCTGGGTTAATCTTACCTTTATTCACTGAATCCCAGAATACTAGGCCTAATTTTAGCTCGAAAGAGATAATGTTCACCAAGATGATTGTCACAATATTTAGTAAATCTTCTAAACTCTTTACCCTGAAAGGCTGATACAGGTTGAAGATAAAAATTCTTTTGAATAGACTATAAATAAATTCATGAATGTTAGCAATAGAATGAAAAAATCATGGATGTCTAGATTTCTATCTTTGTTGGGTTTTACTGGCAGAGAAAATATATGTGTGATGGGAGATGCATCTAACAGAAGGTGACTTGGTATGTTTTTATATTGTTGATTTTATAATATGAATAAATGTTCACGTGTTTTATATGATAGTAACTACTTAGTGGCTTTAAAGAATTATTCAAGCAATATGCTCATTGGAAAAGAATACTTCTCACTGCCGTGCCTCTGGGTATTATAACATAAAACAGTGTGGTATATGTATTTTAAACTTTCAAATGCATATATGTATATGCATCGTATTTTTTTAATTTTTTAAAATGGGATTACACTGTGCATATTATTTTATAACTTGCTCTTTTTAGACTTAACAATATAACTTTCATTATATTCAGAATTGCTTTTGTCTTTTCAATGATTGAATAGTACAGTTGTCTCTCAATATCCACAAGGGATTGGTTCCAGGACCCCTCAGGATACCAAAATCCGTGGATGCTCAAATCCCTTATATAAAACGGTGTAGTTTTTACATATAACTTTTGCATCTAGATTACTTATACTATCTAATACAATTAAATGCTATGTAAATAGGTGCCAGTGTATGGGAAATTCAAGTTTGCTTTTTGGAGCTGTCTGGAATTTTTTTTTTTTTTTGATCCACACTTGGTTGCGTCTGTGGATGCGAAACCCACGGATATGAAGGGCTGACTGTATTCCACTGTTAAGTTGTCCCACATCAGCTCTCCCTCTGTAGATGGACATTCAGGTTGACACTAATTTTTGCTATTACAAATAGCCATGCAAAGAACATCCCTATCTACACATGCTTGGACTCATGAGTATTTCTGAGGGAGACACTTCTACAATTGGAATTCTCGAGTCGGAAAGTATGTATACAATCAGGATATCCACTGAATTGGGGATGGAGCTGACATTTTATATACACCCGAATCTTAACTTTATTTGGATCATACTTGTGCCTTGTATAAACCCCACTACTTACTTTGTTTTCTTTTCTTTTAAAGATCATCATCAGTATTCTTTTCCCACCCACCATTTTGACATTGGAATTTAAAAGCAAAGCAGAGATGTCACATGTTCCCCAGTCCCAGGACTCCCAGTTTACGTGGTATAATGGTGACCAGAATGCCAGCGCTCCCAAAGAAAGTGCTTGTCTGGTTAGTGCAGTATCATAATGAACTAGGTTTTCATAGCATTGACGGCACACAAACATACACGGACACAAAGCTTATTTATTTAACAAATTATTTAACAGTCTTAATCATATTATAGTAAGGTCAGGTATAGCGTGTATGATAGTTCTAATTAACCCCCATATGTTATTAAGCAAAATATCCTATTTCTGCCAAAATCAAAGACTTTATTATGTCTTGAAAGCTGCTTAACTTCTCATTTTCCTTTGTGACTAGTGGAATAAATAGACTTACTATTTCTCTAAAGCTACAATAAGGGATGCCTCATATCCTTAAAAATCTTTATTTAAAAAAATGCTGGTTTAAAATGTACATTGATCTTCACTCTTTCACACCACAGTTTTTTCATTTGTTATATCCAGTGAGTTTGAATAGTTTTCCTTGAGTTCCCAGATGTATACTCTTTCATGGGCAACTTGAGCTGCTTCCATTGCAGCTTCACTGGAGAGTCTCCAATATGCTGTCTGGGCATATATTTTTTGAATTTTATGATTCAACTTGGATCACTGCTGATACAGTTGTCATTTACTGTGAGATGTAGTAAACAACTTTTCTGGTACTTAATACTTCAGTGATGCATCTTTAGCTAGCGTCTTGTCTGATGTGCTTTTGTACTTATGAGGTATTTGTCATAATATTAAAAACATATTTGATAAATGTTAAATGAAAAATAATTATAATTAGTTTGTATGGCTGGCATCTGCTGTGATTGGTTGAGCCTTTATTCTGATTGGTTAATGCCAGAACAGTTAACTGGATCAGTAGTTAAATATTTTTTACTGTCATGCCTGTTTGGGTATATATGTGTTCCTCTCCTCTTCCTTCCCTCCCTTCCCTTCCCTTTCCTTCCCTTCCCTTCTTACTTTTCTAAGCCTGATAGTTCCATTTGGGGTTCTCAGAGTCCAAGATGGCAAGTACATTCTAAACTCAATAGAGTGTGTGAGTTCTCCTTTGCAAAGCTGGTTTAGTCAAGTTGTCATAATTGTGATTGTACTGGTTAGATTATGTGGTTACTAAGTTTAGACCATTACAATTTTTTTTTTTTAAAGAAAGAAGAAATGTAGTGCTTGCCTAACCCCATTAGAAATAGAAGGCAATCTTTATATGTGAGACATTCACATACATATGTTTGCCTTTATACTACTTCAGTGTTCACATTAAGTTTAATTAGCTTGTTGAAGTAAACAATGAAGGAAACTGTTTATCATCTATCTACAAACAAATATGTAAATATGTTGGCAACTTGGTTGCAAGTAGTGCTTTGGAAGTGGATGTAACTTCACTTTTGGCTCTTAGCGGTTTCATAGAAAGATAAGCTTTCACTGAAACTGAAGGCATTGCAGATAGTTGGAGCATTCCACTAAGCAGTTCTTCTTAAAGTGGAGACTCTTAGGGAAAGAACTCCTTCCTTAAATGCCAATTAAATGTGCTCTTAACATTCAAAAAAGATAGTAAGCCCTCACAATTCCCTGAAAAATTAAATTTTGTCTGTAATATAGTGGTTCTCTTACAGCAGTTGCTCACCTGGTGGTTTGGACATGGCCACATCAATTAATAATTCAACGAATATCTAATAGCTACCTTCCACGAGCCAGACAAGTTCTGGGGGCATTTCATTAACTAAGGCAGATGCGGCCCCTGCTACTATGGAGCCTATAATCAGACAGACTATCCATGGTACCTCACCATTATTCAATTTAAAGCATTTATTGAAAAAGTGTTTCAAATCTGGTCTGTTACGAATGGATTATAATCATAGTAACTATGTTCTTTTATCTTTGAATTTAACTAAAGCAACAGTTTTGGATTATCTGCTTTGTGTTTAAAATTTTGTTAATCAGAGAATAAGGGGTAGAGGTAGCATTTGGTGGGACATACAAGTTTTCATAATGCTAATTAAGTATAATGTACTTGATTAGTTGAGGAACACAATTGGCATTATGTATTTTGGGGGAAAGCCAGAGACAGGAGGGACATAGTTGCTCTTTTAGAGTGTCTTTGTTGTCATGGTAATAGTGTGATAATAAATATGATGAAAGCACTGGTAATAGGAGAATGAAAGCCATTATTCTTTTTTAAAAATTATTTTTTATTTATTTAAAATTTTTATTCTATGGTTATTTTATGTTCAGAAAGGTGGAATAGTAGAAGAAAAAAATAGAGGACAAAGACTTTGGAGTTTTCTTGTATGTATGCAGAGCTGATTATAAGATGAATAGGATTTTATTACAATTTTTCTTGATGAAGGGCTTCAATAAATGCATCAAGTTTTCCTTGAGTTTCTCTAACTTTCTTGAGGTCCTCAGCCATTTGAACTTGTTTAGCAGTAAGCGATTTAACTTTCTTCTCGCTATCTTCAGCAAAATCTTCTAATACCTCTTTGACATTTTTCTCTAATTGCCTGACTTCAGGGTTTCTAAGTTGCTGCACTAAAGTATTTGTGGTGACAGCAAGCATGCATTGTATTTGACAAAATAGGACAACATCATTGCATTCCTCCTCAATCTACAAAATGCCATTGTTAGGAATGAAAGCCTCTTCAACAAAGGTTACAGTGATTTAGAGCTGTTTTTAAGAAATGTCTTCTCTAAACGTGGTGCCAAGTATCGTTAATCAAGCTCGGATCTACTTCTGCTCCTTGGGATTCAAGGTTCTTTTGGACTGTAGTTATCTCATCGCTTGCAAGATAAGCTGGGTGTTCCTCATTACATTTCAGCGTATTTTCTCCAGTTCATTCTTGGTTTCATTGTGAACGCACTGTTCTTGGGTCTGATTCTTCCAATGTAACCACCTTTTTTCCCAATCTGGACCTTCCATATTTCAGTTGCATTTTCAGTATCCTTAAGATGAGCCTGAAGAACCTCTTCCATAAAATAAATAGCTGCACCTCACTGCTGTTTATCAGACATGGACTGGTCTTCTAAAGCATCGTGTTGAATAACCCTCAAGCTGTCCTCCACAAAATCATTCCACTTCTGGTGTTTAAGTTTCTTCCTTAACAGCCTCTTTAAATTTATCAAATATGTTATCATGCTCTTTTCCTTTTGGTTCTGTCATGAAGTGGGAAAATTCTTCCTGTAGGGTCTCCCAAGCAACCTCGATCGCTTTATTAAGAAGCTGTTTATCAATTCACTGTTTAAGCTTGATATCCACTGTAGTATTAAAAGTCCCTGAATTCATGGTCTGTGTAGCTGGAAGATGGATGTTTTCAATCCCATGAGTTGATACTCTTTCCCACAAAGATTGCTGAACAATTTCCTCCCAATGTTTTGGTGTAATGTGGCTCAGACTGATAACTTCATTGAGTATTTCATGTTTAGTTTTTTCAAATAGTTTTTTCCGTTCAAGTTCTTGCAGGCGAGGATAGTTATTCTTCTACTCAGCTTCAAGGTTAAAGCGTGTTGCTTTGAAACTATCAGCCTGTTGTTCAATTGACTCCCATACCATTTTCCAAAAGTCCAACACAACAAAGCTTCAATTTCTTGTCGTCATCTGGTGTGCCTTTAGCATGCTTGTCTTTAGGAGTTTTGAATTCCAAAAAAAATTCTTTTTTTTTTTAAACTTACTTACTTTCTTTCTTTTTTCTTTCTTTCTTTCTTTCCCTGCCTTCCTTCCTTCCTTCCTTCCTTCCGTCCTTCCTTCCTTCCTTCCTTCCGTCCTTCCTTCTGTCCTCGTTGCTGCGCGCAGGCTTTCTCTAGTTGCAGTGAGCAAGGGCTACTCTTCGTTGCAGTGTGTGGGCTTCTCATTGCGGTGGCTCCTCTTGTTGTGGAGCACGGGCTCTAGGCGCACAGGCTTCAGAAGTTCGGGCACACCAACTCAGTAGTTGTGGCTCATGGGCTGCAGAGCGCAGGCTCAGTGGCTGTGCCGCACGGGCTTAGTTGCTCCGCGGCATGTGGGATCTTCCCAGACCAGGGCTGGAACCCGTGTCCCCTGCATTTGCAGGCGGATTCTTAAGCACTGTGCCACCAGGGAAGCCCACATTTCCTGTTAAAAGATTAAAACCACATAGAAATCTATGAAGTAGGGTGATATCTCTTTTTCTTCTCTTTCATAATCCCTAAGTTCCCTCTTCTTGAAAGCAACCAGGGTGCAAGTGCTTTTTTTTTCCTTTCTTTTCCTTTCTTTTTTCTCTCTTTCTAACAGCTCTTCTATGTAGACACCTCTGTAGTCACATTTATGCAACCACTTCCTTGTCACACAGATGCTCATCTCTCACCACCTACAACTGTTAACCCCTTTAGGCTGGCCCATAACTTTTGAGAAACTGATGGAAGATGCTTTCCCTAGAAAAATGCATGCACAACACGAATACTTGCATATAATTGCAGGAGGTTCAAGGAACTCCAGAAGCTCAGAGAGTCCATGAGCTTCAGGTAGAACCTCTGTTATAAATGAGTGGAGAAGCTGTCAGAGACAGAATCCTCAAACTAACACTGTGCCTGACTTCCCTATAATTTGGGAAAGATGTTTCAGCATTATGTGTCCATTTTGTCCTCCTGAATTATGGAAATAATTCTATTCTCTGTTATTGATTTCACAAGGATTTTATTAATATCCTTAGGTTCCAAAATTACTGATAAAGGAGATTAAAAAGAACAGGAAGAGGGACCATCTTTAAATGCTTGGAATTACTCAGTTTGATTAGGTTTCCCTATGGGAGGCTCAGCTTGCTTTTCAGAAATACTGCTGTTCTCCTTACCCTGTCAAAGATTGATACAATACATGTAGTTTTCCTTCCGTTCAAGACTAAGATTGTAATTTGTCAGGTGGGTGCCCAGTTAATTTCTAATATTTTTATTATATTTATGTATTTATGAAATATATAATATTTTAGATACTTGTAAATGTCAGTATTTTAGTTACGCCTCTGACAATAAATGATTGCTTGCTCATTTTACAGAAAGACTATGATTTGGAAAGTGGCCCTGATGAGAAACCAGATGAAAATCAGCACTTTGATTTGAAGAGTGGGCCCCAAAGCCTCCCATGGACCAGGAAAGTCTATGAGTTCTACAGTGCTCCAATTGTCAAGTTTTGGTTTTATACGGTTGGTGTCATTTCAAAAATTACATATAGTATTCATGATGGTTAATTGCTAATGATAATGTTGATAATGATATTGCCTGATTTACCAACTTGTAATAAAAATATAAAAAAATGCACTTAAAAAAAAAGGGAGGAATGACAAAGCAGGTAGGGAAGAAGATTGGAGGGAGGTGAGAAAAAGTGAGAGCAGATCTCCTACTTTGGGAGTGAAGGCTCAAGCATCTTCGTTTTCTGAGTGCTTCCAGTTAACACAGCTGGGACTCAGAATCTGAAACTGTGTGGAAAAACAGAATGAGCAATATGGTTGTAGAATTAAGTGATGGGAGTGGATTCTTGTCCCATCTTGGGCAAAAAATCAGCAGTTGAATTGATTTTTTCTTTGTAGGAATAATGTGTAATATAGACCAAAAAATTCAAGTGTTTGTTTTTGTCTTAGTTGCAAATGCTTCTAAATATGTAGAGGACAAGAAAAATTTTAGAAGTTGAATTGTGTAAACAAATACTAAATCTATCATGGATGGGAGAGATACCGAGAAAACAACTGTACACTACATGTGTTGAGTGCTTTTCACATTTATTTAACAGTAGTTATTTTTCTAATGCTAACCTATAGTTAAATTGCTCAAGATTGTATATTTCTAAAACATTTTGAAGTGATTATAAAAGGATATTTGTCTAAATGTGTTATATTTCAAAATATTTACTTGCCCGACCACACACTTATTTCATATACTTATTCAATAAGTACATAGCTCTGAATAACTTTTATCTGTTTTTAAAAATAAAATCTTCATTCAGTTGATGAGATTTCACTGTTTTTGTGAATATGGAAATACTGTATTTTCTGTATTTTGTGAATACAGAAAATCCTAGAGACTCTGATAGTAGCTTCGAGAGAGTTTAACCATAGTCACATCACTGGGTGAGGTGTATTCAACTATTGCTTTCCTTAGACATTTCTAGCTTATGAACTCTTAGAGACAGTAGTAAAGCTAAGCAACTGGAACAACTACAAAAATAGCTAAGGTTGGTGTTAGCAGTGAGCACGGGCATTTTTAGTCATGGCTGTTACATTGCTAGGTTAGGGTACGTGTGCTTTATTGAAGCAGTGTCTTGTTATAAATGCTATGATGAAAAAGAAATGTAAACATTTTTGGATATCTTTTTAAGAATTGGAAGGAAAAAAAAAGAGTCAGAAGCAATACCACCAATATCTACAGTGATTTAGTGCCTGGCCACCATGAAAACAAACAATGTAAAACATGACTGCTTAATCGTATAAATTTATTTAAATTATGTTCCTAAGAGGTCATCAAATATATTAACCCTTGAAACATAGACCTAGAGAAGTATAGATTTTACTTTAACTTTTTTATATGCTTCTCTACTAAGCTTCTTAACTCATAGGCAATGCTAATACCCATTATGCCTGCCTGAAATATCACCTATTGTATATAATATCAAATGGTATAGTCAGAAGTGATTTCAGCCATTCTCTATGTAGAACTAAGCTTAGAAGAAGACTTATTAAACTTAGGTAGAGCTCAAAAAGATACGAGAAATAGGGATCCAGGTTAAAATAATATGATTCTTGTGAGAAGGAACACACACATAGGCACTTTTCTCTCTGTTGATCTGGGTTTTTTTTTTTTTTTTTTTTTTTTTTTTTTTTTTTTTTTTTT
>NW_020172625.1:5720323-5768536 GCF_003031525.2 Neophocaena asiaeorientalis asiaeorientalis
TTTTTTTTTTTTTTTTTTTGCGGTACACGGGCCTCTCACTGTTGTGGCCTCTCCCGTTGCGGAGCACAGGCTCCGGACACACAGGCTCAGTGGCCAGGGCTCACAGGCCTAGCTGCTCCATGGCATGTGGGATCTTCCCGGACAGGGGCATGAACCCGTGTCCTCTGCATCGGCAGGCGGACTCTCAACCACTGCGCCACCAGGGAAGCCGTGATCTGGGATTTTTAATACGTGTTTATTAGCTAGCACTGTGCATTGTCTCTGAAGCTATTGAAAAGACTGCACCGTCTCATGCATTGTTGGTGATTGTGGAAACTGATAAAGCCTTTCTGGCAGGCAACTTAGTAATATGTGTCACAGTTTTAAATGTGTGTGTAGTTAGTCTACTTCTGGGAATTGTAAGAAGATAAGAATGTTAGATAAGGTCACAAAGCTATTAATCACTGTGTATCTGTGTGTACGTGTTTACTGTGTCTTAATTCTTTGAATAGACTGGAAATCTAGGTTTAATATACACAGTAATTAAACATACACTTCTTGAATGTCTATCATGTGTCAGGCTGAGTGCTTAAGTGCTGTAGATAAAAACGTCAACAGTCTTTAACTACAGAGACTCACAATTGGACGACCAGAAATTTTTTTTTAGGAAAAAAACAATCAAATTTTATTCTTTTTCTAGCACCCAGAGATAGCAATTCTTAACATCTGCTTTCAACTTTTTTCTATCCAAATATTTTCAGGTTTTTTCACAAGTGAGATCATAGTGTACACAGCAGTTTTAAACCATTTTAACTTAACAGTTTATCACAGATGCTTAAAATTCACTAGAAGGATTATGCTTAATGTTTATAAATGCGTTTCTGTCTTTTACATATCTGCATCTCATGGATGTGCAGTTCATGTAAAAATTCCCTTTTGTATCTTGTCTTCCTTCTCCTTCTGTTATACTAATGTATACTTTTCTGGCTCTTTAACCTCCAGCCTCTAAGCTTATTTTATTTCTGTTCTGCCACTTCCAAATGGAAAACTGTTTCCTCCTTTATCTGCTTATCTGGAAATGGGGTTCATCCTACAAGACTCAACTGATATACCTCTTTCTCCAAGTCTCAAATCCAGCTTCATCCTCTGCATTCCTGTCATGCCTTTAGTAGACTTGCATTATGGAAGTTATCGTACTCTGTACGCAGTGGCATCGGCCTGCGTCAGAGATCACACTCCACCAGCCTGGCAAGTGGCATTAGTGAAGCATTTTCCTGCAGGTCTAGGTTGAATGCTCTGGGCAGAGCAGCCTCTAGGTGGCATAGACTGTTTTGAGAACTCCTCACTTATGGAAAGCTCAGGACCGTGAAACAGCTGCCTGGCTAAGTTCTGTAATCTGCGTAGGCCCAGTGAGTCATGTGTTGGAAGACGTGAACCCAGACCATAAGTGGTAACCAGAATATTTTAATCAGCAGAAAATAAAACTCCCAGCAATAGTAAATATTACAATTTATTATATTTGAAAATAGGCACCTACTAACACTGCTCCTTTGGCATTCTTGGGACACACATTTTCTTTTTAAATGGAGGGGAAGGTGTGTGATTCTCTCTTGGCTTGCTGTTGGCCTGACTGTGTCCATGCCGGAATGTGCAGAGTTCTGAAAATTGGGGTCAGGAGTCAACAAGATGTGACCATGCCCATTTCCATGCATTTGAGAACAGTGATCTTTCCTTCCACAAATTCCTAAAATAGAAAACTGTGGATTCCTGTGCCTTCTTTGATAATTATGTCATCAATAATCAGAGGGTGGTCCCAGTTATATTTTCATGCTATCATGGTGAAGTTCATGTGTGTGTTTCTGTTCATTTGGGTCCGTGTCTGCTTGGCATCCTCCATTATGACTCTCACTCATGGCCAGGGAATCCATGTCCCCCTCACAGATGGTGTATTTGGCATTCCTCATGCTGTTCACTTACACCGTGTTGGTGGAGATGCAACCCCAGCCCACCGTGCAAGAGTGGCTCGTTATCATTTACATCTTCACCAATGCCATTGAGAAAGTCAGGGAGGTGAGTTATCCCTTCTACCTTTGTCTTCTACATACCTCTGCTAGATGTGTTCTGCGCTTGGGTGATGAAAATGGAGAGGTCAAGCATGAGGGTGAGTCAGGCAATGATCCTGATTTGTATGCTACAGGAAAGGTAATTAGGGGGAAAATTTCTGATCTCAACCTTTTATTGTTGCCAAATAACTTTCTGTTGGTTGCTGCTCTTTGAAAGCAGTTATTTTAGGGGACATCTTAGTGCGTTTATCAGATCTAGAGTGATGGTATCTAGTTGTTTATAGACCCTCCAACTATTTGATTTCCCAAAAGTGTTTTTTTAATAAAGCTGATTTTTTTTATAGCCTAACATTACTTGCATATTATTGCTTTCATGTCACAGAGTGGCACATAAATGGCTAAAGTTGTGCAATGTGTAAAGAATTCATTTATAGTTTTTGAAAGTTCCTACTAAACATTTTTGAACATTTACGATAAAAATTCCTCTGGGGCAAGTAGTCCAAGAAACAAAACAAAGCAAACTTTTCATTTTTAGTTTGCAGTGAGTCACTTAAAACAAAAGAAAAGGAATGAATATTCCTATCCAGTTATAACTGCAATCACATACCGTGTGACTTAGGCTGTTTTAGATATCATTGTATATGTATCTCTCTCTACCTCTGTGCATTTACATACAATGATTTTGTCCTAGAGCTAATATGACCAACCTTGTATATTATGTAGAAAACAATTCAGCAGAAAAACATTATCCGAATTCTACCATTTTTATTATGCTTCAGGGAAAATAGCTTTTTACTGTTTTACATTTAAGTTTGTCTGATATTCTGTTGCAGGGGTAATTTCTTATAATAGTGAATTCTAATATCACGTTCTGAGTAATTTGCTAACTACTCACTAAATTGCAGTAGTGGGGCCAGATTACAGGATTCTTTGGTTTCTTTGCACTAGGCTATACGTCATGAAATGGAATTGCAGCTATATTCCATTGCAATATTGAGTTTTAAATGTCTTGGTGTTTCCCTGTGTTAGTTTAGGATTAATGAAAGCTAGAAAAACTTTTCTTTTTTAAAAAAAATTCTGGTTCGTTTTTAAATAGCTGGCCAGTACTAACAGTGAGATTAAACTACATTTATAGAATTGTTTAAATAATTCATTCCCCAAGGATAACTTACGTCTCCAAAATCCCCTTATGATCTAAGGTTTGGCATGATTCCAAATACTCCTTAAAAGAACAGTTGACGTATTAAAGATCATACTGATCTTGGGTTATAACCCATTCTTTAAGTTTCCCTCTTTCTTTCATCTTTTAGGTCTATATTTCAGAACCTGGGAAGTTTACTCAAAAGGTGAAGGTATGGATTAGCGAGTACTGGAATCTGATGGAAACTGTGGCTACTGGCCTGTTTTTGGTGGGTTTTGGCCTTCGGTGGGGTGACCCTCCTTTTCACACGGCGGGAAGACTAATATACTGCATCGATATCATATTCTGGTTCTCACGGCTCCTGGACTTCTTTGCTGTGAATCAACATGCTGGTCCCTATGTGACCATGATTGCAAAAATGGTGAGTCTGCTGTATAATCTGGTGTTCTTTTAATAGTTCTACTTAATTTCATGGTTCACATACATTGGTTTAACTTTTGAAGGTATTTAAAGAAGCACACACGTCATCCCCACTTTGCTTATAACCATAAATGCATATTTAACAAACGTCCTTGGGTAGCATATTGGGTAATTGATTACAATACTCAGCTTACCCTTTTCGTTAGGGCCAGATGATGGGGGGTTGAATCATATTTGTCTCTGAGCACAGTAATTCCTGAGGGCCAGATTTATGTGAGGCTACCACCAATAATATTTTTTGCTGAAATATTGATTTGTCTTTTTATCTCTGCACCCCCAGCCAACTCTTAAATAGTGATCACTGTGGGCCACAGATTGTTCTAAGTACTTTGTATGTATTAACTCATTTAATCTTCAAAACAACTTTACGACATGGGTACTATTATTATCTACATTTTATGTTCAAGGAAATGGAGTTCAGGTAAATTTCCCAAAGCCGTAAGTCGGGGAGCCAGGATTCAAATCTGGGCCACCTGGCTCTGTCTGCCATCTGAGCTCACTGTGCGCTTGTATTAGCCCTGTCCAACTGGCTTTGCACAGGACCTAAGAAGGACAGTACCTCAAGATCATCTTTGCTTTTTCTTCTGGAATACTCACTGGCAGGGAAAGGGCAAGTTCTTGAGAAGGAAAGGTAGTGTTGAAACAAAGGAAGAAGACAGAAAAGGGAGAACCTCCAGGATTCCAAAGATAGATTTTTTTTATTTTATACTTTTCTCTTAGACCAGCAATATTTTCTCTGGTCTTGGTGACATTGGTATTAATTCAGTAGGTTATGCTGAGGTAATCCCTGTATCTCAGTGACTTAGCACAAGTTTATTTCTCCCTGATACAAAGATTGATGTATGCTCATGGAGGCCGCCCTCTACCCAGTGACTCAGGGATCCCAAATCATTCCATCTTGGGACATAGCTGTGTCAACATGTGGCTTCTGAGGTTTCCTATGACAGGGAATAAGAGGGATGGAGAACATCTAACAGCTTTTAACTGCTCTGGATGGGAAGTGACTCAAATCACTGTTACTCCACAGCCCAGTGGCCAGGAATAGGTCAGGTGGCTCCTGCCTCATGGAAGGGAAGCTCATGGAATATTCACGGAGTATGTCTCTGCCACAGGGAACAAGTGGGTTGAACTGATGTACATGTAGTAATTGAAATGAATTATTTAGAAGGGCCTTTAGAAAATTACAGTACATGTGCTATACATACATGTGTGTATACTTTTAATACAAAGACTACGTGTTTGCGAGTTAATGAACCACTGGATTTAACAAACATCATTTTATAGTTGTTTTTGCATCTTAAAAAAAAAACTCTTCACTTCATTAGGATGTTCAGTACCTTGGAGCAGATTCTTGGTCTGATCAATTTCTCAGACTCTAACTCCTGAAGATAATCCTGGGAATAAGGAGCCATTTTACTAATTTGAATATCCCTATTTTTTTTTCTTTTTTTAACCTCTGATGAAAAGTTAGATATTAGTTAATCAAAAGCTATTCATATTTCATCACATCTTAAAAAAAGAAGCACAGATCCTCTACAGTTAGCACACTTAAATTACTCCATAGACTACATTGACATGAAACATATACTATGCAGAGAAAACAAAATGTGTTAGCCAAAGGAAATCCAGCTATTCACGGACTAGGCATTTTGGTCAATGACTAGACAGTCTTATTATTGGCAGGTATAATTATGATGGCTGCAGGTGTTTGATTTGTTTTCAATTTCAAATCTGTGGTAAACTTCTGGCTGTGCTTTTTTGCAGACAGCAAACATGTTCTACATTGTGATCATCATGGCCATCGTCCTGCTGAGCTTTGGAGTGGCACGCAAGGCCATACTTTCACCAAAGGAGCCTCCATCCTGGAGCCTTGCTCGAGATATCGTGTTTGAGCCATACTGGATGATCTATGGAGAAGTCTATGCTTCAGAGATAGATGGTACGTAGAGGATTCCGCCACCATGCAGCAATTGAACCTTTGTAGATACTCAGAGTAATAAAGAACCCTGGAAAACAAGCATCTGAATCTTAAAAATGTCAAGAGTTTGTGGTATTCTACTAAGTCAATATGCTAAATATTTGTCTAGAGTCATAGGACTGTGATTCACCTTATCTCTCATTCTTTTAAATTCTTTATTTGTAGTTTGTTCAAGCCAGCCGTCCTGCCCTCCTGGTTCTTTTCTTACTCCGTTCCTGCAAGCTGTCTACCTCTTCGTGCAATATATCATCATGGTGAACCTGTTGATTGCTTTCTTCAAGTAGGTTATTTTAATCAAATACAGTTATTTTGTATGAATCAAAAATGGGTGCAGGTATTTTGAAAGATTCACATGTAACCTTTGTTTTTTGTGTGTTTCATGTTTAATTACTGTGGTTTTAAAATATGGGCATGGAACTACTGGCAGGAAGGCAGCAAAATATGAGAAGAGAAAAAACAATAAATAGAGAGTGTAATAACAGCAGACTGAAAGGAGATCATACACTGTAATTAAGCAATAATTTGGAATCGTGGAGAGTAACAATTGACGAGGCTGAAAGTTGGTTAAAGGGTCCTTGATAACTTCCCTTCATTGGCTCTCAGTATATCTCATTCTCTGTTTTCTTCTATATCACTTTTCACTTCTTCTCAGTCTTCTTTTCTGGAGCATCATATTCTCTTCAACCTTTTAACATTGGAATGTCCCTGGGCCCAGACGTTTGTTTTGTTTACACTTTGGTGATCTTGTTCAGTTTCCTGTATATGTATACTGACAAATCCCAACTGATATCTTCAGCCTAGGTCTCTTTCTTGAACTTCAGTCCTGTAGATCCAGCTCTCCTGTTCCATTACCAGTCAGATGTATAATACTGGGTTGGCCAAAAAGTTCGTTCGGGTTTTTCCATACCCTCTTATGGACAAACCCGAATGAACTTTTTGGCCAACCCAATAGATTTCTGAACTTTCAAATGTCCAAATTCTTGATCTCCCCTCTTTCCCAACATACACTTATTCTGCTTGTAGTCTTTCCCAAATCTATAAGGAAGACCACATGTTTCTGTCAAAGCTTCATCTTTCCCATTGTTCGGACCAAAAACCTTGGCATTCTTAATGTGTCTCATATTTCTAGCTCTAGACTGTCAGGAATACCTGTTGACTCCATCTTCAAATAGATCATCAGTCCAACCGCCTCTCACCACCCCACTGCTACTACCACAAAGACTCCTAGTTTATTTCTCTGCTTCTGTCTTTGGCCCCTATATTCTGTTCTCAACACAGTAGCCCTAATGACACTTAAATTTTTAAAATTACTTACTTAATTAATCACTCTATTCCCTAATGACCTTTAAAACATATGTCAGATTATGTCACTCATCTGCTCCAAACCATTCAAGGTTCCCCATTTCCTTCTGGGTAAAAGTCAAAGTTTCTACAATGACCTAGCTTCTCTGCTACCTCTTCAATCACCCATCACACTACTATTCCCCGAATCCATGCCTCTCCAGCCACACTGGCCCCTCACAGTTTTTCAAACAACACAGGGGTGTTTGCAGTTGCTGTTCCCTCTGCCTGGAATGCTCTACCCCCAGATATCAGCGTGGTCCATTCCCTCACCTCCTTTAAGCCTTTGCTCAAATGTCCCCTCTTTAATTAGCCCTAACCTAAGGATATTATTTAAAAGTGCAGCCCCCTTTCCTTCAACCATCTCCTTGGCATGCCTGGTCCCCCTTACTCTTTTTTCTTTATACTACCCACTTATATATACAAATATATTTTATAATTTATCTCTATATTGTGTTTTTTCCCCTGTTTATCTCTTATACTGGAATATAAGCTCCACAAGAACAAGTTTGTTTTTTTGGTTTTGGGGGGGTTTTTTTGGCCATTTTTTGCCCATGAATTTATCCCAGGCCCTGAAAAGAGTGTCTGGCTCATATTTGTTTAATGGATGAAAGAAATCAAGTGAAGTGATGGGAGAAACTAGTATTTTCTGAACGCCTCTTTTATGTCAGGCACTGTACCAGGTATTTTATTCATTAATTATCTCACTGAAGAGAGAGAGATAAGAAAAGGGAAATCAATGCATAGAAGTTTAAAGAAAGTAGAGGAGATAAAGGCTGAAGGCAAGCAAAATAAATCAGAACACACACAAAGAGGACTGTTGTTGCGTATATATGGGGAAAACATACTTTTTTGCTTGTTACAAGGTTATGTGATAGCTATCGTCTCCCTTTAGCCTCACCATTTTATGCACTTGTAACATTTGCTGGTGTTTAATTACTGTAGCTATTTTTTTGACATTTCAAATAAGATTAAGAGTGGGTATGAGATTTTTGTTTCTCAAAAACGGCAGGTGTCAAAAGGGCGGCTGACAAATCCTCCCACAGGCTAGTCTTCTCACAGAGATGAATACACTGAGGACCATACAAGCTGAGCAACCCCAGATCGGACTACTTGTCCAGAGGCCCCTTTCCAGATTCTGTAATTACAAAGAACCTGAAATACACTGTGAAGATCGCCACCTGCTGGTGGGCAGGCTGTGATCACACTTGCAGTGGGAGTAACATGTAATTTTGGTGGCCCTCAAACTTGATTGTGCAGAATTACCTGGAGGACTCACTGAGACACAGATCGCTAATTGGGTCGTTCTGGATAGGGCCCAAGAATTTGCATTCCTCACCTGTTCTCAGGTGATGCAGTGCTGGTGGCTAAGTGACTGCACTTTGAGAACTACCGTTAAACTCAGCCGTCGATGTTTCCTTCATCTACTTTATGAACTCTGAAACCTCCCTCCTCCTCTCATCCTAAGCTGGCTTTCTCCAGGATAGTTCGGGTTCCTTCTCTTTATCATTACTGCAGTTTAGGGTTACCTGCATTTTTATTTGCTAAATGTGGCTGCCCTTCTCAAGTACTTCTCTGCCATCTTTCTCTAAAGAAAATAAATTACATATTAGCCTAAGCAAAATATTAAGATGGATATTCCATTGTGTCCTGCCCACCCATATCATGTTATAGACTTAAAGTTAAATAGTTAAGGGTGAATTTGTACCACTCACCACAACTTCTATTACAAGTTCTATAATATCAACATATTTACTGCACTATCTGCATATTATAATTGATATAATTAAAGAGAGAAAAATCCCAAGGTGGCCTACCAATAAGGAGTCACTTTTATTGTAAGGTTAATATAAATAATTGATCTAGCTGCTGAATCGAAGGTCTTCTTATTGACTTATTTTAGGATGAATTGATTTTTCTTCCATCTCTTCTTCTTCATTAATATTCTTTCGTTTGAATGTTTTAAGGAGGATTATTCTAGCACTTCTCACATTTGACATTAGGAGAATCTCTTCATAAGGTTGATGATATAGAGGGACATTAAAGCTGTTTACCATGAATGATGAGTTATGGACTGAAAAGACCCTCTTATGTGAGAAGAGATGGTGAATCAAGAATAATGTTACCTCCAGAGGACAGTTTCTGTTCATTGAATTTAAACTGTTGGCATTTTCTTCTCTCTGATTGTCATTTCTACCTTTTGCTTATTCTGATTAGCATATTTTAATGTAGAAGGTGATTAATGTATGTTGTTTGGTGGAAGAAGAATCGTAAATGCAATGGATATTATTTTTATTGGCTAACTACCGTCCATGTCAGGCGAACCAATCATAAAAGTTGGAAAATAAAGCAATAATCTAACTGTTATGTTTCAGGATTCCATATTAAAACACTGTCCTTCTCTTACTACAACTTACAGTAACGTTTACATAGATCTGAAATCCATTTCAAATAACCTGTGGAAATACAATCGCTATCGCTACATCATGACCTACCACGAGAAGCCTTGGCTGCCCCCACCTTTTATCCTGCTGAGTCACATTGGTCTCCTCCTTCGCCGTCTTTGCCATCACCAAGCTCCAAATGACCAAGAAGAGGGTGATGTTGGATTAAGTAAGTTTTCATTGGTGGGGCAGGAGGAAGAGAGTGCAAGAGTGGAGATCCAAGGTGAAGACACCTGGAACGTTGTCGATTAAATTCAGGGCACAGGATGGAAGGCTCTGGGAGTTAACTGACCAAAGAGTATCAGCTGAGCACCTGGGTCTAAGTAAATGCGTGGATCTCATTACGTGGTTATAGTACCTTTCGCTAAAAGTAGCTGATACTTCGAAAGAAAGGAATAGGTAGGAACAGAATCTCTGCTTGGATGTGTAAAGGCTTTTTGTCACCTGGAAAACCCTGTGCTTTTACTCTGCTTAGCTGGGAAGACGTCAGAATAACTCCTAGAGAGTAGTCAGAGTGACCCATACTTATTTCCCTGTTGTTGAAGATGGAATCCAAATTGAAAGGATACAGAAGGTCTTGTGGACTAAGGGGAATAGATAAACCAGACTTTGCTTAATTTATTCACCAGAATCATGGCTCTCTAGTTCTCTACTCTACTGAATATGGAGGTGATTCTTTATTTTCAAGAACTTCAACTCAGGATGCAGAAATGTGGATTCTCTCTTTTGCTTTTGGCAAAGCTTAACTCGACATATTTTGAGATTTTCCTAGTTCACTTTGCTTATCCATATATAGCATGGTATGACTGTCATACTAATTGTCATAAGAGAACATTCCTTCTTGTGGTTCAGAGATCTTTCGTAGTTCCTCTAGGCCCGCTGGTACTAGGCCCATTTCTAGATAATTCCTAGATATAGAGGAAATGGATAGCATAAATTCACAATCCTTTATCTCAATCCCTAAATTCGAAATACATTTGAAAATGGAAAGTCTTTTTCTTCATAAGTTGGAGAAAGACTCATTTGGACAGAAGAGGCTAACGGGACTAATGTAAGCCATTTTATCCTCTTTATCCCTTGTAGTATGGATATTCATTGATTTTTGCTGCAGAAATGATGTGTTTGATTTCAGGGTATTGCCCTAGCTACAACTAGGGATTTTCCTTCATATATGGCAAATGCACTATATTACCTTTCCAAAACTAGAAAACTTCTGATTTCTGAAATGGACTGGTTCCAGGAATTTCAGGTAAGGGATTGTGGACTATTTATACATTTCGGTGGGCCCTTAGGAGGACAGATGTTAGCACAAGGTTGACAGGGTGACATGCTTTTGCTCCTGTAGTTGAGTAGTTGGCTCCGTGAAGTATTTTTCTTCTCTTGAGTCACTTGGTGATTTATTTTTCTTTTCCATTTCTTTCCCCTAAGCGATTCAGCCTTTATATGGAAGTCAAAGCACAACTGAAGTTAATTTAAAGGCTTATAATAATATTATAATTTCCTGGCTTCTAATGGAGTGGCATCCCAGAACAACTGTAATCTAACAGGAGAGTGTGAACCACTTGAGAGATCCTGGGATTAGCTAGGATTTGGCCCCGTTTTCTAGCACCATAACAAACAACGCTTTCCTGGGCTTACCTTGATCTGAGCTTATAGGATGATTCTGGTATAAAACTCGAGGAAATATTCTGATGGACAGAGGTACATTCACCCTGAGCTCTGGGAAATTCTTGAATTTTTGTGAGATTGCCTTTGATACTCTGTATTGAGGATCAAGACGTTTGCACATGGGGAAGCAGTGCCACCTGGTGGACAGTCACAAGAACGTGCCACATACTGCAAGCTGCACCTATCATTGGAACTGCTCTGTGGGTTGTTTGCTCTCAGGAATCCACAGAAGGCTCAAATCATACAATTCTAAAGTTCCTTACTCATACAAGATTCTTTAATGCAAACACACATTTAGAGTTGAGTGGGGATAGGGATTTTTTTGGTGTCTGAAAGATGCTTCCAAGCCATAAAAATCAGAAAACATTGTACCTTTGAGTTGTGAACACGTTTTATGGCTGAGTATTTTCTTTTAGTCATCTTTTAAAATGAATATTTTTGTCTCATTTTATTGGAAAATTACAGAACATTTGCATTTCTAATAAATTCTGGAGAACTTTAATGGTTCTTTTTTTTTTTTCCTAACTTAGGTGAAATGATTGAAGGAAGAGGATATTCCAATTTTACCCTTTTTGCAACAGCATTTTTATATTTAACAAGTATTAGAAACTTGCTCAAAAGATAATGCATTTTTCTGCTAGGTCAGAGTAAGAGTCAAGGTGGTAGACCAAATGTGATTGCTGAAGTTTGATGTAGAATTGCATTAGTTTCATAACATCATGAAATGACATGTCTTTTAATGAATTAATTGTAATTGTCAAGGAAGAAGTATAGCCTTGATTGGCCATTGACTCGTCATAATGTCTCTTTCTTCAGTAGAAGAACTTAGTATATACAAACTCAGTGTATATATAAACTCAGTGCAACGAGGTAAAACTTTCTTATACTTACTGGATTAATTTCAACAGACTTTGACTTCTTCTAACCTTGATTTTAACCTGTAGGTTACTTATTGTCATTTTGACAGATAAACCAGTTGGTGGGGGAACTTCCATATGCATATAAATGTGAATTTTTATGTGTAAAAGTATTCTAATTTAAGAAAATATTGAAGATAAAGTATCTGTTCCACGAGTCACCTTCAAATTCCCACATCTCTTTATAGGACAAAAAGGAAAGACCCAGCCTGGTGTTTCCAGTTATTTCTACATAGTGCTTCCCAATTAATATTAGGAATACAGTGTGACAAGGCAGCAGACTATTATCATGCAAGCTATGGTTTTATCCATTTTTAACACCAATGGAAGAAAAGTCAGATACTGTATCAGCTTCCTATGGAGGATGAATAATGATTCTTTTTATGCACTATACTTATTTCCATAGAACTCTACCTGAGTAAGGAGGATCTGAAAAAACTTCACAGTTTTGAAGAACAATGTGTGGAAAAATACTTCCATGAGAAGATGGAAGGTCTGAATTGTAGCTGTGAGGAAAGAATCCGAGTGACGTCAGAAAGGTAAAAGTTATATATGTATTTTCACCCTCTAAACTGCTACCTAAACCTGATTCTACTAGAATGTCTGAAAAAAGTAGAAAGGTCTACTTTTAAAACCCAGAGGTTTTGATTTTCTAAGATTTCCTCTAGTATCGTATAATATTCATGCAATCAGTGCACATTTATTGAGCATCTACTATGTTCCAGGCAGTCTTCTAAGTTAGTAAAGATAAATGGTGAATAAGAGAGCAGGGGCCCTTCCTTCATAGCATTCACATTCTAGTGAGTGCATGTGGAGGGGTGGGGGTGGAGTGAAGGACAAAAAAGATATATGTAATTTAATGTCAGACAGTAAAAGAACAATGAAGGGGAAAAAAAGTAGTATAAGGGAATAGAGATGGATCGTGGTGAAGGGTCTGCTGGAGTTGGGGGTTGGGTTGGACCGCTTTGGGAGCCTGGTGCAGGAAGGTCGCTCTGAGGCAGCTGAGAAGGAGAGACTTGAGGGAGGTGGAATGGAGCAGCAAACGTGGATGCAGGTGAGTCCAGGAGCAGCAGGGTGCTGGTTGCACTGGGAATCATGGAGTCATAGTCTCAGGGTGCCTGACTAGCACTTGTGCAGTGGAGTTGAGGGCAAATTCACTGAAGCGTGTGGAGGGTGAATAGAAGTAGAGACAGTGATTAGAGGCAGATTTTCTAAGAAGTGTTTCTCTGGAGGGAGGTAAAGAGGGGTATGGGGACATGGTGCGGTTCTTTTGTTTCATGTGGAGATAATAAAAGTAATATATTTGTTACTGGAAAAGATCTACCAGCAAGGGAGAAGCTGCAGGAGCCGGAGGGAGGAGGTGATTTGCTGAGTGAAATCCTCAGGAAGGGCAGTTAACGGTGGGGGCCAGGAGAGAATATGGAGAGTGCTCCAGAGGATGCAGCCAGGCTGCGGGAATGCAGTTCTCGCGGCAGTCATCAGCTGAGGGTGTCTGTGGGTGTGTGTGATTTGGGGGGGCCGTTCAGAGGCTTGAGGAAAGAGGAGGCGTGTTGGAGAAAGTGGACAAATGTAGAAGCTCGTAGGTCAAAGCTGCTGTACATGTGCCACTAATCGCAGGTACACAGCACTGGATCAAAATATGGACTGCGTGTGATCGTGGGCATTTTAAAAATTTAGAAATAATTGACATATTATATTAGTTTCAAGTATACAACATAATGATTCGATATTTGTATATTGTGAAATGATCACCACAGTGAGTCTCGTTAACGACCATCACCATACAATTTTTTTTCTTGTGATGAAGTGTTCAAGGTCTACTCTCTTAGCAACGTTCAAATGTACAACACAGTATTATTAACTAAGTCCCAGTGATTATATGCATTTTTTAAAACACAGCATTGCTTTCTTAATTGGAAGCAAATTGGCAGAAGTTAAATGTGTTCTCTTACTTTTGAATACACACGGACCTGACTATAAAATGTTATACCTAATTATGCATATATATTTTCTGATGTCCAAATAGATAGATAGTGAATCCTTAAATATGGCTTTATTTGAAATTGAATCACCTTAAGAACTTTCTAAATGGTCACCTTGGGCATATGACTTATTTCTGAACTTTTAAAATTAATACCATATTTATGTAAATATATTTTAGGTAGCTGATTGAATTTCAGATCAAATTTTAATATTGAGGAAAAAATTGAGTATCAAATAACAATTTGTGAACCCACAACATTCTATTTTACTTAAATAATATCTTTAGGCCAAAACTCTGTGAGCTTCCTTCTTTCCCTTTCCCCTTTCCACACGTTCTGCCTCCTTTGTAGCTATGCTCATTGAGTCCTGCCGGCCAGCTTGGTTCTGCTTTGTATATGTACCCAGATAGGAGTTTACGGAGCCGGCATGAAGTCCTGCTTCTAGCTAAGTGTACTTGGGCAAGTTTACTCTGGGCCTTGTTTTCTTCTCTGTAAAATGGACACAAAAATAGACCTACCTTTTAGAGTCGTTGTGAGGATTCCATGGGATAATATAGATGAACTGTGTGGCAGTGTGCTAATGGATAGTAAGGGAGTCGTGAAAGTTATCTATTATTATGTAAAATTAGGCTCCAATTTTGTGAGTATAATTTCTTCTAAAATACATATTCCCTTCCAAACCTTAAGAAAAGGGATGTAAATAGATAAGATGGGTCAAGATAGGCACCTCCGCCCCCCAGTATTATGTACTGGAACAAGGTCATGGAGAGCCCTTCACTTTACACTATAAACTAAGGAAAAATTTTAGGTGGTCAAACAGATTTACCTTCTAGGTTGTTAGCATATGGATTTGAGGAGTCAGAATTGGAACTAGGGAGACCGCTCGAGAGATTGATACAGCAGACAGATGATGCCCAAGGACTAGCCAAATTGGTGGTGGCATTGAAAGAAGTCCATTTGGTCTGCTGTAACAAAATACCGTAGACTGAGTGCCTTATAAGCAGCAGAAAGTTACTGCTTACAGTTCTGGAGGCTGGAAGACTGAGATTAGGGTGCAAGGATGGTCAGGTGAAGGCCCTCTTTGGGATACAAACTTCTCATTGTGTCCTTACATGGTGGAAGGGGCTAAGGAGCTCTGTTGGGGTCTGTTTTATGAAAAGTAGAGCACTGATCCCATTCGTGAGGGTTCCACTGTTATGACCTAATCACCTCCCAAAGGCCCCACCTACTAATACCATAACTGTTGAGGGTTAGGATTTCAACGTGAATTTTAGGTGGGGACACAAACATTTAGGCCATAGCAAAGAGGATAAAGGCATATTTAGAAAGGACAATTCAAGAGGTGAGTTAAGGATTGGCTGTGGCAGTAAGGGAGAGGATGAAGTCCAGGATGACTCATATCTGTAGCAGGGTAATTAGGTGAAAGGTGGCACTAAAAGATAAAGAGTACAAAATGCATGGCAGGGAGGGTGGGGGAAAGCAATGAGGTTTAGATTTTGTTGAGCCTGAGATTCTGGTGGTGCTTTTATCCAGAGATGCCTGGAAGGCTTTACATACATGAATCTGAAGCCCTAGGGCAAAATTTGAACTGGACAAGGAAATTTGGGAGTCATCTGCCTATTTTAGGAAAATAAAATTATGACAGAGGAAGTGCTCATGCTCAGGAAGCAAGTGGAGTGAGGAGACTCAGTGGGTTGAGGGTCTCACCCTGAGAGGTGTCAACACCTGTGTAATGGACCGAGGAAGAGGAACTAATGGAGAAGACTAAAAAGAATTGATCAGAAGAGTATAATGAAAACCAGGAGAAGGTAGTATCACGAGTCAAGTGAATACAGAATGAAAACTGGAGAACCAGACATTAAAAAAAGTAATTCAATAATAATAATGAGTAATAATAATACTAATAGTAAACTGAACACCAGTAATCATCATATGCTATCACATTTATCTTGAATTGTTTTCTTGGGATTTGAGTAGAGAAGGATTAGATGGTAGATGGTTATGTAGCTTCTGAAAAATATTCTAGATGCTTTCAAGGTCTCTGGTATTTGATTATGAAGCCCTAATTTAACTTCAAAACACAGTCGATCAATTTTCCTTCTTGATAGAGCTATCTCACCAGCCCTCTTTTTACATGGTTGTCCTTGTTGAGGTCATTCTGGGGAGCTTGTAAATGAAGTATGGGAGAGAGGGAAGAATATTTTCCAGTGGTAACTCAGCAGTAGTTTGAAGAGGGAGCGAAAGGAAGTTAGGAAGATATTTGCATGTTTGCCTACCTCTGAAGAAGAGATTACCTATATCTTTACAGAGTTAAGTGAATTGTAAAAGTGGAAGGAGAACATATTAAGGCTGTTTCATATCTTACTTCCTCTATTTGGAATGCCAGCTACTTTTTGTCCCTAGTAACGTAAGCCAGTGTTTTTCCTCTCTATGTTCTATGGAGTAAGATGTTAACTAGGTATTTTTCCATATTAAGCATGTTTGGGTACGTCATATTTGGGAAATACTACATTTAAAAAAAGTTTAAACACTTTATCATAATGGGCATTGTGACTCAGTAGAGTTATAGTTTGAGCTCTTCCTATAATCATTTCGCCATGAAACCTTACTGAGAAACCTTTGTGAACAACTCCCAGCATGGAAAATGTGGGTGCAATTCATTTACCCCTTCACGGGACTCTAGGACCCCAATAGAACTTTGCCTGGATCCCTGCTGAGTTGCTGAGAGGTGCTGGAGTGCAGTGGTTAATGCCATTGAATATGGAGTCACACTCTCTGGCTTTGAAGCCTCACCCTGTCATTGACCATGTGACTGGCCATGTGACATCTTTTCATGAAGGGATAGTAGGGTGGTCATGTGGATTAAATAAAATGATGTAAAATGCCTGGCACATAATGAGTGCTCAGTGAATGTTATGATTATCATGTTATGATTATACTTGTTATAATTTCATTTTACAGTATCTGGTCCAGAGACCCACAATGAAATAATAACCATACTGGTTTTCCCACCACCCTCAAACTTTGCACAAAGGAAACTAAAATTACGAGAATTTCTTTTACATGTCAGAATGACTAAAAGACTAGATTAAATTAATGTAGATGGTGGCTGAGGAATATAATTAAAATATATTTCACAGGGCATTGAGCTTTAGAAAAGAAGTGCCTTTGAAACCAAGAGGACCTGATTTGAGAGTGACCCGGTTATTTGTCTAAGTCTCTATTGTAGCAATGTTACCTGTGCTGTGAATAGTTGCTGGTGTCTATTGTATCCCTTCCATGTGACTGCTGCTAATGGAACTTAATGAGTTTCCATGACTGCTGTTTGGACTGTACAGTTTTTGAATTAGTTGAAACACTGCACTAGATGGAGAGGCTCTAATTAAGCATGTTTGGAAGGGAATATGCATATATTTTGTTCTCTTTTCTTCATCATCCTTGCCAATTCTAGTTTTATAGGTTCCAGAAGATCAAGAAGCCTTTACTAAGGCTCTGCTGAGTTATAGAAGTTGAAGCAAGAAAGAGAGGGTTCCACCCACATAGGTGATAATCAAAATTATACCATCCTCTTTATTCTTTAACTCCTATCTACAAAGCTTCCAGGAAGAAGTGGAAGATTTCTCAATCCATGTGACTTGAGATATATTCTAGTGAGGGGATGTCTAACACTATTTTGGGAAGTGCTTGCTACAGCTGAGTGCTAAGCTCTTCATGGTATAATTACTGCTTTTCCCAGCCCTCAAATAAGACTGGGGGCAATTTGTTATTTCTGCATACGGTCATGTCAGCCATGAAACTGTTGGTTTCCTCCCTTGCAATTTTTCACTTTATTCCTGTTTATCAAAGATTTTCATTATGGGGAAATTGGAAAGTCTACTCCTTCCTCCAAATAAAAGAATGAAACAGGGAGAAAAGAAAGAAAAAAATGTCACAAGCTAGGGTCCACTGTGAAAAATTTGGTCTTTTTCCATTTAGTCTTCCATATATTTTTTAGTTAAAATTATACAGGTTTGCATTTTGTCCCCCTACCCACCTTACACATCAAACACATTTCTCCAAGTAATTAAATATTCCTTGTAAACATATTTTAATTTTTACTGTTTCTTGACTTACAAAGTTTTTATCACAAATTTAAAAGTATATAATGCAGAACACAACAGACATCCACATCCCCACCCCTGCTGTCAGAAATAGACAAAGAAAATGACTATTAACAATGTAAGTATGATTTTTACTGGCTGCATAATATTCTATCTCACCTGTCTGCCTTAGCATAGTAAAATTCCTGCCTCTTTATTTGTCTTGGCTATTTGAACGTTCCAATGTTGCATCCCTGCCAACCTTGAGTCACTAAATCTCTTTTTAAAAATTTGCTAGGTTAAAAAAATGTCACAGTGTAGACGAACTCACTGTTGTCTTATTTTTATTGATAATTTCTCTGCTTACCTAATGAGATTGGATATTTTACCACGTTTCATTATCTTTTGTGAATTATCTATTCATGTCCTTTGGGGTCTTTATATTTGTTTTCCTCAACAATTTGTAAAAACTTTTGACTACTTAGGGGATACAAACACCTCACTGTATTTGTTAGAATAATTTCCTGTTTATTTTTTGTTTTCAAATTTTGTGTTTTATTTTCATGTGTATGAGTTTCATTTTATGTAACCACAAAATATGTATTTTGTAATTTATTTTATTGATTGTTAAGCTTAGATAACTATTAATTTCCTAGGGCTGCCATAATAAAGTAAACTGGGTGTTTACTGGGTGTCTTACAACAACAGAAAACTGGGTGTCTTACAACAACAGAAATTTGTTATCTCACAGTTCTGGAGGCTAGAAGTCCGAAATTACGATGTTGGCAGGTCCATGTTTTCTCTGATGGCTCTAGGGAAGAAATCTTTCCTCGCCTCTTCTAGCTTCTGGTGTTTGCTGACACTCCTTGGTGTTCCTTGGCTTGTAGATGCATCACTCCAGTCATAAGGTGGTCTTCTCCCTGTGTATCGTCACACTGTCTTCCCTCTATGTCCAAATTTCCCTTTTTTATAAGGATATGAGTTGTATAGGCTTATGGCACACCTTAATGATCTTATTTTAACTTGATTACCTCTGTAAAGACCCTACTTTCAAATAAAGTCACATTCTAGGAGTACTGGGGGTTAGGATTTCAACATACCTTTTGGGGCGGTGGGGAGGACACAAAACAAAACCTATCCCCGTACAGAGGTATTTACAGAGATATATACAGATACATTTTCTTTGTTCTTTCTAATTCTCTAAATGAAATCAATTGTTACATTTAATTTGACTCTACTTGCAATTTACTTTTGTACTTGCATAGCTGAAGGTGCCTTGTGTTGCTTTTACATGAATCAATGGCTAGACATCATAATTTTGGGTTAAAGTATTCAAAGTCATTTAAAAACTTGCCTCGGGCTTTCTCTGAATGTAGGTCTCTTAAAATGGGTTTTGTTTGAAAGTTGGGATGCCTGGTTGTACTGTAGACTTGGAATATTATTCTAAAAGATCTGTAATTTTTTTTCTAATTATGTATTTGATTATTGATTCTGTTCCTATCATTCTAGTTTCTTCCTCAGGATTTCCTTTCTCTACCAAAATAGCACAGTGCTGGACAATAAGAGATATTAAAATGTTTGTCTTGTAAATTAATGAATATATTAATGAATACAAATGGGCTGATTGATGAGATGATTGAAGGGATAACTAGCAGGAAGCTGGAAATGTGGCTCTGATATTGGAGAGAAATAAGGGGTAGAAATACAATTTGTAATTTTCCTTATTAAGGTGATAGTGGGAATTACAGGAGTGGGTGAGGTCACCTGGGATGAGAGTATGTGTTGGATAGAGAAGAAGGCAGGAGACAGACCTAACTTTGGGAAGCGGCTTAGGCTGAGGAGCCACCTAAGGATGGAAGCAGGACAGGAAGAGAGTAAGGCAAGTTCCCACTTCCTGTGTTTATTGGCTTACTGTGCTTATTGGTTTTCTCCCTCCCTTTTTCCCTTAGGGTTACAGAAATGTGCTTCCAACTGAAAGAAATGAATGAAAAGGTGTCTTTCATAAGGGACTCCTTATTGTCTTTGGACAGCCAGGTGGGACACCTGCAGGACCTCTCTGCCCTTACAGTGGATACCTTAAAAGTCCTTTCTGCTGTTGACACCTTACAAGAGGATGAGGCCCTCCTGGCCAACAGAAAGCATTCTACTTGCAGAAAACTTCCCCACAGCTGGAGCAATGTCATCTGTGCAGAGGTTCTAGGCAGCCTGGAGATCTCTGGAAAGAAGAAATACCAGTGTTATAGCATGCCCCCTTCTTTGCTGCGGAGCCTGGCCAGAGGCTGGCATCCCCCACGAGTGCAGACAGGGCCCTTTCTTGAGATTACAGACAGAAAGTTTTCAAATGTAAGAGATGACCAGGAAGAGCAAGAAACAGAAAATAGTATAGTTGCTTCTGGGGTGTCCCTGAACAGGCAAGCACACCCAAAGTATGGCCAGTTTCTCCTGGTCCCTTCTCATCTAGAGCAAGTTCCTTATTCTGCAGAAACCAACTTGCCTCTGTCCAGACCATCTTTGGAAGCAGGTACAGATGTGCTGGCAACTGAACATGTCACCCAGAGTGCGGTCCCTGTTCATCTGACGTGGCAGACCCCGGTTGTCTCAGCCCAGGGCTCAGTGGTGGAAACCAAGGAGCAGTATGAGTCACTTGCTCAGTTACCAGCCAGACAAGGCAAGGAGGAGCAAGTGCTACCCACATTGATTTGTACACCTGCACCCATTAAAGTGACCTCCCTCCCTTCCCAAGTCAAGAGCATGCAAACTGGAGGTGGATATGTGAACTGGGCATTTTCAGAAGGCGACGAAACTGGTGTGTTTAGCACCGAGAAACAATGGCAAACCTGCTTGGCCTCCACTTGTAACTGTGACTCCAAACAGAGTGAACAATGTCAGAGGCAGATCCGGGACAGATCCCTATCTGATAACTCAACAAGAGTGGCCCAGAGGGATTGCTCAGAGGTGGGACCATGGCTTCAGCAAAACACATCCCTTCGGATCAGTCCCCTTCGTAGAGACAGGCCCTTCATTAGGAGTCAGAGTTTGAGATTGCACAAAGAGGAGAAATTGAAGATCTGTAAGATTAAAAGTAAGAAGTAAACATATTTATAACCAGTATTAAATTCTTGCATTGCTACCATTCTCATTCTCCCCATTCTGTCAGTCCTTTCTGTGAAACAAAATGGTTCCGCCTACCATCTTACACTTTCTCAGGTAAATCATTTCCCTTACAGATCTTTCAAAATCCTCAGAGATAGGACAGTCAAAATGGATCAAAGCAAAAATGCTAACCAAGGATAGGAAATTGTCAAAGAAAAAGAAGAAAACACAAGGACTACAGGTGCCAGTAAGTGTCTTTTGTGTTTTTGGCAATTGAGGTAGTATCCTAACTTAGCTTGGTTTTTCTCTATTTTAAAGTGCCACGTACACAAAATAGCATTGTCCTGGAAGGAATGAAGATGCAAATTTAAGAGTCAGCAAAGTGGATTTGCCACAATTCATTCGTCAACTCATATGTTGAAAGACATTTGTGTTATTTTTAGTTTTTGGCTATTCCAAACAAAGCGGTTATGAACATTTGTGTACAAGTCTTTGTGTGGACATACGTTTTAATTTCTCTTTGGTAAATATTTAGGAGTGGAATGCTAGAGTCTTATAGTAAGTATCTGTTTAATTTTAGAAGAAACATACATCCCCACCAGCTTATGAGTAGTAGTTTGAGAGTTCCAGTGGTCTACATCCTCACCAATCCTTAGTATGCTTAGTCTTTTTGATTTTAGCATATTAGTGGGTGTGTAGTGGTATCTCACAGTTGTTTTGTTTGCATTTCCATAGTGACTGGTGCTGCTAGGTATCTTTTCATGTGCTTATATTCCATCTGTATATCTTTTTTGGTGACATATCCATTCAGATCTTTTGTTCATTTAAAAAATTGGGTTGTGGGACTTCCCTGGTGGTGCAGTGGTTAAGAACCTGCCTGGCAGTGCAGGGGACACGGGTGCGATCCCTGGTCTGGGAAGATCCTGCACGCTGCGGAGCAGCTAAGCCCGTTCACTACAACAGTGATCCCTGGTCTGGGAAGATCCTGCACGCTGCGGAGCAGCTAAGCCCGTTCACTACAACTACTGAGCTTGTGCTCTAGAGCCCACGAGCCACAACTACTGAGCCTGCGCACCACAACTACTGAAGCCTGCGAGCCCTAGAACCCATGTGCTGCAACTACTGAAGGCCATGCGCTCTAGGGCCCACATGCTGCAACTACTGAGTCCATGTGCTGCAACTACTGAAGCCCACGTGCCTAGAGCCTGTGCTCTGCAACAAGAAACCACCACAGTGAGAAGCCTGTGCACTGCAACGAAGAGTAGTCCCCGCTCGCAACAGAGAAAGCCTGTGCATGCAACAAAGACCCAACACAGGCAAAAATAAATAAATAAAATTGGGTTGTTTGTCTTGTTAGGTTGCAAGAGTTTTTTTTTTTTAATTTTTATTTCTTATTCTAGATATAAGCCCTTTTTGGGATATATGTTTTGCAAATATTTCCTCTCAGTTGGTGGCTTGCCTTTTATTTTTCATAGATGTCCTTGAAAACATAGGACACTTTTATTTTGATGAAGTCCAATATTTGATTTTTTTCTTTCATGTCTATGCTTTTCATATCATATTTAAGAAATTTTGCCAAACCCAGGATCACTAAGAGTTTCTCTTACGTTTTCTCCTAGGAATTTTATATTTAGGTCTATATTTAGGTTAAGTTCTGATTATTTGTTGGTGGTATATAGAAATATAATTTTTAAAATATTGATTTTGGGGCTTCCCTGGTGGCACAGTGGTTGAGAGTCTGCCTGCCGAAGCAGGGTACATGGGTTCGTGACCCGGTCCGGGAAGATCCCACATGCCGCAGAGCAGCTGGGCCTGTGAGCCATGGATGTTGAGCCTGTGTGTCCAGAGCCTGTGCTCCGCAACGCGAGAGGCCACAACAGTGAGAGGCCCACATACTGAGAAAAAAAAAAAAAATTTGATTTTGTATCCTATAACCTTGCTAAACTTACTTATTTGTTTGAGTAGGGTTTTTTTTTGTTACTTCTTTAGAATGTTCTATGTAAATGATCATGTTATCTACAAATGAAAATACTATTACTTTTTCCTTTCAAATCAGGATGTATTTTATTCCTTTTTCTTGCCCAGTTACATTGGCTAGTACCTCTAGTACAATACTGAATAGAAGTGGTGAAAGCAGGTAGCCTTTCCTTGTTTCTTCTCTTTAAGCAGAAAGTATTTAGTCTTTTAGCAGTAAGTATGATGTTAGCTGTAGGATTTTTATGTGGATGTCCTTTATCAGGTTGAAGAATTTGCCTTCTTACTTTTCTGAGAATTTTTATAATTAATAGATATGATATTTGTCAAATGCTTTTTCTGTGTCAACCTATATGGTCAGATGCTTTTTCATTTTTATTATGTTAATATGATGAATTATATTAATTAATTTTATAATGTTAGAAGTAATGTTTAGAATATTAAATCAGCCTTGCTGGGATGAACCACAACTGGTCATGATGTATTATCTTTTTTAGATGCTGTATTCATTTTGCTAACATCTTGATACAATTTTATTGCATCTTTTTTCTTGAGAAATATTTATCTTTAGATCTCTCTTCTTGTAATATCTTTGTCTGGTTTTGGTATCAGGGTGGTGCTGGGCTTATTGACTGAGTTGGGAAGTGTTTCTTCTTCTTCATTTTTCTGGGTGAGTTTGTATAGATATTATTTAAATCTTACTTATTTGGTAGAATCAACAGTGAAACCTTCTTTGTGGGAAAGTTTTAACTACAGATTCAATTTCTGTAATAGATATAGGGCTATTCAGGTTATGTGATTCTTCTTGAGTGTGCTTTGTGTCTTTTGAGGAACCTGTCCATTTAAGGTTTTAAATTTATTGGCATAAAGTTTTTTATAATATTATCTTATTATCCTTTTATTGTCTGAGAGATCTGTAGTGACCTCACTTCTCTCTTTCCTAATATTTTATATTTGTGTTTTCTCTTTTTGTTTTATGATTAGTCTGGCTACAGATTAGTCTGTGAAAAGATTGATCTTTTCACAGAACCAGCTCTTGGTTCATCGATTTTTCTTTGAATTCTATTTCATTGATTTCTGATCCTTATTATTTCCTTTGTTCTGTTTACTTTGGATTTAATTAGCTCCTTTTTTGTTTTTGTTTTCTTTGCTAGTTTGTTAAGGTAGAAGCCTTGGTCGTTGATTTGAGACTTTCTTCTTTTCTAGTATAGGCATTTAGTGCTATAAAATTCCTTCTAATCATTGTTCTAGCTATATCCTACAGATTCTGATATGTTATGTTTTCATTTGCATTCAGTAAATCTTTTTGTTTATTGTTAGGAAGCCTTAGATCTGAGTTGACAATTCTGCAGGACTTCACTTTTCATGATCTTAATGCCCTGCTTCATTTTTCTGTTCTACATGTATTTTTCCATATAATAACATGTGTGCATTTTTCAAAGCACCTCAACTCTTTTTAGAATGAGAAGCAGAAGCAAAAAGATAAATATTGAATCAATTATGTAACATCACCTTTTGGAGGAGAGACTTAGCTTTGATAAAGACTCTTCTTTCAGGGAAAATGCCACGAATTGCTGGGACCCCATAAAATATGAATTTAAATAGAGTCATTTTGGAAATAGTTAAAATGGCCAGAGTTAAACTAGAAATTATAACTGAGCTCAAGTACTATAACTTGCATTTGTTTGTTGTCCTGTAGTTTGTCAATTTATCTCATTACTTATCTGTCCCTGGGAAGAACATAAGGCAGCCATTATTATTGGCTATCTATTATTTTAAGGATGAAGGGAATGGAGCTCATAGACATTACATGATTTTCCCAGTTCATATAGCTTCTAAGTGACAGAGCTAGAATTCTAACAAGTTCTTTTGGATCCAACCCTTACGTTTTTGTTGTTTTGCTCTCTA
The DNA here is from genome assembly GCF_003031525.2 of Neophocaena asiaeorientalis asiaeorientalis. Lineage (NCBI taxonomy): Eukaryota > Metazoa > Chordata > Mammalia > Artiodactyla > Phocoenidae > Neophocaena > Neophocaena asiaeorientalis. Next base: position 5,745,371 of record NW_020172625.1, read on the forward strand.
CCAGTAGTTCTCAAACTGTGGTCTCCCATCAGCTTTAGCACCCCCTGGAAACATACTAGACATACAAATTCTCCCTCCCCCCGAAGACCTACTGAATCACAGATCCTGAGGATGGGACCCAGTGATCTGTGGTTTAACACAGTCCTGGGTGATTCTGATGCACACTCAGGTTTAAGAACTGCTCCCCACCCTGGTTCTCAATCATGATTGCAGATAGAAAAGTCACATGGATGCTTGGGTCCTGCCAGCATGAGTGATGGAAGTTCAAAGCTTCAAGGTGATTTTAATGTGCAGCCAATGTTAACAACCACTCCTCTTTAACATAGTACCTCTATTAATGTGATTCAAAACGTATTCAGATTAATGTCACTGTGTTCCAACGAGTGTTTTTCTCTCCAGGTCATAACAGTCAACACCTGCTCTCAAAGTGACCAACTAAACCCAGAGCCAGGAGAAAATAAGATCTCAGAAGAACAGAATTGCAGCAAGAACTGGACTCCAGTGTCCAAATTTAGTCAGATAAGTATGTAACAGTCTACACTCTTGAATCCCAAAAATTCTGGTAGTGTTTTCTCAGGGTATGATCTTTAGACCAGTGGCAGTCCCTGCTGTTCTTTCAAGTGGGAGATGAGAGAATGACCACACTCTCTTAGGAAAATAGCTCTTTTCTGCTTTTAGTTTTTATGAAGGGGATGCAATTTCCATTTGTTTAATGGAATAGTTTTCAGAATTTAGAAAAGAAAAATTAAAATCTAGATAGTCTCATATTCAGAGCTGTTGAATCTGGATCAGAGAGTATTCATTTAGTCTGATTTATGGGTGGGGTTGTCTAATTTTACAAATTCTTTAAAGTTCAAGTGACATTGATATGAGCCTTTACACAGAATTCAGTGGATTGAGTTGTAGTTGGTTATTTACTACTGCTTACATATAGTGTTTGTTCCATTGGCAAATACCCCTTAAGCTTAATCGTAATGATGTTTGTAGAGGATAGAAGATAGATCAATGAGCTAGGAACGAAGACTGTGAGCTCGGCATAGAATGTGAAATAAGCCTGGATATATGAGGGCAGATTATGAATTGAGAGCAATGAACTGAACATTGAACTTCTTGCATTTGATAATAAGAGAACTTTACTCATTTTTAAACAGAGGGGACTATGTGATTAAGGAGTCATAAATATTTTAAATTATTTGAAATACTAAACTTAAGGTACAAATAGATATTGTATTGAAATCTATGTTACTATGCTTCTTTAAAACTTTGTTTGCTCTATGGTCACTGGTTTTCAACCAAGGGGTGATTCCGCCTCCACAATCAACAATGTCTGAAGACGTTGTAAGACATTTTTGGTTGTCACAACTGAAGGAGGGACAGTTGCTCTTGGCATCATTTTTACATAAATTATTTATGTTTTTTAAAAATATATAAAAGATATGGTTGATATAATATTGTATGATTTTTAGGTGTACAATGTAATGGTTTGATATATGTATGTGTTGAAAATGATTACCCCAATAAGTTAACGTCCATCGCATACTTACAATTATTTTTTCTTGTGATGAGAACTTTTAAGATCTATTGTCTTAGCAACTTTCAAATATACAATACAGTATTGTTAACTACAGTCACCATGCTGTACATTACCTCCCCAGGTATTTATTTATTTTATAGCTGGAGTTTGTACCTTTTGACCATCTTCACTCATCTCTCTCACCCTCCCATCCCCCAAATTATTTAAGTTCTTTCCAAAAAATTTCAAACTGAGAAAGATGGGTGTGGCAGGAGGGTTCTGGCAAAGAATCTCATTTAAATCTGATGATGAGAAAGGAAGAGAAGGTTTAGGGAGTTAGGCTGACTCCAGGTGCCTGGCTTGAACCACATTCTGGGTTGAGAATTTTAGTTTTTAAAAACTTGTCTGAGTTAAGAATTAATTAAAAAAGAATTTAAAAAAATAAAATTTTGAGGGTGGGGAGGTGCCCTGTCAGGTAGATCTTTCTAAAGACAAAAAGTAAAGTTCTGAGGAAATCAACTATGAAAAGGAAAGAATTTTTTAAAAAAAGGAAAGCATAGTTTGTTTAATTTTAATACTGTGCTATCATTGAAATCATATTTATCATAATTTTATGATGTTATGAAAAATATACATGAAATTTTTTGATTTTTCTTTTCCAGTAGGTTTTTTGCATTTCCTGTATACTTTTTTTTCAGCATAAAACAGTAGGAAAAAAAATAAATGGTTATTTCCTACATTTAGACAGAAACTCTTTTTATTTTCCACATTTTTATTGGAGTATAATTGCTTTACAATGTTGTGTTAGTTTCTGCTGTACAACAAAGTGAATCAGCTATATACCTATATCCCCATGTCCCCTCCCTCTTTTTTTTACGGTACGCGGGCCTCTCACTGTCGTGGCCTCTCCCGTTGTGGAGCACAGGCTCCGGACGCACAGGCTCAGCAGCCATGGCTCACGGGCCCAGCTGCTCCGCGGCATGTGGGATCTTCCCAGACCGGGGCACGAACCCGTGTCCCCTGCATCGGCAGGCGGACTCCCAACCACTGCGCCACCAGCGAAGCCCTCCCCTCCCTCTTGAGCCTCTCTCTCACCCTCCCTATCCCACTCCTCTAGGTAGTCACAAAGTATCCAGTTGATCTGCCTGTGCTATTCAGCAGCTTCCCACTAGCCATCCATTTTACATTTGGTAGTGTACATATGTCAATGCTACTCTCTCACTTCATCCCAGCTTCCCCTTCCCCTGCTGTGTCCTCAAGTCTGTTCTCTAAATCTGCATCTTTATTCCTGCCCTGCCACTAGGTTCATCAGTACCGGTTTTTTAGATTACATATATATGCGTCAGGGTCAGTTTCGTTCCTTTTTATGTTGGAGTAATATTCCATTGTATATGTGTGCCACATCTTCTTTATCCATTCATCTGCTGATGGACATTTAGGTTGCTTCCATGTCCTTAGCCAGAGACTCTTAATAAGTATTATTCTCAGAATTAATCCAACCAAATATTTATTAAATTATTATTGGGCACCTGCTATGTGCCAGTGACTCTGTAAGTACCAGATATAAAAAATAACAGTAATGATCCTTGTCAAGATTTTTTTAAGAAAAGGATAAAAATTAAAAACTATTGGCTGGCATTCTTTTCTATCTTTCTTTTGTTTTTGTTTTGTTTTCTTTTTTAAGTAGCCTATTGTAATGCCTGATGCAGTTGTTAAGGAAGAATTCCTAACAATTTGGACCTCAAATTTCATGTATTTTTAAATAAAGCATGGATGATAGGGTGCAAGGGAAGGTAAGTGTGCAAAAATTACTAAAGGTGTTTAATAGGAGGGCAGGTTATGGATAACTTAATTCTTTGATAGAGAAGTATAAATTGTTATAAATGTAAAGGTAACTATTGAAGAATAGAAATAGGGTGTATAGCTTTCAGCCACTTGAGTAAAGCTCAAAAAGGACAAAGGAATCTTGGCAAAACTTGCTAAAAAGAGAAAGAAAACCCTATATTCCAATTTAGATGAATGCACGGTGTTCAGATCTTTTATTTGGAACTGTGATTCAAGTGTAACATGTTTTCACGTATTCTCTATTTTTTGCCTTCCTTTTAACAAGGTCTAGAATCTTACATATATCAGAAAATGAAAAGTAGAGAAACTGAACGGCATTCTGTACACGTCAGTGATCATGTAAGGCAGTCTCAAGAGGTAAAAACATTTTATTTGATATTTTAAAAGCTCAGTTTCTCACCCTTTGTCCCCCCACTTTATTCTTTCCTTGTCGTTTGCCTTTATGCAGTTTATCCACCCAGTAATTTATCCTGGGTATTTTTATCATGAAATAGAGTTTAAGAATTTTTGAAACTGTTTTCGCATATATAAAAGTTGCCATGTGGAAGAAAGTAAGATATTTTCAATACACTTTTAAGAGGTAGAGCTAACATCAACATATAGACTCTACTGGGAGACAGATTTCAGCCTGATTTGAGAAGGAATTTTTAGCAGTTGGAGCTTTCCAAGGATGGAATGGTTTATTTCTCGAAGTACTAAGTGCCTCACTTAGTGTGGTTAATTAAACAGACAAAGCAAACATCTTTGCAGATGTGTTGGAGGGGATTTGGACATTGCAGGAAAGGACTTTCAGTGTTTCTCTACCACTGATTTTGCAGTCTGTTTTTCTTAACCATTTGCAAATATGGGCCTGTTTTATTGCCATCCACCATGAAGGAAGCGTGATCTAGTTAGACTAGCCCCCCAAATCTAATCTTGGTCTTGGTTTGAATATTACCTCTATGACCTTGGGAACTATATGAATGTATACTAACAACCTCAGATGTTCTTGTAGGAATGCAATCTGTGAAAGTAAAATATAAGAGTACTTGAAGGTAATTGGAGGCAGGGACCTGTCTGCCCTGTCAAATCCTGGCTCTGTCACTTCCTAGGTTTCAAAGCTGTATACATCAATTAACCTGTGAGTTTCATTACCTGTATCTCTAAAATGGGGTTAATGCCATCCTTACAAGACTGATAGTGGATAACAAAAATAACACCAATGAAAATGCCTAGAGTAATGCTTGGAGTATAGAAATAGAATGAGATATATTCAAGGTAACATTCTAAATAATCATCAACTGAAACAATAATCTGATGATAGGATATAATAATGTAATGGTCAATGTTTCCTGTCAACTTTGACCTTCTTTTCTTCTTTCATGTCATTAACTGATGTTATATGTTCACTCTCATTTTTGTAAAAACTGTTATGTATTACATTTTCTCTTTGATGTCCCCATAAAAGTAATCCTTTCTGTTAAGGTCAGTCATCACACTGAGTTACTCATACATTGTGCTAACATTATGCATCTTTCTAGCTTGAGTCTTGCATGTTTAGTAAGAGAAATATTGAGCCTAGAGGGAAGGAAAAAAAGAACTATACCCTCCAAGGAGTGTGTTCTGCAAATGTATTACTGGAAGCTTGGGGTGGGAGAGAGTTGGGTGAACATGTAATGACCTTTCCCTTCTGCCCAGGATCTAAGCAAAAACTCTTTGTGGAATTCAAGGAGCACCAAGGTCAATAGGAACTCTCAGTGAGTATTTCTAAATGTCTGCCTTTAAGCATCTTTGGCTTTTATTTTTTTCTAACTGGATTGGGAATAAAGGTTTAATTGGGTCAGAAAAGGAGGAAAAAAAAAGTGTGTGTCCAATGACAGTATTTTTCTTGTGTTAGCAAGAATGAAAATTATTTATTCTCCTAGTTTTCCTGTTTCTGGCAACAAGATCTCACCTTAGTGCCTTTTAAGAATATAATGATACATGTACTACTGTAGCAAATTAACCATTTGTCTTTTTTTTTAATTTAATTTTATTTTTGGCTGGTTTGGGTCTTCGTTGCTGCATGCGGGCTTTCTCTAGTTGCAGCGAGCAGGGGCTACTCTTCGTTGTGGTGCATGGACTTCTCATTGTGGTGGCTTCTCTTGTTGCGGAGCACGGGCTCTAGGCGCACGGGCTTCAGTAGTTGTGGCGCTCTGGCTTAGTTGCTCCATGGCCTGTGAGATCTTCCCAGACCTGGGATCGAACCTGTGTCCCCTGCATTGGCAGGAGGATTCTTAACCACTGCACCACCAGGGAAGTCCCTAACCATTTGTCTTTTTAGTGTCGGAAAAACACACATGAAATAATGAGTATCATATATTTTCTGATAGATAAGAGTGAAATTTGCATTAAAAAGTAGGAATAAATTTGTCTTGACTGAAAATAAAAAGACTTAGAATGAAGACTAAATAATTTTTTTAGTTTTTTTTCCAAAATTTTCCTTTTAGTTTATAAGATGGATCTTTTGGTTTCTCCTTAACATCCTAAGTGTTTGTCAAAGCAGTAACAAGTTGAGAAGGACTGAGACAGAGAGAAAGGAAGACAGGGCTAGAGAGAGGAGATAGAGAACTCACCTTTTTATAGACTTGAGGTTCCTCCTAGACTTTTATTTATTCAGAGAAAATTTGAAAACCAACCAAGCAAAGATTATTCTGTTTGTAGCGTTTTATGGACTTTTCCAGTTACGTCATCAAATTAACCATTCTTAGAGTTATAGGAGCAGAATTCAAAAGCATCTGTACTCTGCAAAGGGCCCGTTGATGCCAGGCAGATGGAATATGGCGGTCAGTTTGCAGTCAGCTCTGTTTGAGATGGCCTTTTCTCTGGAGCTCTCAAGGTCTCTCTGTGCAAGCCTGCCTCTAGCCTTAACGTGCACATGAGTTTCTTCTCCCAAAAGTTCTGTAGTTTGTGCTCATGCAGTGGGTTATTGCAGCATGAAATTAAACAATAACTGTAATTGTACTTGCTTCCCCAAGGACCTCAAATACTAGACATATTCTTCGAATGTATTTATTCCGACTTGCCCATGGCCACTTGTGCACTTGAGCAGGGCATGTAACAATTTAAAGAGAGCTAATTTCAGCCTGTGAACATTTAGGGGCCATGTGGGCTAATGAAACTGATTTGTTGGCTTGTCCAGAGATATTCACAGACTCTTTTGTAGGCATCTGCTTTGCATAGTTCAGGAAGCCTTTAGTTTAATTGATCCAGAACAACACAAACACAGTTAAATCTTATATATGTTGTGTGATCACATAACTAATTAAAAAGAAAAAACAACAATTGCTTTTCAGTTAGCTTAGGGCCTACTCAGTAAATTAATTACATGTATATCTGGTGCTCATTCTTCTATGAAAACAATTGTAGGGTTGTAAACTGTTTCTCTAAAGGTAGGGGTCAAATGTAACTGATACTCTTCCTTCAAAGTAATATATACACATGTATATACATATATACTTATAGATTGTATTATTACTGTTTCACACACTTTTCATTTCTTTGATCATTGAAAATTTTGAAGCATTATCTAAACAACTTTAATTTTTCAAACAGGTTGAGAAGTTCAAATGGAGTTAACAGTAAGTTTTTTGTTTTGTTTTTTTTTAATTTATTTTTGGCTACGTTGGGTCTTCGTTGCTGCGCTCGGGCTTTCTCTAGTTGCGGGGAGCAGGGGCTACTATTCATGGCAGTGCATGGGCTTCTCATTGCGGTGGCTTCTCTTGTTGCGGAGCACAGGCTCTAGACGCGTGGGCTCAGGAGCTGTGGCTCACGGGCTCTAGAGAGCAGGTTCAGTAGTTGTGGAGCACGGACCTAGCTGCTCTGAGGCATGTGGGATCCTCCAGGACCAGGGCTCGAACCCATGTCCTCTGCATTGCCAGGTGGATTCTTAACCACTGCACCACCAGGAAAGCCCAACAGTAAGTTTTTATATTTTTATTTTTTCATCTTATCAGTGGTGGGGTTTACTCTCCTGCTGTCTCAGACTTTTATAGTTCTTGAAATCCTGATTTTTGTTTACTATACAAAGTAGCAAGTTCGGTAGAAAAGTAGAAGGTTGAATGTCTTTCTCCAGATAAATCAGGAGATCTTACCTGATCTTACCTGTTACCTATTTTTGACTGTGATTTTCTAGTTTTCTCTGTGAGTGAGGGTATAGCCACTGAGCTCATTTAGACTGTTCAACAACTCTTACTGTCATCGTTTAACACATTGCTATTTAAGAACCATTCATAAGATTGTATGTGGATCTCCTTTCCTATATGTCTTCAGTGGGACTCCATGCCCCAAGTGGCTAAGTGGAACCAAGCCTACTTTGGTGAGACACCTCCCTGGTGAAGCCACTCTCATTAGCTACTTTCAAATTTCATCACAAACTGTACCTTTCCATCTTCCTGACCCCTCGATACAGACTGGGCACCTTATGTGAAACCTTCAGTGCCTTCCCATTACCTATAGGATGGGCTGCAAATCCCTTACTCTTTCTCAATGCTCTTGAGAGTCTGGCCCCAGTCCAAATTTCCAGGCTCATGAATGAGCCCTTTTATGCAATATTTCTTCCATGAAGAATGTGACCACCTACCTATTACCCTCTCCACGTGGTGTCCAGAAGGCATTTTCAAATGTGGAACAAAATGTTCCACCTCCCTTCTCTGCCATCTCAGGAAATGACAACTTTATCCTTCCCGTTGCTGAGGCCAAAGTCTTGCAATCCTACTTGACTCCCATTTTCTCACATCCCCACAGCCAACCCATCAGTAAGTCTTTCAAAATATATTGAGAAGCTGATCACTTCGCTACCCCCACATATCACTTTTCATCTCTTCCCTGGATTACAGGATGGCCTCCAAACTGTTGCTCTATTTCCAGAGAGCAGCTGGAATAACACTTTTAAACTCAAAGTCATATTGAGTCACTCTTCTGTTCAAATGGTGTTCCAGCTCACTCTGTAAAAGCAAAGTCCAAACACCGTCTACAAGGCCCTGTTGATCTGCTCCCCCTCCTTCAACTCTGGCCACTCTCTCCTCCTTAACACAGCAAGTATGGTCCTACCTCAGGATGTTTGCACTTGCTATTACTTCTGCCTGGAATACTCTTCATTTATCCTTATGACTCACCCCCTCTCTTCCTTCGGGTCTTTGCTCACCTTTCACCCTATCAGAGAGGTCTTTCCTAACCAACCTATATAATATAGAAGAGTAATCTCCCTGTCTCCCACGATTCCTAACTCTCTCAATATATATGTAATATACTATAATACTATATATTTACTTATTTATTTCCTATTTCCCTTTCCTACAATGTAGGCTTTATCTGTTTTCATTACTGCTCTTTCTGTCGAGGATAGACTAATACCTGGCACATAGTAGGTCAGTAAATATATACTGAATGAACGTGAACAAGATCTCACAGCTCCTTAAGTGGTGAAGCCAGGATTGAAACTCAGTTTTGTCAAACTCAGATGCCCATACTCTATTTCACATTGTTTGTCTATGAAGATTCCCTAAGCCTCTATGTACACCTCTATTATATTACTTAGCAAACTGTATTGTGATTAAAGTTTACATGTATTTCATATTTGTTTTTCACTAAGGTGGGGGAGCCACATCTTATCCACATCTCTCATGCCTAGCACGACCCTTAGTGGGAGCTAAATACTTTTTTTTTGTTCTTAATTATTGAATCGAACTTAGAAAGGCACAGTCTTTTTTGATGATCTTACCTTTTACCCAGCACCCCCAAAGGGAGGGAGTTTCTTCCCTTCCTTATCCAGCAACAAGAAGCCAGAGACATCTGTGAAATTGGGCTCCTTATGCCGCTTCCTCTACAAGGTATAAAGTAGTTCCCACCATGAGACTAAAGTTCTCGACTTTAATTTTGATTTTATGAAATGGCAAAACTGTTGCAAAGGATTTCTCTTGCGACTTGTAATTTAGGACTTGAGCAGGTAGAAGAGAACCAGTTAAACTTGCAAGAGGTGTTCCCGACACACAGTCCGTCTGTAACCAAACAAATCCCTTGCTCTCACATTCTCTGCCTCCTTCTTTATTTCTCTTATATTCCTCTTAATGTATTTTCACCATCTTGTTGTCATTTTAAGTCAGTGAAGTAGTGTGCTAATAACTTGGTATTAATAATGTCTTTATGTGGGTACTGCATCTTGGTAGGGAGCTCAGAGAATTGTGCTTCTGGGATGTCGTGCAATGTGATGGGCAGCCGAGTGTGTTCTGCAACACAGAGGTGTAATTGGTTCAAAGGAAATACATCTTTGAGGCTAATATTACCTGTCTTTCTTCAATTCCCTCTATAAATATGTTTGGAGACATTGCATTGATGATTGTCAGGATACCATGCACAATAATGTGGTTAAAGAATATTAGGCAATCTCTTTCGAAAACCGAGAAGCCATTCTGATTAACCCGTTCAATAATAACTTTGAAGGCAATATATTCACAAGCATGTATTTACCTCCAGCCAAGTAATTAAGATGCCAATCTTCTCTGTAATTTCAGAAATCTCAACCTCCTTAAAAAGCCCTCAAGAGTCTCACCATCATTATTCAGGTAGGATGCCTGTGTACATAGACATGTCAACGGAGCTAAACGTCTGTGATTCTGCATTTGGAAACAGAAACACTGGTGAATTTGTGGTGTTGATATGGCTCCAACTTGAAAAGTTGTTGTTTACTCTGATGAGAGAACATTCAGATTTCTTAACTTGGGAAAACAAGGTTTTCGGATTTAAGAGAATTTGGATTTAAAAAAAAAATGTGTGTATTGGTAAGTTCCAAATTGTAAGGAGGAAAGACGACCTTGAGATCTGAAAATTCCTTACGAGGTCAAAAGCCAGAGATCTTTGTATTTTGGACTGGGGAGGAGACAGGCCTGAGACTAGTCCTCTGAGGAAGGGTTTTGCACCCTCACTGGGCCCTCAGTGAGGGTAACCACTGAATGAATGCCAACCCCACAGGGTAAATTCAACAAAGACACCTTAAGGGATGTTATTAAACAAGATGTCAAGGGTCTTGACTCTCTTAAGCAACATCACTTCACAGTGATTCAGTTGTCCTTCTTTCAAAGTGGGAATAATTGTACTTGCCCTTCCTGAGGAAAAATCTGCCAAAGGGCTAGTTGAGAATAAAGAGGGAAACACTTTGAAATGCAAAGCAGTATATCAACCAACTGGACTCGTGCCATTGGGTGGTCTTTTGGGCATCGTTGCTCTCAGTATTGGATTAGATAACACATGGGCAAGCTTTTTATATAATCTGAAGCTCAGTACAAGAGTACAAGTGTATTGGTGTGATAATTTTCGTTATTATTATATCAAGGTCATGTGCTCAGGGTCCAGTAATAGGCTACCTTATCCTGAATTCTCCTCTGTAGTGAATAGTGTTTCTGTGGATTTCAGACTCCACATTCCAGGCTCTTGTAACTGGGTCTTTCAGCTCAGCAGTAATCCGTTATTTTGACTCCAGCTGTCAACTGAAGAAAGCATCTGGTGAGGAACACTGTAACTCACATCGACTCTGATTTGTTAAGATACAGCTCTTAACAGGAAAATGCAGATCACTTGCTTCTAATTAAAACTGGTCTTCAGCTCTCTCTGGGAAAAGAAGATGAACTCTGCAAAATCAACAGTAGATGTCCCCACAGTCCGCTGTGCGTTAGATTTGATCTGGAAAAGGAAAACCAGAAAGACCACAGATTAAAATGCTCTTTAAAAGCAAGTTCCACATCTGAATGGATTAGTATGGTATTTGGTATTAAGGAGAGTGGAGGTAATAGCGCTACCTCAGAACATATTATATAATCTCATATAATCTATTCCTAAGACTGGGATATCCTTCCTGTTTAAGGCATAGTTTATTTTAAATACTGTATTATAGATAATATATATTTTTAAATTTATTTATTTTTGGTTGTGTTGGGTCTTCGTTTCTGTGTGAGGACTTTCTCTAGTTGTGGCGTGCGGGCCTCTCACTGTCACGGCCTCTCCTGTTGCGGAGCAACTAAGTCTTAACCACTGGACTTCCAGGGAAGTCCCTATAGATAATATTTTTGATAAAAGAAAAAATAAAGGGTCTTTGAAATAAAATATTTTAGCATAATACGAGTATATTGATGTGGGGGAGGCTTTCTGTAAATTCAGCCCACTGATGCATACTTAAACTAGTAAATCTGCTTTTGTTTGCAGCCATTGAAAGGAACAATTTAATGAGGCTTTCTCAGACCATACCATTTACACCAATCCAACTGTTTGGTGAGTGCCATTTCTACCTTCTTGAGGTTGTGCCAGGGCAAAGGCATAACATTTGAGTGAATCATAGGAGAAACCATTTGGCATAATTTTAGCTGCAAATTTTCTTTTGCCCATGGTTGCAGTTTAGTTATATTAATTTCCTAAAATGGAAAGTCTTGTTAACTGCCCGGCTGGTATCTAGAGTCAAAATCTGATATACTATGGGGATGGGACCTATAATGAGCAGCAGTTGGGGAAAAAGTAATAATATTGCACCTGGCATTCACTGATTTAAGGCTGGAAGTAAGTAGAAAAGAAAAGAACCAACCAACCATACGTAATAAATACAGAAGAAAGCATTAAACGTCAATACAGTAGAAGCTAATAGACATCTAAAGAGAAATGCTTTGTATATCGCTTTTTATTTGTTTGTTTTGTTTGTTTTGTTTCATGTAAACTAATTGCTCTTAACTCAGAGAGCAAATGTAATTTTTAAAGGCTGGAATAGTAAGGAAAAACAAGCTCGCAATAGCCAAGGCTACCGGCGTTTCTCTGTCCTGCCTATTGACAAAATAACGAGGGTCCCCACACTGCCCCAGATCTTGCTTCTCCTCAAACCCGTCACGTGGGGACAGATGAGGTGGCTTCTGATCGTCGATGCAAATGCCTTCTCCTTCCACTTGGCTTCATAGCTGGTTTTACACCTCGGTAGCTCTGTTTCAGATCCTCTAGGTAATTAGAACTCTAAAGTGGCATTTATCTGGGCACCAGGAATACATATTTCAAAGCATGTTACTAAGCATTACCTAGACGTATTCTTTGGTAAGCAATTAAATGCAAGAGTGAGCGAATAGATTCTTTTCTTGGTAAACCAGTACAGTGTTTATAAGAAAAGCCATTTGAAGCTGAGGTATAAGGAGAAAATTAAATACGGGCTGGACAGAAGTTGTATAGAATATGTCACTTCTGTTAGGAAGCATTGCACCATATATTAGTTGGAGTCTAGGTTGAATAAGAATGGCTCCCTGTTCAACAGCCTAAAAGTGGAAGCTGTAGAGCAGTTAAAGAACATTTGTGTGTAAAATCTTTGAAGTGGGATTGGGTTTGTCTCCGAGGGTCTACTTCACATTAGCCAGGTTAACATATCTAATCTTTACAACAACCCAATGAAGAGAATGTTATTTTCACTTCCATTTTACTGATGAGGAAAGTGAAGCTTTAAGTAACTTGTCCAAAGGCACAAAGGAAGGAGGGAAAGGTTCTGGGGTGTGACTTTGTTTCTAACTTTAACTGGGTTAAAACATGCGTTCTCAGTGGGGTAATATCACCCCCAAGAGAGCAAAAGCATCTTTTTATTTTTATGTGTAAAGCACATACACACGCACACAGAGTACATAAACATAAACAGTATATCTTTGGTATTACAATGTCAGGGAAGGGGCAATTAGGAAAAAAAGTCTAAATTTAAGCTCCTAAGGGGGATGACAGGGTTAAACTATCTCTTTAAAAGTATGCTAACACATATATATGGAATCTAAACAAAAAAAAAGAAAAGAAAAGAAAATGGTCAGAAGAACCTAGGGGCAAGACAGGAATAAAAATGCAGACCTACTAGAGAATGGACTTGAGGACACGGGGAGGGGGAAGGGTAAGCTGGGACAAAGTGAGAGAGTGGCATGGACATATATACACTACCAAACGTAAGATAGATAGCTAGTGGGAAGCAGCTGCATAGCACAGGGAGATCACCTCGGTGCTTTGTGACCACCTAGAGGGGTGGGATAGGGAGGGTGGGAGGGAGGGAGACGCAAGAGGGAAGAGATATGGGGACATATGTATATGTATAACTGATTTACTTTGTTATAAAGCAGAAACTGACACACCAGTGTAAAGCAATTATACTCTAATAAAGATGTTTAAAAAAAAAGTACTTGGCTTTAACAAAAGAAGCATAGCCTTGCTACTCTGATTTTATTTTTGTCTAGTTATAATTTATAATAAGAACAACTTAATATTTATGTGACATCTGATGCTTTGTTCATTCTCCCCCTCCCTCTTTACTGGACTGTAACATGGCCAGATGTCTGTACTTGCCTCTGAACAGGTGAAATTCCCATTCCCCTCTGATCCTTTGAGAAACTGAACTGATTCTGAGTTGATATTTAGGACGCCGTTCATGTCACAGACATGGATCTCACTGAACCCCTCCCCTGCACTTCTCTTTGCCTCAGGAGAAGAAGTAACTGTCTACAGGCTGGAGGAGAGTTCCCCTTTGAATCTGGATAAAAGCATGTCTTCTTGGTCCCAGCGAGGGAGATCTGCAATGATCCAGGTGTTGTCCCAAGAGGAGATGGATGGTGGCCTCCGCAAAGCCATGAAAGTCATTAGTACCTGGTCTGAGGATGACGTCCTCAAGCCGGGGCACGTTTTTATTGTGAAGTCCTTTCTTCCTGAGGTTGTGCAGGCATGGCGCAAAATCTTCCAGCAGAGTACTGTGCTTCATCTTTGCCTCAGGGTAAGTCAGAGACCCAGAGCCCAGATGGACAGGTGGTCGAAGAAAGGGGATCTAGCTCTATCCTGGTCAAAGGCCATTATGTTTTTTTATTTTTGGTGAATACTTCCTTTATGTATAATATTCATATATCACAGATCATTGATTAGGAAATGTCAAATACCATTGATATGATTAGGGTAGACATACACACATATTGATGTATATACACACATATGTATATGTTTATATACATATGTATGTATATACACACATATATATGTATATGTTTATATACATATGTATGTATATATTCACACACATTCATCTATAAAGCCAACATTTTACCTAATGTGAAAACAGAGGCACACCCATCAAGGTCAGAACAAAGTGAGAATGCCCACCATCTCCACCACTATTCAACACATTACTGGAGGTATTAACCAACTCAATTAGACAAGAGAAAACAAAAGTATAAAAACTGGAACAGAAAAAGAATGAAAACTAACTCTGTTTGCAGATGATATGATAGTAATGCTAGAAAACCTGAAGAACTAGTGATAAAAACAACTCAAGCAATAAAAGAAATCAGGAAGGTGGCAAGGTTAATAAAATTAACACACCAAAATTAATAACTTTCATATAAGCAAATAATAACTAGTAGAAGATATTTTGGAAAAGAAAACCCTGTTTACAATAGCAAGAAATTGAAAATGCTTAGAAATAAGTGGAATGTGAAATATTTAAAATCTATATGAGGAAAAATCACTCCTGAAAGATATAAAACTAAATTTGTACAAAGAGAAAGACAATCCTTAATCTTGATTAGGATGTTCCAACATCATCAAAATATAAGTTCTCTTAAAGTTAATTTATAAATTTAATATTATTCCAATAAAGATTAGCAGATACAAACTACTATATATAAAATAGATAAACAAAGTCCTACTGTATAGCACAGGGAATTATATTCAATATCCTATAATAAGCCATAAAGGAAAAGAATATTAAAAAGAATATATGTGTATAATTGAATCTCTTTGCTATACACCTGAAACTAACACAATGTTGTAAATCAACTATACTTCAATTTTAAAAAATCCCAATAAACTCTTTTTTTTTTTCTGGAGCTAGACACCTACTTAGAAAGAAAGGGAAAAAATAAAACATACATACATGTATCTACTTACTCTTGCAAAAGGAAGCATAGGAAGGTTAAACCAGAAAGCAGTGAAATAGATTGCCTAAAGGGGTGTGGAGGTGGAAGGCAGGAGGGAAGAGGAGATTAAGACGGAAAAAATAGGGGAAAGAGGACAATTCTCTGAGTATGCCTTTTTAATTTTTTTAATATCTTTATTGGAGTATAATTGCTTTACAATGTTGTGTTAGTTTCTGCTGTACAACAAAGCGAATCAGCTGTACATATACATATATCCCCCATCTCCTCCCTCTTGAGCCTCCCTCCCACCCTCCCTATCCCACCCCTCTAGGTCATCACAAAACATCGAGCTGATCTCCCTGTGCTATGTGGCTGCTTCCCACTAGCTATCTATTTTATATTTGGTAGTGTCTATATGTCCATGCCACTCTCTCACTTCGGCCCAGCTTCCCCTTCCCCCACTTTGTCCGTAGGTTCGTTCTCTACATCTGCCTCTTTATTCCTGCCCTGCCACTAGGTTCATCAGTACTGTTGTTTTAGATGAAGGCCATTATCTTCAACCCAAAGGACAGCCTATTCTTTTTTGGAGGTGGTGGTATATTGTTATTTTTGGCTTTAGCTTTTGGAGTGCGTAGTGGTGGAAGCTGAATAAGGCTGAAAATCACACTTGGGTGGCCTCTGGTAATTCTGTGATCATCAATTAGTAGGCATCTGATAGCAAACCAATATTTTTATCAATGTTCCCTATTTTGCAGGAAATTCAACAACAAAGAGCTGCTCAAAAACTGATCTATACCTTCAACCAAGTGAAACCACAAACCATTCCCTACACTCCAAGGTGAGGAAATATTGGCACCCTGGCCCTTCATCTTATGTAGGAATTTCTGTCAATTTCTTCTCACCCCTGTTAGTCACGAGAAATACCAGACCCACGGGGAAGTTCCCCATGACCTTAACTTTGGCTTCTTCCTTACGTAGTTCTCAGAGACAGTAAAAGGAGAATTAGACATCCTAGGTATGTTTTGGCTTAAATTGCTGAATTTATGTGAGTAGAAAAGAGAAGATCAAGCAGAGGCCGTGACTAACCTCTCAATTACGAAAGCAGGCAGATCCCGGGTGTAGTTACTAATGTCCAGAAACATTATGGTAGAAAAACACTTCTATTTTAAGCATAGTTTCTTCTGTTATCTTACAGAAATTAGGAACCTTAAAGGAGTGAACTCTTTTTACTTTCACTTGAGTGTTTCCATACACTTGTATTTATTTAGCAAGACAGATCATAGTTTGGTGCTGAGGACTTACAGTAAAGTTTTACTGTCTCATTTACAAGGAACTTCATAGAGCAAGACAAGAAAAGTTGAATCCAGTACTCTTTATAAAAGAGTTCCTCAGAAAGAAGGGAGGTGGGTAAACGTGGGGAAAACTCCCAATCTTTGCATTCCATTCTTTCAGTAGAAAGGCAAAGGCATGTGCATTGAGGCTGCTGGGACTAGAGTTAGGTCATCTCCCCTGGTGCTCTCTGTTCAGTAATATAAGTCCCACCTTTGCTGCCTTTCGGGGAATCAATGGCCTCTTCCCACCCTCTCTCACCATAGGTTCCTGGAAGTTTTCTTAATCTACTGCCATTCAGCCAAGCAGTGGTTGACCATTGAGAAGTACATGACTGGGGAGTTCCGGAAGTACAACAACAACAACGGTGATGAAATTGCCCCCAGCAGCACCTTGGAGGAGCTGATGTTGGCTTTCTCTCACTGGACCTATGAGTATACTCGGGGAGAGCTGCTGGTTTTAGATCTGCAAGGTGATTGATAGCTGAGGATTTGATACAACAAGCATGAGGCAAAGTTCAGGAAACAGTGACCAGGGATTGCTTTCTCAATGTCATTGTCACCTACATTTTTTTTTTTTTGCGGTACGCGGGCCTCTCACTGTTGTGGCCCCTCCCGTTGCGGACCACAGGCTCCGCACGCGCAGGCTCAGTGGCCATGGCTCAGGGGCCCAGCCGCTCTGCGGCATGTGGGATCTTCCCGGACCAGGGCACGAACCCGCATCCCCTGCATCGGCAGGCAGACTCTCAACCACTGCGCCACCAGTGAAGCCCCTGTCACTTACATTTGACCCCAGCTCTTTCTTTACTCAAAGCCATAGTTAAGGCCTTTCAGTGGAGACATTCCTTGGCAGTATGTACCTTTTTTTTTTTTTTTAAACAGGAGATGGTATCTGTTTTCTGAATTTATTTATTGTTTGTGGAACTGTTCTAAGTGGGAGGAGCCAGAGAGGTGTCCCGAGAGATCATGCAAGAACCAGGATGGGTAATGTATGCTCCATCTAGCTTTGAAGGGAGGTGGCACCATGTATTTCAGAGACGTTGTACGGTGATGATCATGGGCACCTACTATGCTGTTTCTCACCTATAGATCAAGAGAAAAATATAGGCAGATGATTAGCTGCCCAGAATTTAAAGTCATCTAAAATGTTAAACGGGCAATGAGTTTTATACCCAATTTTCCAGTTTTATGGCCTTTCTTTGAACTTATGTTCACAATAACACTTAGGCATGCATTTATACACACAGGAAAGTTTAAATTCTGGCCATTTCTCATGATTTTGAGCTCAGTATTTTAGCAGTTTATAGTTTAGCTTGTTCTCTTTGCTGTGTACCTTGATATAAGAGTTTGCAAAAGTATAAACTCAGTCTGTGAAAGGCAACTTAGTGCACTCTTATTTAATGGAAGCCTTTGATCAATGCATCTTTCTACTCTCAACACCTCACATGTGACTTTTAATCCTGCAGCAGGAAACAGAGTATCTCTAGAAGGCTTTCCTTGCAGGGACAGAACGAAATATGTATTAAGGTCAAAGTTTAGTCCCTGGGCTCACTGACTGGGGCTTTGGTTTTAAATAAGGGATTTAGCCCAGGCACTTTCATAGAAGTTATCTCATTTAATCCCAGAAGCAGCACCTTGAGGTAGATATTATGGGGACTTTAGGCCCAGAAAGTTTAAATAACTTGCCCAAGGTTGCACAGCGGCTTAAGCAGAAGCCAAGATGCAGACTTAAGCTGGTTTGACCATCCATGTTCTTTCCTTTTCACTGTTCTGTCTTTTATTTCTCTATAAGTTTCATAGCCATAGGACATTACCATGTTCTGGTTCATTTAAAATGATAGGGCCTTTTCCTTGTCCTCTCTGACTTTCCCATCTCTCCACACCTGGGATTCTGTACTGAAAGCCAGGCTTGGAGGATGGAGACAGTCGAGATGAACAGGCAATCCTGGGACATCGTGAGCAATGTACACTAAGACTGCAAACCCATTTTGATTGAAATTTCTGTCACATGCTCAAGGATGTGTCTATATATATATATATATATATATATATATATATATATATATACATACACTTTTCAAACTACACATAAGTCCTTCTGTCCTTTCAGATCTATGCTGTTCACAAGGTGTGAATTATATTTCTAACCCTCAAACACAATATTTTAGGAAGCAATATAAACAAAGTTAAAACAGTCAAGATGATTCAGCTTTTAAACCAGCAAGTACAGTATGATCCATGTAAACCCAGCACACTGATGCCCAGGCTGCTTTTGTAGCTCATGTTGGGGAAAGGTTGATTGTTTTCATCTATACTTGAGTGTCTGTGCTTTGAGTTTTGGGTAGAGATGTTTAAAAAGTAAAAAACAAACAAAAACACAAAGAAAAACTTCAAGGAATTAATGATGACTCTTCAGTGTGTTTTTGTTTAATGATGTTTATATTTGGGGATTTTTATGTCTCTTAGTAAATCCAAAGTGACGTTAAACAGAACAAACACTGCATTAATAGTCTTGGGGGAAAAAAGGAATTAACTTTATTTTTTTACTGGGCAATTATGTGAATTGCAGAAATAGACCACTCCAAATAAATGATGTGAAAACATTGACCTTCAAAGGAGGGAAGAGTGGACATCATAGAATGAACATGAAGAAATTGAGATACTTATCGGAGAGTTTTGCCAATTGGTTAGCCCTGAATTTATGGAAGAGCAAGAATCCTATAATAGTAATTACAAGCAGTTATATTACTACTGCTACTAGCTAACATTTACTAAATAGTTATTTTGTGTCAGTCACTCCGTTAAAGGCTTATGTGCATTAATATGTTTAATCCAAGCCAGGTTGGAAAGGAAAAATGGGAGAATATAATGTATTCTTAAAATATCATAATAGTTTTCAGTTCAGTTATGTTTTACATTTAATTGATTAGTATTTTTAGTCTTTGGAGCGATGATGTGCGTTGTCTGGGTGGCAGGGGGTGGAGACTGAAAGACGAATTAGCTGCAGTTAGGAGAGGCCCTGTCGTCAGGGTCCTGGAGGCTGACTCCTGGCTCCATCGTGAATTAGCTGCATGACCGGGGGCAACCACCTTGAGTCCCACTTCCCTCATTTGTAATAATAATGGTAAATAATGTTAGGCACTTAGAGGGCTGTTAAGGGGCTGAAATTAAGCAAGTTCCTGACACAGTGAATGTTAGTTATTGTTGTATTAGTCTCTGTGTGGCTTGTTAAAATGGAAGTTAATCTTCAGTTGTGGGTAGTCTACTCTTAGCTGTGTGGTCCTGGTGATACTTGAGGGAGATTCCAGCTTTGGCCTCTGTAGAGTGAAGCCCTGATCTGCTTGCTGTGCTTCCTATTGCTTTGAGGGAAAGAATGAATGAGAAACACCCCGGCAGTTTATTCTTTCAGTTTCTTCTTTTCTTCTCTTTACTTTCTTCCAAGGGAGTGCCAATCATTAACCCAGGAGCTACCACATCAGGCCAGGAAGCTGAACTCTAGGGAGAGGCTTGACTAATTCCTGATCACATGTAATTATACTGTAGTCTTCCAGTCTCCTTCCATTTAAAAATCTGACACGTGAGAGCCTGAATCATCATCATTATATGTGAAATCCAATATTTAGTTTCCAGCAATAGGAATGAAAAACAATTGTATGTCAAATTACAGTGGTCTGTGGCATGTTGTTGTTTTTTAAGCTCACTATTTTTTTTTTTCAAATAACTTTTGGAGATACTAATTTTTTATTCAACAAAGCAGTTTCCGGGATAAGTCAGCATTAGCATAAGCATCTGCTGCTACAAGGAAGGTGACTTCTTTCCATTGATGCAGGAGTTCACTGATGCATCCCAAGGTGATTGGAATCAGAATGTAGGTCTCTGAGTTTCTCATAAGGGCGTGTTATGTATTGCCTGTACATGGGCATTTACTCTGTTAATGCCAGTAAAGAGATAGCACTGGAATTTTTAGATCTTAAAATGTCTTACTGTCTTTCATGTTTTCCAAATATCTACGTACGTGGGTAGGATGGGCACCTATGTTAAAGTTTGCCAATTGGGTGACTCCTGTGTAGCCCGGAGAGGCTGGGCTGGTAGTAGTGGGTGTGGTGGTGCAGCATGATTGGTTCTCTGAACCGCTTTCTTTTTTTAACTCATTGGAATGCCCCTTCTGCCATTCAAGGGTCCCAAAAGATGTTTTTAGTAGTTAATAAGCTTTGAGCTGTCAGATTGGGTTTAGGGATATAAAGGTTTGTAGAAACTCTTTACCCTCAGTCTTATAGGAGGTTCTATTCATTAGGAAATAGTACTTTAGGAAAGTGGGATAATCAGAACATGATTTTACCAGTGGTAAGAAAATAGAATTTTACTTCACAAGAGCTCTTGATAGAATAAAGACAATAAAAATAGCAGTTGACATGTTTCACCTTCTTCTGGATCAGACCTTTTGCTAAGCAGTTTGTATATGCTAGTTCATGTAATCCTCTCAGTAACCGTATAGGATAAGGCCCGTGATTATCCACACTTTCAGGTGATACAGTTGAGACTCAGAGAGATTAGAGAAGGTGTCCAGATCACACAACTAGGGAGTGATGGGGCTGTGAGTGGGACCCAGATCCTTTGACTTCTGCCTATTTAACAGGCTACAAGACTGAAAGTAAATGGGAACTGATGTGATTTTGATAGACTTTTTTTTCCCCTATAAAACCTCCTATTCCACAATTCTTTAGGTATTGTGCATATTTCAGCTTGAATTTACAGTTTACTCAGACGTCAGCCTAAAGCTTTCATCACTGCTGGGAATTGTATGCATAAAGTCATGTCTGAGCTTAAATGTGTGGAGGATTTGTAGCTTTTAGTCTCTCTATTGGTGGTACATGGGCTGTCTGTTTGTTGTTTATTTACTACATAGTTAAACATAGTTGTTCTGTTTATTTGCTACATGTTTGCTGTATAGTTAGGGTCTTGTTAGGCTGTTCCTTTTTATATCTGTAATGAGAAAAGCATAAAGAGCCCAGCCTATTCATATGACTTTTTCTTTAAAAAGCAAAGCACATTTTGCATACTGCCCCTTGAGCCTGTGTTTCAGACTTATTTTTCCTTTCCCTATTCAAAATCAGTGTACAAAGAGATTCTAAGCCAAGCGTTCTGAAAGGGGCTCTGGGTAGAATTCAGAAGATCTGTGTACTTTGATGAAAAAACAAATTAAAATTATACCTAGCGGCTTCCCTGGTGGCGCAGTGGTTAGGAATCCGCCTGCCAATGCAGGGGACACGGGTTCGAGCCCAGGTCCGGGAAGATCCCACATGCCGCGGAGAAACTAAGCCCGTGAGCCACAACTACTGAGCCCACGTGCCACAACTACTGCAGCCCGCGTGCCTAGAGCCTGTGCTCTGCAACAAAGAGAAGCCACCGCAGTGAGAAGCCCGCACACCGCAACAAAGAGTAGCCCCCTCTCGCCGCAATTAGAGAAAGCCTGTGCACAGCAACGAAGACCCAATGCAGCCAATAAATAAATACATTTATTATAAAATTACACCTTTATTTCATTAACCTATAGCTGAGATTCATCATTTCCTTCAGTTATAACGGAGACGACAGATCACAGTGGCATTAGCAGTACCCGTGACTGTTTGCAATAGCAATTACAGGTATTAACATAGCACATTGCAGTGTTGGCAGATGTGTCAAAATACTGGTTGTATTTATTCCTTGTTGGATGTTATAGTGTTATTAGACTTGTGCTTGATCCTGTTATTTAACATACTAATAAAGAAGCACGTGTATTGCAGTACAATTTAAAAAATATTTTGATCACTGTGTTTCAGTCATCATTGCTTTCCTTTGTAATCTTATGTATTCAAACTATACATTTAAAAACATTATTTTGAGAAGGGGGTACCTTAGCTTCATCAGACTGCCAAAAGGGTCATGACCCAAAAAAGGTTTAAAACCCCCTACTTAAGTTATTTTCCTAAGGAAGTCAGTTTCTCAGGGGAATGGTCTATAAACTATAAGGATTACCTTTTCTTGTGAAAGGTTTAACATATGGTAAAACATACAGAACATAGTAAAAATCTTTCTTTTTTAAAGTAGTGGTTAGAAAATGTGTTGTTTTTTTTTAACAAATAGAAATATACAATAATGTTATACATTTTATTTGATTTTTAAATAAATTTCCCAGAAGGTTGGTCTCTTCCAAGGCAAGAGGACCAGTGCTGACTAGAGGACGATCTCAGACATTGTTGGCTTATGCCCACATGGTGCATTCACCTGTCTGACTGGCTCACCTGTGAAATGCTCCCTTTGGAAGTCAGTCTCACCACCATTCGCATTTTATAACAGATTCACTTTGGTGTTGATCCCTGTTTTGATAAATGTTAGTTTTATATGACATGTTATCCTTTTATGCATTGGTGCCATTTTTTAAGAAGTAAAATTTATTGAAGGATCACATACATTCAGGAAATTACACACAGCATGAGCATACATCTTAAAGAATTCCCACAACTGAACATGTGTGTGTAACCAGCACCCAGATCAAGCATGTGGGGTGTTTGTATTCTTCTGTTTATAA
>NW_020172625.1:5768555-5930909 GCF_003031525.2 Neophocaena asiaeorientalis asiaeorientalis
AGGAGTGGAGGTGGTACCTGCAGAACCACACAGCACCTTGCTCCTTTCTGAGCACTGATGGACTCCATCTAAGGAGACCACGGGCTAGGGGGAAGGACACAAGCTTTGGCTTAGCTTCAATCCTGTTATGACCTCTTGTGGTCTGTGCAACCTCTGACAAGTTGTTTAATCTCTTTGAACATCAATGCACTCATTGGTAAAATGAGGCTGTGAGGATGCTAATACTTTTCTTTCACGATTGCCAAGAATTAGAAAAAATAAAATTAGAAGAAATAAAATTAGAATGTCTAGTATGTACAAGTGGTAAATGAATGATGGATGCTATTATCAGGAACTGTGAACACATCACAAAAACACTTTTTTGTAGCCTAGTGGTTTATTGCAGCATAATAGAGGGGGTTGCGGGAGACAGGGCATCAACTAAAGTTTTCAAACTTGCCTGGACAATTTAGTAGAGTTAATTCACATGATGTTGAGTTTACTACAGGGTGGAAAGAAGGTAGGTATAAGAAAGAATTTTAAATTTGGTTATTATTTTCTTGAATTTCTGAGAAAATGAAATTCCCCATTTGGTAAATGAATTTTCTTTTTCTTTGGAGGTGTTGGAGAAAATTTGACAGATCCATCTGTTATAAAACCTGAAGAAAAACAGTAAGTTAATTTATCATTTAGAAAATTGCATTTAACATTGTACATGGTTTCTTAAAAATAATTTTTAAACATTTCTGTATCTTGCCTAGATCCTAGAAAGGTTTTGGTGTCCCTTTTATCTATATCTGTATCTATATCTATATCTAAGAATATCTACATCCAAATACAATACAATAAAATACAATAAGATTTAAAATACAATAAGATTTTAAAGAATGCATAGATTAGGAAATAGGGGCAAAAAGAAAATAAGGAAATAAAATAAGATTAAATCTGGAGTTGTTAGTACACAAAAATGGAAACTATGTATAAAGACCAATGCAGTGGGCAGAACTTTCTTTCAAATTTGCCTCTGAGTTTTCTAGTGGCCCAGACAAAAGAGAAATATGGGGTAAATTCAGCCTCCTTAGGCTTTGACATGAAAACAATGTCATAGGAGAAGCACAGTTTCCTTTGTTGTCATCACAGTGGAGTCATTGCATCTTATCATGGGCACTGTCTTCCATTACATGCCTATAAAACGAAAGCTGAGGGCATGAAGTGTGGTATTCAGTAACAGCAAATCTATGAGAGGACAGAACAGTGGGGCTTAAATATGGAGCCATCAGATTGTTAATTCAGGACTGAAGTGTAAATTATATAGAAGGATGAGTCATCTGCCTGTCCTTTGAATTCCCATGGGCATTTTATCCCATAAGCAGGCTTTTGGGAAGACTTGGCAGTAGAGGAGGTGGTATTCTTCTGTTAAAGGTGGAGTAAAAAGAAGAGATGGTGATGATTAAGGGAGGATCAACATGGCAGATGACAGTGGTTTTCAAACATGAGCTTTCATCATAGTCACCAGGAGAGCTTGTTAAAACACAGATTGCTGCCCCCTACCCCCAGCCTTTGATTATCCCGGTTTCTGATTCAGTGGGTTTGGGATGGGTCCAAATAATGTAACAAGTTCCCAGATGATTCTAATTCTGCTGGCCTAGTGCCCACACTTTGAGAAATGCTAGCATACAAAATTCTAATTTCTTAGTTGTCCTAAGTGTCTATACTTGGCCCCTGGGTTGTAAAACACACACACACACACACACACACACACACACATAGTTATATAAGTGGGCAATTCATATATGATGAAATCTGAAACTTTTACTTCCCTCCTATTGGACTCATATTGTAAATATTCACTGCTTTAATGCTCTGTTCTTTTACTGAACAATTTAATCTAAATATGGTACCATTTGTAGGCGTCTATGCAAAGAGGTACATCTAAAAGTGTATTAGCTACCCTGTGAACTAAGAGAGCTAGAGAAGATAAAGGTGAGCCATGTTGCTCCTGTGAGTCCAAATCCCATGATATTTGACCATGGAGTTCATGATGTAACCCTTAGGGTACAGATAAAGGCTTTGTTATTTTTCACTTCAGCAGAGTTGAAGTGTTTTTGGCTAAAAATACATACTATTTCTTCAGCAGCCCAGTGTGCCCAAGGGTTTTTAGTAGGAACCTGTATTACAAGTACTTCCTTTATAATTTGGCAGTGAATTTTTTTTTTGCATATAAAATGGATCAAGTTGATGTATACTCTATCATTTATTAAATTTTGACCCTTGGTATATATATGTAATATGACCTGAATATTTCCAACTTTTAGAATTCTAAGAAGATTATATTATTCCTCTTGACAGTTGAGTATTTAACTGCATTCTATAGGCCAGTGGGTCTCAGTTTCTATTAGGGTCACCTAGGGAACTTAAAAAAAAAAAAGTGCTGCTCAGAATTAGCATCAAGTCAGAATCTCAGAGTATAGGACCCTGATGTCTGTATTTTTCAAAAATTCCCCATGTGATTCTAATGGACAGTCAGGGTTGGGAGCCTCCGTCTTATGTCAAACTTTATTTTTTATGACTTGAGGATGTCATAAACTTTGGAAGCTGATAGATTGGTATCACTGTAGCCTGCCTGGTTTTGTGGGGTCACCTAATTTTGGGTGCAGTTGGCCTTCATGGTGTAGATAAGTATTATTTTCTCACAATGTGGTGAATTACATCAATCAGTTCAATGAGGCTCACATTTTGGGATGCCATCTGTTTGTTAAACTTTTGCTACACAAAGCACGGGCCATGAACCAATAGCATTAGCATCACCTGGGAGATTGTTAGAAACACAGACTCTCAAGACCCTCCCTAGACTTCCTGAATAGAATCTCAATTTTCATAAGATCTTCAGGTGTTTTGGTATAAATTAAAGTTTGAGAAGCAAGTGCTTTCACATGTTGTTTTATTCTTAACAACAACGTTGGAAGGAAGTGTCTTCAATCCCAGTTCACAAATGAGAAAACTGAAGCTCAGTGGAGATGGCAACTAGCCTATGAGGAGAAGGGGGTCAATGAAAGGGAATGATCCTCTACCAAAAGGAAAGGTGTTTTGTGGTGCAAATTCTGATATTGTCTCTAATGCCTTTTGTCTCTTAACTTTCCCCAACCTTTTGTACATGAAGACAAAGTCATCAGACCTGCTCCCCCAAATGCTTTCTGGCTACTTAACTTGGTTCCTCAGGTCATTGACCTTCAGTGGAGGCTGCCTCAGTGTTATTGGTAGTTTGGGATTGCACCTTTTTTTCCACTTACTGCCTTGATGGTTTTGGGCATTTGACAAGTATGAAATGATAATGATGATGATGACGATGATATGTTCTTTAGTAAATCTCTGTGTACATGGCACTAATTAGCATTTCCTTGAAGGTGGAACCAAGCTGCCTCCTGCTCTCCTGTGCTATGAAAAATCTGGAAAACGGTTGTATATTTTTTCAAACGTTGTTATCTGAGACTGCAAGGGCTGTAGGCATGGTGTATGAATGTCCCTACAACCCTCCTTCACTCTCGCCTGCACAGGGAGTGGTCGAATGCCTGATACATACATATTATAGTAATTTTGATTCTTTTGTCTTAACTTTAACAAAGCTCATAGAGGGAAACAGTTTTCCTTACAGCTTTTATCTGAGAATCAATGTTACATTTCTAAGTTGGGAACTTTCATGCTTTATTGGGGGGAAGGAAATGGCAGCGTGGAATGCAAAGGAGTGAAATATTCCAACAGGGTCATGCCAGAGAGACGATAAAAGGAATTCTTCAGTTTTAATGACTAAAATAACGCCTTCATTTTTCACTTTATCAGCATCATAGAGTTCCAGTACTAAATATTGCGTGCTTCTATTTCTTTGCCATATTTGGTTTCACCTTATAGAAGTGGTTCCTTACCAGATGGATTGAAAGAGGAATAGTTAACAGAGGCAGCTTATGCAGCCTGGTAAATACCACCAGAGCCGTATTTTGTAAGGGCGATTGAGTGACCAGGAAAGTTAATCCTGGGTGTCTGTTCACGTTGTCTTCCCAAGAGATTTCCTCCACCTACTCGCCTCAGAGCAAAGAGGCAATCTGAGATCAAACTGACATCAGCCCTCATTCTGAGCTTGGCACATCTTCAGAGCAGCTACTGTTATTCTGCCAAAAGGAAGTGGAAATTGAGATAAATGTTTCAATACTCAGATGGAAAAGTCCATTTTTACACCACATCCCTTTTGAAAAACCGCATTCCTTAGAAGCGAAATTTATTGTTTCCTTTTGTGATAGTTTGCTTTTCTTTTTTCTTAAGACGTGGTATTTAAGAGCAGTAATTGAGTTCAGATTTTAAAATGTGCTGTTTCCCACTCTGCATGTCATTAAAATAAAATATTAGCTTTCATAAAGTTTCTTTGGAAGTGTTTCTGGTGTGCTCTATTCCTTGGTGTGTAGAGTGTCAGCCGAAGAATAATGGTTGTGAATGATCAAATAATGGATGAACGTTGATCCTAAAATCTGCTAAGGATCTATTATAATTATAGAGTGTTAAAAATGTGCCTAAAATATACTGATTTACTTCCACAAAATCATCATCTCCTAGTTGTCTTACCTTTTCACAAAGAGCCCAGCTATAGCAGTTTGCAGGGTAGAAGTAGCTATCAAAAGAGCCATGAATACTGGGTTTCGGGTTTTGTCGGGCTTTTGTGTTTGAGGACATTGGTTATTTTCAGAAAAGTATGTGGGTTTGAAACAATGCATATCAATTTTTTCAGAAGGGGTGTTCCAATGCCAAGTTTATTTTACTTTATACTTACCTTTCGGGTATTCTAGTAGACCAGTTGGTAATGAATGTCATTCTCTCACCTCATATGCATTAAAAAGGGTCTCACTGTATTTTGTTTTAATGTGGTACATAGAAAATTCACTTTTCTATCAGATTAGCGTGGAAATGAGTTTCACAGTAGGTCTTGGAGTTGGGTACAAAGATTGAAGTGCATTTGAATTTTAAATTTGCAAACCTAACATTGTTGCTTCCCCAAAGTGCTCTGTTCTTTGTTGCCTCCTTCAAGTTTACTGGGTTACTATGGGATACTGTTCGGTATCTCAGAGAATCCTAGTTGAGCTCCTTTTTCTGAGCTGTGATCTAATTGATATTCTGATATTTCCTCTAGATCAAGAGGAATGGTGTTTGGACCAGCCAATTTAGGGGAAGATGCAATTAGAAACTTCATTGCAAAACATCGTTGCAACTCCTGCTGCCGGAAGCTCAAACTCCCGGGTATGCCCCCAAACGATTCTATTTTTCTCTAAGTAAATCTCTCATTGAACAACATCCATTGTAACCTGGGATAGAGTAGAAAATCTTAATCACATTTTTATCTCATTCGCAGTTGAGGCCTGACTTTCTGACTGCAAATTTTTCAAGTCTCTAAAGGGATTAAAAGGACAGGGATTTACTTCAGGTTCTGCCAAAATGTGATAAAACAACATTGGGCCCAATACTTGTCACAGTCTCTCCAAGGGAAAAGTTCCTCCTACTTAATTGGGGCAAAATTGGACAGAGGCAGGTCTCTGTTCCCCGCCCCGCCCCCTCCCCTTTGGGTCTTGAGTGGTGCCCACAGAGTTTCTATTCTATTCTTATTTACTCATTGGACACTTGAGAGGGTGTGGCATGGAGGGAAACAACAGCTATCAATTAAAGTAGTGCTTTTCACTATAAAAACCTGCCACTTTCAACATACATCACAAGGTATATTTTAAAAATCTGATTAGATAATATGGCACACTTTCTCTGAAACTAAGAGTCAGCACAGAAAAATATTTCTAACATAAAAGTAAGCGACTGGAGGTTTGTGTCCCCCAGATTGGCAGCCCCAGCTCTGCTGCATTTTTTCCTTTTATCTCAGAAGGGATGCTTTATGTCTGTCTCAGCTTGCTCACTAATTTTCTAAGGTTGCGCCACACTTGTCCTTAGAATGGAATTTCATGTCTTTTAAGCTGAGTAGCCCTTCCAGCCTTATCATAAATGATCAAACCCTGAATTGGAAATCAGTAATATCCATTGTAACCTGGGATGGAGTAGGTGTAAATTTACAACAAAGAAAGGCACTTTCTAATCTTGTTGGAGTTAGAGGTAGGAGTTGCCCTTGTGGGCATGAGGTAGCAGGAGACTAGGGTGTGGAGCAGATTCCAGTTCCTGTGGGAAATAGCTTATTAGCCAGGGGTGGTGGCAGTGGGGACATGAGACTGGAGCAGTACAGACAGGAGGGGTCTCGATGTCTTCTTGGAGCTGCCCAGGACTCCTTCTCACAAACCACCCAGAAGAACTGGGCAAAGAGATCAGTCCATAGCACATTGGCCAAGCTGCCCACTGGCTTCCTCTCGTCAGAAGGAGCCCAGGAAGGAGAGGGGGCTGGGCTGAGTGGGGCCCTGTGGGAGGCAGGAGCTGATACATATCTCCATCCCGTGATTGCAGGCTGGAGTCCAGCCCATTAACTCAGCATCCTCAGGCACTGACCTCTTCCCAGGACTGATTCATTGTTTCCTGGGCAGGGCAGCTTCTCATTCTTGATCAGGGACTGTATCTGGTCAGCCAGGAGAAAGGGGGCCTTGAGGCATAACTCACTGCTTCCATCCAGTTAGCTCTTCCGTATGATTAAGATTTCCTCCCTCCCTCACTTCCTTTCTTCCTTTCGTTCTTTCCCTACCATGGTGGCTTTTGAGTAATTCCATAATTCCTCCATTTCTGGACCTAATCCTTGCTTCCTTTCAAAACCTTAGTTAACACATTTAAATGGAGATAAAAAAATATCCTCATTTACTTGAACATTTGGTAATTTGAATTTTAAAAAGTTTAGCTCGGAAAACAGGATTGGGGTGATTTTTCTTTTTGTTTATGTTTTACTATTTTTTTCTTTTCTTTTCTTTTTTTTTTTTTTTTAAGAGAGACAGTTCAGGATAGTATAAGAGCATGGGAATCATAGGTTGAGCTCACATCCCAGAAATGCTTTTTGCTAGTTTTGTGACCTTGGCCCTCATTCTCATCTGTAAGCTGGGGATAATAGCACCTATCTCATAAATCTGGCGTGAGGGTTGAAGTGATGTAATTACTGTTGGTTATTATTAAACTATAATATGTATTAGTTTTATGTCCAGATAATCCCCATTTAACGTTAAAAAATAATACAAGGAATGCATGTTTAAGGTTAACAAATTTAATCAACACAGCATACAATGGTTTACAAACATTTAAAGGTCACTCTCCTCCATAAGTTTCTCCCCAAGGGTTACCTTTATTAATGATTTCTTTTGATAATTTCCCTGTGAAATTAAAGGAGGAGGCTTCAGGAAGCATAAGATCTGATAATTGGATGAAGTCTTTATAGGTGCAGCCAATCCTGAGGTACGGCTTTGTTGCAGAAAACTGACCACTGACATCCCGAGTCCACCATTTTGGCTGCACTCTCTGGCTCTGCCATCATTCAACAAGTGAAAATGCCCTGTGTCCAGTTTGGCCTCACTTAACTCTGGACAGGTCATGTCTTACAGGGCACCATGTATTTAGTCAAGCAACCAAAGCTTGCCTCCCCTGCCCCAGTAAGCACAACCTTGGGGAGTTAGAGTCACACGTGTGCATGGTGGGGTGTAGTTTGGACATGGTTGAGGGTTTGAGTTTCACATATCAGTGGCCCAAGGGAGCAGAGTCCT
Source organism: Neophocaena asiaeorientalis asiaeorientalis (assembly GCF_003031525.2). Classification (NCBI taxonomy): domain Eukaryota; kingdom Metazoa; phylum Chordata; class Mammalia; order Artiodactyla; family Phocoenidae; genus Neophocaena; species Neophocaena asiaeorientalis. The sequence continues at coordinate 5,776,244 of NW_020172625.1, forward strand.
CTCTGAGCACTTGGCCTAAAGTCCTGAAGTCCAATCTATCTGTGTGACTATTATGTTCTTAAGGATTCTCTATAACTGTCTTAATTGTCTTCCTTGCAGATTTAAAAAGAAATGACTATTCCCCTGGAAGGATAAATTCCGCCTTTGGACTTGAAATCAAAACTGAACCAGCTGAGGAGACTCCAGCAGAGGAAGAGGGTAATAATTCTCCAGAAGACCTCACACGATTGTAAGAAAGGGAGAAGTAAGAAGATGACAGCCCTTGCCCTCCCTTCTATGAACTCTATGGTAACATAGATTGATTGATGTAACACTGGTTATGTCAGAGCCTCTGCCGGGATGGCCTTACCCTGAGGGCCTCCTGGGACATGCCTTCTGAGCCTCATGTCTCCCCTCCCCAAGGACCTCACTGGTGTATGATGAATGGCTTCTCCTAGATATTGACCTGTGTGCAGGGTGCTTTGCATGCGTTCGTCATCCTCAAGTTGCACAAGAAGACAGATGACTCAGCCAGGAATGCTGCTCTTCATACCTCATTCCTTGTGCAGAATGCTGGGCACTAAAGAACCAGGCAGATAAATTTAATTTATTTTCTTACTATGTGTGCAGACTCTAACCTCCACTAGTATTCATCACCTCACCCACATATTGTATTTATGTATATATGTACATAAAAAAGTCACTTGACTCCCTCCTCTCCTTTCCAGCAGCATAGGGCTTTGAAGAGCGACACAAAGGAAAACAAGCGAGTAAGGGTGTATTTGCACAGGCTGGAGCACGCTCCGGTACAAACTAACCAGTAAAATGTTAGCATCCTGGTGAAATCCAGATGGGTTTCAATATTGTCAGTGAATCATATGATAACCGGGCATTTCAGGTTTCTCTGGAAGAGAGGAAAGGGCAATCTAAAACAAACGCCCCTGCATCCTTTTTTTTTTTAAGGGAACAAGGATATATAAAACTAGAAATTATTAAGAAGTGTTTTCCCTTCCCTTACGCTCAGGGACACTATTGGTTAGAGAGTTGACTAAGCCAACCTCTAAAGTATTACTCCCTTTTTCAAAGCTGGGTATATAATGTTACAAGCTAAATTACTTTATGTCAGGTCCTATGAGGAAAGATGGGGTTTTTGAATGAAAACATGTTTCACAGGTAATCGCCTGGTTGAAATACAGAGTTCTGGTGGCTTTAACGAGTGCTGGAGTGTGTATTTTAAGTATGGCCTGAGCACATGTAATCAGTTTCAGTGGCCTGAAGAAAGGGTCCCTGGAAGCCACACTGTACAGCAGTGGTCCCGACCCTTTTTGGCACGAGGGACCGGTTTCGTGGAAGACAGGTTTTCTACAGACCGGTTGTGGGGGGTGGGGGATGGGGGGGATGGTTCAGGCAGTAATGCCAGTGATGGCGAGCGGAAGATGAAACTGCTCACTCGCTGCTCACTTCTTCCCGTGCGGCCTGGTTCCTGACAGGCCACAGACCGTTACTGGTCCGTGGCCCCGGGGGTCGGGGACCCCTGCTGTACAGCATATTTGGGGGATCGGTCATCCCTCTTTCGCACTTATCAGGGTCACCCTACCTCAGAACAAGCACAAACTTCACACAAGGAGGAGTTGGAGGGCTGGGAATCTTCTCCCCACTCTTCCTGCATCTCCTTTCCTCATTATAAAGCGTTCGAATCTACCAGCAACAGACCTCCTGGATTTGAAATTTTCAACTTATCTTTCTCGTTAGCCCTTACATTAGCTGGCTTGCTTTTTAAATCAACACTCCTGCCTTCTGAGGTTATACTTTGGGGAAATGTTGCCCAGGGATAGGGGGATGGAAAGCCAAGGATTTGATTTGCCAAAGATAGTGTCTGGCTCTTGTGAGATGCGCAAGGGCTGATTTACAGCCTTTTTACTTTGGTCTTTGGGGTGGTGGGAGGTGGGAAACTTGGGTGATTTCTTGATTGGCAATGAGGATAAAATGTTAATGCTTTTTTCAGAGCTTAACTGCTTTATCCTATTCTGCAAATCAATAAGGGATCTCTTTGTGCTCACTTCAGAGCCGTGTTCAACTATTGGAAGGAGGCAATTTGCCTATCCAAGCCAAACTAAAAGCATTAATTCATTGGTCAAATATTTGTTACCTGGAATGGAACTTGAAAAAACACATCTTGATTTTAATTTTCTGTGTTATGATTTTCTCACTCTCTTTTTAAGAAAAATCACCCGAATAACATTTTAAAAAGGTGAACCAGCTGCTGGGCAAAGGTCACTGTGGGATAGCTTGCATGCAGATACCAATGTGACAATCATGACTTTGATTCATGACCACGAATGAATGAATGCATCCATTTGGTTAATTTTATTCAACAGGTATTTATTAAGTGCCTTCCCTGTGGTGTGTAAGTAATGAGGGCGCACAATGAACATAACATTTCTTTGCCCTCAGAAAGTGTTATATCTCATGTTTCTTTCTTTTTTGGTGGTTGTTACGAGTTTGGATTTCTGGTGAGTGCTAAAAAATTTGACTTCTGGGCAAATGTTGAATCCAGAGATGTATTCCATACCCTATCTGCCAGTGGGCAGTAGGTTCAGACTGGAATAAGAGAATTAGGGCAAATAAAAGGACATAGATGGGGCTGGTTTTAGGAACCACTGAGGAAAAATGGATTGCATCATCCTTGTATGAGCCCTTAGCCAATCTCACAGATGGAAATCTGAACCTGGGGACCAGAGAAGCAGCCAGGTTCCGGGGAGTCCTTCCTGAAGGCATCCTGTGCATGGGTATTCCCCTCCATGGGGCTGTACATTCCTGGAGTGACTTTTGCCCCATGACCTCTTAAAACTTCTAACAACTCTGGGGAATGAGATCAGATATAGTTTTGGGTGTTCCTCACCCTGTTATTTTCTGTAGTTTTGCAAAACAAGTACCGGGTGACTAAAACTTCCCTACCAACCATTTAATCAAAAATTGAAAAAAAAAAATTTTGTTGTTACTGTTTTAGTTGAGACGGATCACTCAGTTTCTAGAAGTCATGACACAGATGCTCCTGCCATGGCTTGTTACCCTTCTCCATCAGTCACCGGCATCTAGCACGAAGTGTGGCACATAATAAGCTTTCAACATTATTTGTTGAAAGAAATAATAAAACCCTCACATGATAATGGATTTCATTCGCTAGTTAATAAATCAGATTTGCATTTTTAATCTAGAAGGGAATGATTACCAATTCCTTAAGACCCAACACAATTCTTTTGATCTCTCTCTGTTTTAATTTTCCAGGAAATAGCTTTTAACAACCTACACCTTGTCTGTTGAATTCTCAACCAGTTCTTGCCCTTATCGTTGTGGCGATAATACCAAAGTACCGTCCTTCTTACTGGTGACTATTGAAATGAGATGATAACTTCCCAGAAACTGCCTAGAAATAATCATCACTTTATTACCCTTTGAAAAGAAGATTGATAGAAAAGTCATTTGAAAGATGGTTCATTACCATGCCCTAGTACGATTTCTTTACTCACATCTCTCCAAAGCATGAGAAAGGGAGGATTATTCTCTGAGGTCGGAATTTGAAGGCTGTGTGTTTGCCTCTTTGAAGTCTTGGTATTTAATTTTCTGTAGTCATTTCTTGGGCAATTTTCTAAGAAACTAGTTGAAGCTAATTTATCATAAGTTAAAGTCAAATGACAGAAAAGATTTTTTTCTCCCTTAGCAGCATTTTATTCCACAGAGGTTAGCTTCTGAAGGAAAATGAGACTTAAATAGCATTTCAGATCTCCAGCCACATGGATGGGTACACAGAATAGAAAGGGTTCTGGAAACCACACTGATTTTTTTATTTAGCATAGTTATTATTTTGTGATTTTTCTTCCTGGACCTTGATATACAGATAATGAAATGCTCTCCTAAAAATAATTAGTTAAGTTGCTTAATTTTTCAAAAAGAAACTTTCAGTCCTCAAGAGATAACAACGCTTGGTCTCTATCATTGGCCGATTTGGTTTAACTTTATATAATTCTTTTAACCTTTGTCTTAAACCCTAACTCTGCAATGAGATGAGGTAACTTGCCTTACCTTTTCAAACAAAGGCAAACAATAATGAGAGAGCATTTATAAGGTCCTTTGAGAATCTTATTTGAAAGGCTTCTCGTGAGCATGGGATCCAGTTCAATAAGTAATAAGGGGTTTTCATTTTTCATATTATGTGACCATTATTTCATGTTTACAGAGGATGCTCAGTGGACTTGTTTCAGTATAAACACAAAAGTGGTTTCTGCTGTTTCTCTCTTTCCAAGGGGAAAAAGCTCATTGCCCCCTTTTTGTTTTGAAACTTAATTAAAGTAGTTCAAAATCAGGATGTTCACCATTTTACAGTGTCTCCTACTTATTTTGTTTATTGATGGATTTAGGTTTACACAGCTAACGTCTTTTGCCACCTTCTGCCCGAAGAAAGCCTTCCAGGATAGGTAAAGTCCAAATCTGACACCATCATTGGTGATATTTTTAGGAATGAAAAAAGAGCAGGTTTAGAATCTTGATATTTGCAAAGGTTGATGTTTTACAAAAAATTTAATTAATGCTGATTTAGATTTTGTCAGTGTAGTGCTGTTTAATAATAAGAAAATTCTGCCTATGGCTTGCCAGTGTCTTTTAGTAACTAACTTCCTTTAGAATTCTCATCTTCCCCTAGTGGTTTTCGTTTGTTTGTTTTCATTTTGAACCTTTAGAAATAACACCTGCTATATTAGTCAGAAAGTCCTTACAGTTGTTATGGTAGAAACCCTTTGGCTAATGACTGTCCAGATGTGGACATAATAATTGCCTTTCACTGGAGGGATTTGGGGGAATCATCGTTGGTGTCATGTGATTGCACTTTGGCTTCTAATGAATCTTTCTCTGTTTATCATATTGGTCACCAGCAAGAAGTCACAGAACCTCAGGATGCTTTGGTAACCAAAAGAAATCCTTGGTGTGTGTTATGGGCTGAATCGTGTTGAAATCCTAACCCCCACTACCTCGGAATATGATTGTATTTGGAAATAAGGTATTTACAGAGGTAATTAAGTTTTAATCAGGTCATTAGGGTGGGCCCCGATTCAATATTACCGATATCCTTATAAGAAGAGGAGATTAGGACACAGACACACTGAAAGTGATGATCATGTGAAGACCGAGAGAATGCAGCCACCTCCAGGCCAAGGAGAGAGGCCTCGCAAGAAACCAGACACACTGACATCTTGGACTTCCAGCTTCCAGAACTGGAGGAAAGAAATTTCTCTTGTTTAAGTCACCCAGTCTATGCTGCTTTGTTATGGCGGTCCCAGAAAACTGTTACAGTGTGTTGCCATGGAATTCCCTACTTGTCCCTGGAATTTTGTAGAAAGGGACTTGGGGAGCAGAGATGCTGGCAACAACAATGGAGGGAAGGAGGAGGAATGACCGTTGGTTGCATGTATCTGCTGTGGGAGAGGACAGAGAATATCACGGATGGTGGCAGGACTGGTGAATTATTTTATTGAGAGAGTAGAGAGTGATGTGTTCTGGAGATCACCTGAGTGTTACAGAGGAAAACAAACATGGGCCGGGCTTCATGACATGGGGTGTTTGCCTACTGCTAAAGGGCTTCTGGGGATTGGAAGAGAGGTATGGTGATGATGTACAGTGTAGTCCTTAGTTTTGTACAACTTCCGTATGTATCCTATTTAAGAAATACTCATTGAGCTTTACCATGTGTTATGTCCTGACCCTAAGGTTAGACCTATGAGATAAGATCCATTTCTGTCTTCAAGGCTCTCCAAAACAAATAAGGAGTCTACAGTGTACTGATTTGTCATTGCCCAGCAATGATAATGATTATAATGATAACTTTTAAATATTATTATTATTATAGGCAATGTGTGTTGAGCACTCATTATGTTCTAGGCATTGTGCTAAATGCCCATTACAAAGATTTGAAAAGGCTGCTTATACGTTAGGCAGCTTAATTAAATCAGCTACCCAAGGAGGAGCCAGGATTTAAAGATCAATCAAATCAATGACATAGATGGCTAGGCAATACTAACCAGCACACTTAGAATTACTAGAGCGTGAATCCCTATGATGGTTTGAAACACAGATTTGGAAGTCAGACCTAACTTAGGCCACTGGATGAGAAAATCCAAACTGGCATTTGTGGAATGTTACCTTGTGTCCTCTCTGTACATGTCATTGTCAAGGAAATCTTTGCTGCACAGTAAATAGCCATTCATAGAGTGTGAGTCCATGGTAGAGGCACTTCCTCTTGTCATCATCAGAAGGTAAGTGCAAGATGATGAGTGGGTTCTTTTGAGTCTGGCACTGTGTCTACCAATGAATTTTTCTGTTTCCACTTGCATTTCTGTCCTCCTTTTATGTCTTCCTAAAAAATTAGATATTTGTTTGTCAATACAGCAGCTAACTATTTGATAGCATCTAGTGACATTCCAGTTTATCAATTTATAGTGAGAAATAGAATCTATGCAAACGACAAAACCTTTATCAGTCTGACCATCACACTGTGTCCCTGGAGGCCTTGGAAGCTGGATTATAATCAAAGGGTTGCATGAAGTGCGTGGAATCAGAACAGAGTTAGGTAAATCACGTATTTAATGGTGTCAGGCTAAGACATCCTGTTTCATCCCATCTTCTCCAGAGGTATGGGCCTTCCAGTGGGAGTGGAATACCCAAAGTGTGCAATATTCCAGACTGATTCCAAAGAACTGAAAGTGACCAGCCTTGAGAAATACGGATGATAATGAGAATTATTTTTCTCATGTCTTCCCTCCCTCCCTCTCTTCCTTGCTTCCTTCCATGCTTCCTTGCTTCCTTTCTTCTTCTCTCTTCATTTTCCTTTCTCTGACTTCCTATTTCTGTTACATCTTTTTATACTACACTAGCTGCAAATATGAACCAAGAAACATCATTAATTTCACTTAAGTGAGGTACCTATTTTTCCAGAAATGTAGAATTAGAAAAAAAAAAGAGAGAGAGAACTAAAAGGATAGATGAAAATAATGAGATTTAAAGAGATTGTGTTTCACTCAAAGTTAATATAACTATATTGTCTGAGGAGAGACTAGAACTCAGGCCTTCTAAGTAATCACCATTTTTCTTAATAATGACTGAATTTGAGTTAAGGCAAATAATGTTGTATTAAACTTCTTCTCTGTTTTCTTAAAAAGTATTTGGATGTTTCTGTGTGTGAATAAGTTTTTAACTAGGAAATCTTTCTAAGGCTGTCATATGGGTCAAATAAGATTCACTTGTCTATGTTTTTCAAAGAGGATAATTCATTAGATATCTGATTTTAGAATTCTAGTTGCAAAATGATATTGCAAATTAATGACTAATGATTTTAATATTTCACTTTGCTTATTTGTATGTGTGTATATAATATGTGTGTTTGTATAAGCAGAAAGTAGCTATTTGAATACCAGGCTTGGGCGACTGTTGAGATTTCAGTGAAAAGACTCTGTAAGACTTGGATTTCAGTGAGTCTTTCAGATATTTCATTTTATTTAGGATGATTTGTGATTATTTCCTGTTGTCATAAAAGGCCACTTAGGCCTGTGGCATGCCTTGAATTGTCCCAGAAGGGGCTTCATGGAATAGTAGAAAGTTCTCTAAACCCTGAAACCAGGTGGCCTTAGGTCTGAACTGAAGCTTTGCCACTGAATAATTTGTTACCTTGGGCAACTTGATTAACCTCTCTGAACCCAGCTTATCATATGAATATGGTGCGATGATCTGTTAATATACCGACTTATCTTTCTTCTTGCTATTCTCCATCCCAAGAAAGTAGGTGGATGCCCTTGCCTCAGGACCGTAATGGCTTACTGCATAAGTTGCAGGTCCCAATATGACAGCCTCTCACCAAGACATCTGGAAAATTGATGGGGGCTAGAACTTGGAGCTCGTGAGGCAGAGGAAGCCTACCCTGAGAAGAGAAGAGAGACTCACTCCTGGAGTCAGGGAAGATGATGGTGTTTTGCGTAAGAGGCGTAGGGCTTGTGAAGGGCCAGTTCATGGATATCAGGACTGACTAAGAGCTATGGCCTGAGAAGTCACAGGGAACAATACATGTCCATGCTAGTCATGGATCAAATGGAGCCACCTGCCTGTGAATGGATCCCGTGGGCCTGTGGGCCTGATGGCCAAGGTTAGAAGCCCTTCTCTGTTTTTCAAGCACCCAGTGAACTGCTTTTGTTCTTACACGTTTTGGAATCCCGAAATATGACTAACTCTTTTATCCTTTTGCAGAGAGCGGACCTCTCTCTAGATTTAGGAAAATAAGGTAATGTGCCATTTCTTGTGCCTAAATGTTGTAGAGCAAATTCATCTGTGTAACCTAATGTGTACCAAGCAGGAGTAGTCTGAGAATTAGAGATAATGTACATGGAACACTTAGTACAGTGTCTGGCACACAATAGTCATGGTGGGAAGTTGTTAATCATTATTACTGAAGATATTCTTATTTTATCGCCAAAACAGTTTCCCACCCAGGATTGGTGGAGCTGGAGATGCTTCTCTCTTTTTAAAATATAGGCTTTTTTAAATGACCAATTTTAGGTTCACAGCAAAACTGAACAAAAGGTACAGAGATTACCCTTATACTATCTGCCCCCACACATGCATAACCTCCCCCATCTGCTTCTCTTTTCAAACAAAAGGCTAATAGTTCATGACATTGATCCTAGAATGCTAGTATTGAAATGGTTCTATATTAGGGGAGGCTGGGCAACAACAGTAAATAGGCACAAAAATGTGATGACTTGACACAATAGACATTTATTTCTCACTTAACATTCCAGGACAGACTGTGGCGAGTGGTTGAGTTCTCTGTTCCACACAGTCTTTCTGGGACCCAGGCTGACAAGTGGTTCTATCATCTTTAACAGACGGGCACCAAGGGGAAAATGACATGAAAGGGAAGAGAGCACATGGGAGGTTTTATGGGTCAGCCCTAGAAGTGGCACACATCCTTTTGTTCACATCCCATCAGCTAGAACTCAGTCACACAGTCCTGCCTACCTGCAAAAGAGGCTAGCAACTGCAGTGTAGCAATGCGTCCAAGAAAAAGAGAGAAAGGGGTTTGATGGACAGCTAACAAAATGTGTCAAATTGAGGATTATTTATTCTGGTCCAATTTTTCACTTGATTGAGTGTGGCTCTGGAAGGTGGGTGTTCTTTGGTAGGGCTTTGGAGAGTGGGGTTTTTTCTTTCTACAGAAATGTTTAATACAAAGTTCTCCTTATTTAGGTCATGGAACACTTTTGACTAACACTCCATATCTTCTTGCACCAGGCATCTTCACAATATCATCAGGTATATTCCTTTTTGTTTTCCTATAATTTACTTATAATGGCAAAATCGACACAAAAAGTAAAATCTACTTGGAATGAGAGTTGGCTTTATTGAGCACTGTTAGTTTAGTGACAGCTATAAAATATGTCCATTGTGACTTTCCTCTCACTGCTTGACCTCCATCCATTTCCCTTCTCACTATCCCTCTAAGCGGCATCACGTGAAATCAAAACTTTCTTGCCCTCATTTCTAAATCGCATACAACCAGCTAGCAGGCATATAAGCAGTGAGGTGAGAGTAGAAATTTACATAAGGAGCCTATTAATATACTATACAAATGAGGGTCCTGTGGAGAATGTTAATTAATTTCCTACACTGAATGGCCATGATCACGGTAAATTTTCACTGTGGCAAGAGCTAAGATGGAGGTGGAAAACTTGGATATACATAAGAGATGGGAAATTAACTAAATTTTATGAAGAGAGTTAATTATCATATACTTTTCCCACAAAGTAGAAGAACTTAAGCATTGCTCTGACTTTAAAGCTTGGGTTCATAAGCTTGAAAATGATTTTTAAGAGTCATCTTGGACCATTTCTTGAAGGGCAGTGGGTGGGGAATTGAAACATTTTCATGAAACATTTCACTTTATCAAATTTTAAAATTGAGGACATTTTTAGAGTACTATTGTGAAAATTTATGATCTGTTCATTTCTCAGTCCCCTAGAGCCATGGCTGACAGAGCATAGGTGGACTAGACAGAACATGTGATTTTGGGGTAAATCCCCAGTGTCTGCTCCGTTACTTTACTGGTTCAGTCATTGATTTATTGACTTAACTAAGACTCACTAAGTGCCTAGTGTTTGCCATGACTGGGAAGGTGGGTACTCACAGGTCTGTGAGAAGGCAGACATGTAAAACAACCTCACTGCACCAGAAGCTAAACTTGGGGCATTTGCAAAATGCTTTTGAATTCCAGTGAAAGAGGGACTCCCTTTCTCAAGAGGGAAGGGAAGGCTTCACAGAGAATGACACAGAGTTTACCTGGTGGAGGGAACAGCAGCTGGGAGAGATGTTTGGGGAATGGTGAATAGTTGTATAGCTAGTCTCTAGGTATTGGGATACCTAGAAACTAGGTACATATTGGGATATAGTAGGAGGTAGCATGAGATAAAGCTGAGAAAAATGGGTAAATTTGATAAAAGCCTTTCATGTAATTTTAGCAAATGAGTTTTATTATGCAGGCGAGGGAAGTTAGGAAATGCTTTAAACATAATCAATTCTGGGTTAATTAATTAATTCAGCAGACATTTATTAATCATCCACTGAGTATAACCTGCTTGGCCTTCGAACACTGACTGTGATGTAGACACTGCCCACAGGAACTTAAGAGTTCAGTGAGTGATTACAGTCAGTAGAATTGGCTCTAAGGGTTTTTTGGGAAGGGCTCTAACTGTTCATACCTTCCAGATTCACTTCATATCACCAATAATATCATTATTATCTGTGATATGGCTGATGGAAGTTTTCTCAATCTGAAAGGTAAAGGTTCTAGCAGGGAAATAGCACTTTGCTGACCAGATAGAGTTTCTCAAAATGCCATGGGCTCTCGGCCCTCCTCTCATTGGGGTCATCAGACACAGGCTCTCTCTAGGAGCTGGAGGCATCTCCTCATGCTTGCAGTCTAAGCTTTCTTTATCAAGGCAAGACAAGACCAAGAGTTTCCCTAAAGGAGTGAAAAGAGATGCAGTGAACTGTTCTTAATTTTAGCATCACCTTTCCTAACCATGGACATTTCAAAATGTCCTGATACCGTCTTCCAGTAGTTTTTCTTTTTCCTGCCAAAATTAACTGATTGACTATATCAAACATTTGTGGACCATGTGCCCGATCCCTGTGTCTCTGACTCCTGCCCCTGCCAAAGCAATTCCTAAACCATGAGTAAAATTTTAAGTTGTGTATCTCTGACTGATATACCTTTGACTCCAGCAAAGAAAGTATTTCACTGGGTTTTGGTGAATTTGCTGAGAACTCTGTTGCTCTCTGGGCAAGGGACGGTTCTGTTGGTCACGGAGGATGACCCAGAGTTTACCTGGTGGAGGGAACACAGCCATTGCCTACCTGGGAAGGCTGCTGTGGTCCTCTGTTCTGTGAGGAAAAAGGCCAGATAAGGTCAGGCAATACCTACAGCCCTTGTCCAGCTCTTCTGGCACAGAAAGCTTCCATGCCTTCTCGTCTTATTTTGGGCCTCACTCAGGTGCAGTAACCTCCTGTTGGTCCAGCCAGATCAAGACATTCCCCCCAGTCTCCATCCTGAGCCTCCCAGCCTCAGCTAGGCTCTGAACTCCTGGTCCCAGAGAGCAGGATGGATTAGTGCTCAAGGCTCCCACGCTGACTCTATCAAAGCTTTCCTCCACACATCTCCATTATGTGAATGGCTCTGTTAACCAAACCTATTATCATTCCCCCTTGGTTTTCAAGTTGAGAAAGGGAAAGCAACTTCTTTAATGGCCCACAGATTGATGATTAACATTTTACATGTCCCTGCTGCTAAGTAAAAGAACGGCTTTGTGGACAGTGAAAATGCCTAGGAGAAGGAAGCGGGAGTCAACTTGGTTTATTAAGTTGTGCTGCTTCATTAATCACAATCTTTTTTTATGGCAGTGCTTAAAGGCCCATCCATTGTACTTCTCGGGAATGGGGTAGATCAAAAACAAGTGCTTTTAGTGCACCTTTGACATCTGGCATAGCAGCCGGCTATCTGCGATATTGCTCTCAAGCAGTGTGGGGAACTGCATTTACTGTGACTGTGCTGGCCCTTCTGATTTAAGCTACTGCAGAGGGCAATGAATTACCTTAAAGGAGCTCCAGTGCAGAACTCCAAGTTTTATGCCGGACCCCTGCCAGCTTCCCCACTTTATGAGTATGAACAATCAGACAATTGAACTGATTTGACTTTGCCGCTCCTGGAGTTTCATTGCCTCGAACCTGGGGATGTAATGATGGCAATGCCATGCTAAATGCTGCTCTGACTAGCAGCAGTACCCCTGCCCGTTCAAGTAGGGCACCCATTCTTGTTAGCTGAAAACTGCTCTGATTTGCAGCAAGGGGGAAAATAGATCCTAGGCAATCAGATTAACTCAACTCTGAATGTTATTTTCATTTAACACTGTGGAACCAGGCAGTGTCCCGTTTTTTTTTTTAATGGTAAACTCATTAAAAGGCAGGGTTCTTTTGCAAGGAGTCTTATAGCACTGGTGAGGAAGGCACCTGCCAAGTCCTAATACAGATCGCAGACACACATATTTGTATAAGCTTACATATAAAATACACATATACTCCTACTCCACAGACAGGCTCGAGCTCAGCTAGTATCGTCAATATACAAAAGGGCATCTGGTCCCGTCAAAATGACGTGAAATTGAGTTATTCATAATGTTTAAAACTCATGTCAGTACATACTCATTTTAGCTCTTTGTGTGAAACAGAAGACAAGTGCTAAGGTGTAGTTATTGTATACTTTCTGTGTTGGAGGACATACTCACTTTTGGGATTTATTATATGTAAAATAAATTTCCTCTAACATCCTTTGAAAATCGTGTTACTGTATTTGGAAGGACAATCCAATGTTCACTGTAAAAAATTCAAAAAATGCAGTGAAGAACCCAAAGTACATGCCACACACCATCTTACCACTTAGAGATCCCTATTATTAAAACTTTATCCAGACATCTCTTTTTGTAAGTGTACACTGATTGATTGCTTCATCCATTTTCTATCTATAAGCAAATCTGTGTTGTTAAGACAGTATGTGAAGTGTGATCCCATTTATATGAACGGAAAACACATACACACACACACACACACACACACACACACACACACACACACACATTTAAACAAAAACTCCCTGGAGTATCAGTTCCTTATGTCCACATGCTTGTTTGGCATTGACCGGTAGACTTGAAGTCTAGCAGACATCTTAGTTGATTTAATACCTGAGCACCTGATGTCCCCCCAAATCTACTTCTCCCACAATCTCTCCCATCTCAGTTAATGCAGTACAAACTTTTGGTTCCTTAGGCCCCCGGTTTTGGAGCCATCCTTGATTGTTCTTGTTTCTTTCACCCCATATCCAATTTATTCACAAATCCTCTCAGCTCTACCTACAAAATATACTCAGAACAGGATCACATCTCACCATCTTTAGTACCATTGTTGCTCGCCTGGATCATTGCAGTAACCTTCATATTGGTCCTCCTGACTCCTGCATGCAATTTGGATGAAAATCTACATTTTAGGATTGTCATATGCTTTTATGTTTTTCAAAACTATGGTGACAGTGAGGTATTTTGGAAAGAGCAGATATTTAAATCTAGATAGTCCTTGGTTTGCATTATAGTTGTGATGGTTACTAGCTGTGTGGCCTTAGAAAATTCATTCTTTCTTTCTGAGTCTCTTGGTTTCTTCATCTGTAAAGTGGGCTAATGATGTCTACATCCTGGGTCTCTCATGCAGATGAAGAGAATTCACACTAAGTAACTAGCAACAGTCTGGTACACAGTATGTGCTCTGTAACTGTTCATTTTCGTGATTCCTCTCATTCATTCAGCTGGGATAATGTCAAACTCCTTCCTGTGGCATATAAGGCCTCTACAGTTGTGACCCATCTTCTTTAAGCTAGACACCTCTACCTCCTCACTAAGTATCCCATGCTTCAGCTACAGTAAATAGCCAGTCTTTCCCAAACCCACCCTCCTTACCTCCTCCAACAAGCACATATTTAAGACACCCAGATGGCCTCCCTGGTGCCTGTCTGCATCTTTCACATTGATAGAAGATTGACGTCATGTATGCAAATCTGACAATATTATTAACGTCATTCTTCCACGGGAGGGTTTCCATGGCACATATGATAATGTCCAAACTTCCAAGTGTGGTGTACACGTGCCCTCTACCTCTCCAGATGTAGGTCATGGTATTCTTTGCCTTATATTTCATCTTGCCTTTTGCTGTGCTGCCACTTGTGCTTGGAGTCTTTTTACCCCACTTTCTCTTTGATGACTAAATCTTATTTAGCCTCTTAAAAATGCTAATATTCCTTTATTGATGTATAATTTATGTGTAGTCAAATGCACAAATATTAATCATACAGACTGATAAATTTTGACAAATACATATACACATACAAACATCATCTAGATCATGATAGAGAACATTTCCGTCATCCCAGAAAGTTTTCTCATGCTTCTTTCCAGTCATTCTCCAGCCATTACCAAGATACTGATTTCTATAACTGTAGATTATCTTTTGCCTGTTCTTGAATTTTTTATAAATGGAATCACCCTTTTGTGTCTGACTTGTTTTGCTTAACATGTGTTTGAGATTTATCCATGTGATGGTGTGTATAAGGATTTCATTCTTTTTATTACTAGACATGAATGGTGTATGTAGTGGTATCTCATAGTTTCAATTTGTATTTCCCTGGTGCCTAATAATGTTAGATATCTTAGGAAAAAAAGGAAAAAGAAGAAATAGGATAAATTATATTAGAAACTGTCAGAGAGATTCACACATAGTAAAGATAAGCATCGTTTTGTGAAACTTTTTTTCAGTTATTTGTATGAGCATGTGCGCGAGAGTGTGTGTGTATTGGTAGCGGTATCACCTGTGAAGAGAGTTTGAAAGCAATTGATTTAAACTTCAATTAATGGAGGCACTCACTGAGCACAGTGAAGGATGGAAAACGAATTGAGGTAGTGGGTGAGCAAACAAAATAAACATCATGACTTTCTCTGGGAAGCTTTACCGGCTTCCCCAAATAAGACTGAATTAGATGCCTCATCTCTAATTTTATTTTGCTAACGTTTTGTCGTTACTGAATATTTTGACTCATAAGGATTGCACTTCTTTTTATTTGTGTTTTCCCTAAATATCTACTTCCATTCTTCTTCTATTTTTAAGCCCATCTTTGGTGGTGGGGGGGATGTTTTAAAAAACTCAGTGTGTGGTGACTCTTGATGGGGAATTTAAACTCGTTATATTTATTGCCACAAAAAATTGTTATGTTGAATGATTTCTATAATTTTATATTTTCTTTCTATGTCATTTGATATAGCTGTCTTTTGTTCCTATTTATCTTGAGCCAGAATTTGTTAGCTAGATATTCTTGTATTTCATCTTACATCTTTTTGTTTTTTAACATCTTTATTGGAGTATAATTGCTTTACAATGTTGTGTTAGTTGCTGCTGTATAACAAAGTGAACCAGCTATACATATACATATACATATACATATATCCCCATATCGCCTCCCTCTTATGTCTCCCTCCCATCCTCCTTATCCCACCCCTCTAGGTGGTCACAAAGCACGGAGCTGATCTCCCTGTGCTATGTGGCTGCTTCCCACTCGCTAGCTATTTGACATTTAATGGCGTATATAGGTCAGTGCAGGGGACGCGGGTTCGTGCCCCAGTCTGGGAGGATCCCACATGCCACGGAGTGGCTGGGCCCATGAGCCATGGCCACTGAGCCTGTGCGTCCGGAGCCTGTGCTCCGCGATGGGAGAGGCCACAACAGTGAGAGGCCTGTGTACCACACACAACAAAAAAATGTGACCATATGTATGTGGATTTTCCTTTGGGTTTTCTGTCCTGTTCCATTGATATATATTTCTGTTTTTGTGCCACTACCATACTGTCTTGATTACTGTAGCTTTGTAGTATAGTCTGAAGTCCGGGAGCCTGATTCCTCCAGCTCCATTTTTCTTTCTCAAGATTGCTTTGGCTATTCGGGGTTTTTTGTGTTTCCATACAGATTGTGAAAATTTTTGTTCTAGTTCTGTGAAAAATGCCATTGATAGTTGCATCAGGATTGCATTGAATCTGTAGATTGCTTTGGGTAGTATAGTCATTTTCACAATGTTGATTCTTCCAATCCAAAAACATGGTATATCTCTCCATCTGTTTGTATAATCTTTAATTTCTTGAATCAGTGTCTTTTAGTTTTCTGCATACAGGTCTTTTGTCTCCTTAGGTAGCAGATGACATGATAGTATACGTAGAGAATCCTAAATACTCTACCAGAAAACTACTAGAGCTAATCAATGAATTTGGTAAAGTAGCAGGATACAAAATTAATGAACAGAAATCTCTAATGCTGCATTCCTATACACTAATGATGAAAAATCTGAAAGAGAAATTAAGGAAACACTCCCATTTACTATTGCAACAAAAAGAATAAAATACCTAGGAATAAACATCTTACATCTTTTATCTAGCATTTTCACTTGTCTGGAAGACTCTTTATCTCTCCTTCAATTCTGTAGGACAACTTTGCTGGCTAGAATTTTTTGGTAGGCAGTTTTTCCTTTCAGCACTTTGAATATATCATGCCACTCCCCTTCTGGCTTGCAAAATTTCTGCTGAAAAATATTCTGATAGTCTTATGAGGGGTTCCCTTGTATATAACAAGTTGCTTTTCTGTTGCTGCTTTTGAGATTCCTTGTCTTTAATTTTTAACAATGTAATTATAATGTGTCTCAGAGTGGGTCTCTTTGGATTCATATTATTTGGAACTCTGAGATTCCTGGATCTAGATATCTGTTTATTTTTCTGAATAAGTTTTCTACTCCTTTCTCTCTTTTCTTTCTGGGTTCCTATAATGTGTATATTGATCAAATTTATGGTCCCATAAATCCTTTAAGCTATCTTCACTCTTTTTTTTTTTTTTTTCTCTTCTGAGTGGATGAATTTCAATGTCCTGTCTTTGAGTTTCCTGATCCTTTCTTCAGCTTGAACTGTTGTTGAACCCCTCTATTGAATTTTTCAGTTCGATTATTGTATTCTTCAACTCTGTGATTTCTGTTTGGTACTGGGGTTTTTTTTGGCCTTGCTACGTGGCTTGTGGGAATCCTACTTCCCCGACCAGGGATCCAATCCAGGCCCTCAGCAGTTGAAAGTGCGAAGTCCTAACCACTAGATCACCAGGGAATTCCCTCTGTTTGGTACTTAAAAAATATTTTCTCTTCAATGAAATTCTCACTTTGTTCATGTATTGTTCTTCTGACCTCTGAGCATCTTAATGACCATTATTTTGAACTCTGTATCAGGTTAACCACTTATCTCTATTTCATTAAGGTCTGTTTCTGGAATTTTATCTTGTTATTTATATTCCTCTGTTTCTTCATTTTCTTCTGTATTTGTTTCTATGCATTACATAAAGCAGCCACCTCTCCCAGTCTTTTTGTTTGTTTTGTTTTTATTTATTTATTTATTTTTATATAGCAGGTTCTTATTAGTTATTTATTTTATACGTATTGGTGTATACATGTCAATCCCAATCTCCCAATTCATCCCACCACCACCCACCCCCTGCTTCTCCCCTTGGTGTCCAAACGTTTGTTCTCTACATCTGTGTCTCTATTTCTGCCCTGCAGACTGGTTCATCTGTACCATTTTTCTAGGTTCCACATACATGCGTTAATATATGATACTTGTTTTTCTCTTTCTGACTTACTTCACTCTGTATGACAGTCTCTGGGTCCATCCACATCTCTACAAATGACCCAATTTCGTTCCTTTTTATGGCTGAATAACATTCCATTGTACATATATACCACATCTTCTTTATCCATTCGTCTGTCGATGGGCATTTAGGTTGCTTCCATGACCTGGCTATTGTAAATAGTGTTGCAGTGAACATTGGGGTGTTCACTGTGTCTTTTTGAATTATGATTTTCTCTGATTATATGCCCTCTCCCAGTCTTGAAAGAATGATCTCATGTAGGAGATGAACCTTGTCAATCAGCCTGGCCTGAGTGCTTAGCTGTCTCTCAAAGCTTTGTGAGTGTCCAAGCCACCTTCTTTGTTCTTGGTTACTCCCAGTAGTTGAGGGTGTGCCAAGACCTGTCAGTGTCCTACGGGGGAGGTTGGCAGTCAGCACCTACATGCAAGTTGATTGGCAGCTGGGCCCTCAGGTAGCATCTGGGAAGTATGAAGTTGAGCACATTCCAGAGAGAAACCGGGAGGTGTTCAGTTTTGCCTGTGCCCTCTGTACTTGGCTTGGGTGTATAGCTGTGTGTGGGGGGTGATTCTGCATCTGTTAAGAACTGCTTCTTTGTTTTCTACCATCCTGTGGGATTCTTAAATGCAAGCCCTGTTGGCTATCAGAGGCAGAAGATCCAGGGGCCCATCTCTTGAATGGCAGCTGCAAAAACTGGAGCACAGGTGTGAGTTCAAGCTCCTTCCAGGAAGGATACTGGTGATTTGTGGTGGGCTAGAGGAGAAAGTGGAGGAGGCATCCTCTGGATTCCCTGGTCCCCAGGGAGGATGATGGTCAGCCCCAGTTTTGATGTGGGTATTTTCTCATTTGCCCGATGTGTAGGTGTTGCTCAGCTAGTTTATGGATTTATCTTAGAGGGAATTGCTCCACATGTAACTGTACATTTGGTATGTCCATGGGAGGAAGGGAGTTCAGTAGCCTCCTATATCACCATCTTGGACCAGAACTCCAAGTGATTTGTTTTTATGAGTCTTTTCTACTTCACTAGAGGCCAGGGAAGGGGACAGGCAGGACAGGCTGGTGTTCCAGGTGTCTTGGGCCAAGGGGCTGCTTCTGCTGCCCTGAGGCTCCTGCCCTGCCAGCTATCTAACATTTTTAGATGCCTTCCGTGGAAGTTTGATTCGACTCAAAGCTAAACATTCTTTGAAATATTTTATTAGTGGTTACATTAAAGCTCTTTTTAAAGAACACTCTTAAGCCTATATATCTAATCATCATATCAAAATCAAAACAGTTAATTTTGATTCTGCTTTATAGGCAATGAGTTTAGTATTTTTGCTTTAAAGATGTATTCTCTACATTTTAATCATCATTTATTATTTCTCGGGTTCTGCATTGTATTATTTGAAACAAAAACTCTGTTGTTTTAGTGTTAAATTTGTAATAATAAGTGATTATTTAAATTTATCAATTAACTTTTGTAATTATGTTTAAAGGTTTATTAAAAGCCGTATAGCTTTTTTAAGGAACCTCCATACTATTCTCCATAGTGGCTGTATCAATTTACCTTCCCACCAACAGTACAAGAGTGTTCCCTTTTCCCCACACCATCTCCAGCATTTATTGTTTCTAGATTTTTTGATGATGGCCATTCTGACCGGTGTGAGATGATATCTCATTGTACTTTTGATTTTCATTTCTCTAATGATTAATGATGTTGAGCATTCTTTCATGTGTTTGTTGACAATATGTATATCTTCTTTGGAGGAATGTCTATTTAGGTCTTCTGCCCATTTTTGGATTGCAATCCCACTACTGGGCATATACCCTGAGAAAACCATAATTCAAAAAGAGTCATGTACCAAAATTTTCATTGCAGCTCTATTTACAATAGCCAGGACATGGAAGCAACCTAAGTGTCCATCAACAGATGAATGGATAAAGAAGATGTGGCACATATATACAATGGAATATTACTCAGCCATAAAAAGAAACGAAATTGAGTTATTTGTAGTGAGGTGGATGGACCTAGAGTCTGTCATACAGAGTGAAGTAAGTCAGAAAGAGAAAAAGAAATACCATATGCTAGCACATATATATGGAATCTAACAAAAAACAACAACAACAAAAAATGTCATGAAGAACCTAGGGGTTAGATGGGAATAAAGACATAGACCTACTAGAGCATGGACTTGAGGATATGGGGAGGGGGAAGGGTAAGCTGTGACAAAGTGAGAGAGTGGCATGGACATATATACACTACCAAACGTAAAATAGATAGCTAGTGGGAAGTAGCCGCATAGCACAGGGAGATTAGCTAGGTGGTTTGTGACCGCCTAGAGGGGTGGGGTATGGAGGGTGGGAGGGAGGGAGGGAGACACAAGAGGGAAGTGATATGGGAACATATGTATATGTATAACTGATTCACTTTGTTATAAAGCAGAAACTAACACACCATTGTAAAGCAATTATACACCAAAAAAGATGTTTAAAAAATAAAAATAAAAAGCAGTATAGTGTAAAGGCTAAGAGTGTGAAATTTGGAGCCAGAATGCCTGGGTTCAAATTCTGGTGCCACCTCTTGTTGGCTGTACAGTTTTGAGCAGGAAAGTGAACTTCTCTACGTCTCATCTTCCTCACTGGAAATGGGGAATAATAATAGTAGTAACTTCATTTTCACAAAAAGATTTAAATGAACTACTATAAGCACCCAGGAGAGTGCCTAGCATATAGTAAGCACTATTAACTCTTACTATTTTCTTTTTTTGTGTTTGGCTCATCTTTCAGTGTTTTGGTAAACGTCTTAGAAAAGTCTCTTCTTCTTTATCCAGGAAAGGTATATAGATACTATTCTCTTGTAATTTTGCATATTTGAATATGATTTTTCTGCATCTTCACATAGGAACAAGAAATTGGTGGAGTGTAGGATTCTTGGATAATAAATTAAAAATTTTTTCCCTGAACGCTGGTAAATAGCATTTTATTGTCCTCTAGCACTGATGGTTGCAAAAGTCAATGTAATTTCTGTGTCTCGAAGGTGCATTGTTTTATCTTCTTGGATTAATTAATCAATTCAGTAAATATTTATTGTGCTGATTCTAGTTATAAGATACAGTTCTTTGCTTTATTGGATTATTGTCTTCTCCCCACCCCTACCCCAATTAGGTTGTCAGCTTCATAAGGTTTGGTTCACATGTGTCCCAGTGGTCATTTTGGTCAAACACGAAGCTGAGCAGATGCTTCCTTTGTTGTCTTGGCAAGAGTCTCCAGACTGGGAAATCTGAGGGGCACATTTAATTCCAGCTGAAGGCAGGATTATGAGTTGATGATTTACTGTGAGACCCAAGCTTTACTATAGGCACCATTCAGAATGAGAAGCTTGGGGATTTGCATTCATCAGACATAAGAACCAGGAGCCAGGAGGTGAATTATAGACCAAAGCTGTTTCACCAGCTGGTGAGACCTTGCAATTCAGTTCCATTGCAGGTAAAGCTGTGCTCATTAACAAAGGGCAGTCAGGCAAGCTAGTATAGAGCTCCCCACAAGGCAGGGGGAGGCTTGGAGGAAGTACCCTCTGGTTCCTCCTGGGTTGAGTTCCATGGATCATTTCCCAGTTAGGGACGTGGAGAGCCTCAGAAAGTCTCCTGCTTCATGCTCATCGCGTGTGTTCAGGTGTCAGAGCTCCTGGGAGTCATGTTGCTCCTTACAGAAAAAGAATACATTATTATCAGATACTAAGATTAGTCATAATTTAATAAGCAAATTTTCTTTTAAATATTATTTCATCAGTTATTAAGTTCCAGTATAAACTTAATATTGGGTAGGGCTTTCTTGTTTTATGAGATCTAGATTAAGCATACAATTCCATGCTCCATCTAACATGTAGCTAAAGAAATCTAAGCATCATCTGAATTTTTCTGTGAGTTTCTGGGTATTTGAATCCTCAAGGTCACATAAACCATTTTGAGGTTGACTTTACTGAAAATGAGGAGTCTGTGGGTGGTGGGGGTCATGGTGGAGGTGGTGGTGCCATATTGTTCACCAAGCAGAAAACAATCGAAAACCATACATTTACCATCCCTGTTCTTAAAATCCTGCCACTGAGACTTTCTCATGGATCCTTTGGCCCATCTGTACCTAAGTTTCATGATCTCATTGGCTCCTTTCTTGGTGTCTTCTCCCCTTGTTTCCCCATATATTTCCTTCCTCTTGGAGAGCCTTCGGAACTTTGAATTCTTCTCCAAAACTTGTAAATCCAAAACTCTTACGTGTCAATAGAATGGAGAGTTTTCTACTTAACAGAAAGTGTCTTCCAGAGCAGGTAGTTGCGATTATAATAAATAACATTTTTTTTCCTAGTACATCAATGTAGATGAGTGGCAACCAGTCCCAATGTTTAAAAAAGACTTATAAGGAAAACCCAGCCTGTGGATGACCAGTTCTATGAGGGCATAGTCATAGCAACACCGAGTTAAAGATATGCTTTTCAGAAAGCTTTTCAGGCAGGACTCCAGAGCCTTCATAACTAGCCTACTTTTACCCTTTCTCCATTGATCTTTCATTATTGTTCACCATGTACTCAGTCATCGAAGGAGCCAGGCTGGTAAAATATGAGTAAAGAGCAAAACTGGAGAAAACATGTCCTAAAAGGCACAATTTCTCCATATGAGAATGTGGGAATATTATTGCCAGATCTTCTATTTTTTTTAAATAAAAGAATCTGGAGAGTCCAATTTTATATGGAATTTCCTAATTAACTATAAGCCAAACAAAACATGTCTGAGGGTAATATTTGGAATGCAGCTGCCAGTTGCTCCATATTCTAGCCTTCTCTCTCTCTCTCTCCCTCTCTCTCTCTCTCTTTGTATATGCTTCTTCCACTACTAGAAATACTCTTTATTAGGAAGAACATCTTGTCATCCTTCAGGGCTCATTTCAAATGGCACTGTTTCTCTTAAGTTTCCCCATTTTGCTCCCACAGCTATTTCCAAGTAGATTTAATTGCACCCCCTTTACAGGTACCAGAATCCTCTCTCTAAACACCTCTTGTGATGTGTGTCACTGCCTTTGTTTGCTGGTCTGCCACCCTTGCTACACTATGAAAAACCTCAGGGACAGGGACCATGTTAGCCATCTTTTTATCCTTTGGACCTGGTATAATACTTAGCACATAAGTATTAATGTTTGTTGAATGGATGAGGGAAAGAGACATGATTTGGGGATGTGGGGCCTGAGCTCAGCTCTCCTTTCTGCTTTCCCTCTCAGATTTTTCTTTTACACTTGATCACAATCCCTTGCCTTTAGAAATTGTTATCCCTGACCTTTGGGGACAAACAGAAAAGTAGCTAATACAATCTTTGTGAAAAACTAATGAAAAAAACTAGTGTGAAAAAATTTCCTGGTTGTTTTAAGCAAACATCTGGGCTCTTTCTTTGAAGAGTCTATTTTTAAAATGTGTTTTACTGCACAGTTAATTGAGGGCAGTTGGGCGAGCAGGTGAAGGTGTGAGTGAGGTAAAAGCTGGAAGTTGGATGGAACTGTCTAGATAGCATCTGGGACTCCTCTCTAGAATGGGAATTAGAAAGAGCAATCTGACTGCTACCTTGAACCTGTCCAGATAAGAGCTTTAAATTTTGCTAAGGAATACAAGAATATTTCCCACAGAATGGTGCCATTTAGCTACCTGAGAGTTGAGTCTCCACAAGTTCACATAAAATTACTTTTAAGAATTTAATTCCTAATTTCAGGGAGGAACAGTGCTTTGGAAAGGAGAATTTAGAGAGACCTCCCCTTTTTTTATTATCCTGAAACAATTAGTTTTAACTTAAAAAATCAATAAAGATGAAGATTTTCTTTCAGTTGGATGATGTAGAATTAAGATGTGTGCCAAAAGGTTATTTGGGGGGAGGGAATTATTTTAATAGCTAATCTTTTTTTATGAAATTTTCTTCCAAAAACTAGAAACACCTAGGGCTCAATGGCTTTAAGCACCAGACACCCCTCCCCCCCCCAAAAAAAATCAAGTTTCTACACATGTCATGTTTTTATCTAATCATCTGTCTGGTTGTGCACAGGGAATTTCACTGCATAATGAGCAAGAATTCCCTGACCAATAATGTGGATGTGGGATTTGAAGTTTCTGCAGACTGAAGGTCGTCAGAGTTACTATTTATTTGGGGAAAGTCGTTCCCGACTTTGCTTTCCCCACTAACCTACCCCTAACACTTAATCAGCTCCATCCCACCTTAAAATGTTTTATCTTTCCAAAGGGGAAAGGGCACATGGCATTTTACCTGAACACATTAGAGAACTGCAGGGCTTTAGGTTTGTTTGTAAAGTGTGGCAAGGATGGGAAGTACGCAGAAAGAAGTTGTTAACAAATTCTCAGTGATACTACATGGCAGCTTGGTATGGATCATAGCTCCAGTAAAACTTCCCTGCCATTTGGCAAATCCCTTCTGCTGCTACTTGGAGCTATAAAGTGATTATTAATTCTATTCTCCATCCTCCTGGTTAAATATTTTTAGCTGGCTATGAGAACGTGTTGTAAATTCTCTTATTTCATGTTTAATACATAAGTGGGTCATTGGACCCTGGGAAAAGTGCATGGAAGGATGAAGGTATGTTTGGGATTGCAGCCGCATTTGAATCCCAGAATTCCCACTTAATCCATTTACCTCTCAGATGCCTCTTACAGCTTTCTTCAAATGACTTTCTCTCTTCTCTTTGCCCTGTTATTTTCTGATGCTACTTTGACCCCTTTTCTTTGCATTAGGAACAAATTGTGTGACTTGTCTTCATAAATACAGATGTTCGAGGAATACCTTCATTTTCCTGAAATCAATTTAGTGTCATCATCTCATTGAATAGGTGGGAAATTACAAAATATCACTGGAATGCACACTATATAAGAGGAGGAGGTGTGTCTATTTGTGCATTCTTTTTTCTCTAATTGGGAACTGTCAGTAACAAACCTGCTTCACCATACCTGCATCATCGTCATCATCATAGTGGTGGTAGTAGTAGTTGTAATAGGAATAGGAATAATAATTAAAACCCCTACATGTTAAAACATAAGTGTCTGTAAAAGCCATGCTCTAAATGCAGATATGACTGACATCACTGATATATGCAGGATGTCCGATTGATTCTCTTGTCACTGATTTGTGTTTTTGGTTGTTCCGATGAGGTTCTTCAAGTGAACAACACTTGTCTTTATGAGCGGATTACATTGTGGGGAATGTCTGGGTAACAGATAATTTTCGATGTGCAAAAAAGAAGCCTGGGAGTGAGGAGTGAACGATATATCTGTTTTATTTAAGGTGTTGATGTGCCAAAATAGGTCTAGACATACACTTGCTCTGCTTAGTCTTAATGAGCAGAGCTAGCTATAATTGGGGATAAAAGATAAGAGAAGGAAGATTTTTGTCTCACCATTAAGAAGTTAATAAAATAATTAACATTGTAAAAAAGAAAACAAAAAACACCAGAATGGGCTATGATGGGTGATAATGAGTTCAAGAGTAGAATTAAATAGAGAATAAGTGACCACCTGTATGAACACCATGTAATTTTTTTTGTAGCTAGTGTAACAGTTGTCATAAAGTTGATCTTTTCTAGTTATTTGTATTAGTTTTCACCCTTTTGTATACCCATCTTTCTTGGACCTAGAGCATAGACTCTGTAAGGGCAGAGTCTATATCTGTCCCACTTCACAACTGTATTCCCAGTACATAGTGTCTGGCATATATTAGTGGAAATAAGTATCTGTTGATAAATGTTTGTTGCAGTATCTGATAGGAAATCAGATTAGAGATTTTCTTGGACTCCTTTCACATTTGTGTCAGGACTGCTAAGTGTTTCCCAACCTGGTTTCCCTTTCCCATGGGCACGCAAGTGGACTACATTTCCCATAACCTTTACTGTTATGTGGTTCTGTGGGATTAATTCCGACTCATGGAATGTGGGTAGGCCTGGCCCATCCAAACCTACTGTGTAATCCTGCAAGCTCTCTCTTGTTTCCCTCATCTCTGGCCACATGCAAAGTATCCAGTGACTAAGATGACATCTGGCCCACTGTTATGACTGCGGCAACAGGAACACATGGTCACAGATATAATGGGTTCCATCTCTTAAAAAGTAGTACCTTCTCTAAAATTTCTTACTTGTGCAGTGATATAGCTCAAGAATTAATCAGTTCTCCAGATCTCTTCTTTTTGACTGAGACTTTGTCATCTGATGTAACCAGACTGGGAGATTTGAGAGGGACATGGCAAGTCCAGGATTTTTAGCCACTCAGGCTCCTTCTCTCACTGCTTTTGGTTAAATCTTTGGAGAAAGGAAGGGAAAGAGCATTTTTCCAATGCCCTTTGCCAGTGGGCTACCATTTCCCCTCTCATTTCTTACGGTAAAAAGCATGTCTATATCTGGTGCCTCTGCTGGAGGATGATTTGCTCAAGGGCAAAACCAGTAAGATGACAGGGAATAGATAGTAGGGAAGCTAAAATTACAAAAGGAGAATGGACCCCAATACATAGTTGCCACATTTGTTGAATGCTTGCACTGTGCCATGCCCTACTCCACGAACTTGGGAGATTTAAGATCTGTGAGGCATAGCCATCAAGAATTCTGTAGTCTCTTAGAATAATCTTTATTCAACCACTTAAGCTTAGCAAGTTCAAGTTTGGAAAACAGAGAAAACTTTGATAGTATGGTGGCTTGGTAATCTGAGGCACCTTCCTACCAAGATGGCATTAGAGGGTTTGCTTCACTTCTACCTCATCTTTATTTTGGTCAAGGAGCTGCTGCCACTGGAGTATGAGGCTAAACCCTGGCTACTCCTTTGATACCTGAAATGCCTCATGCACATGAGCCTAGTGTGATTATGTGAACATGTTACCAGTTCTTACTCTTAAATAAAGAAGAGGATCTATGAATGAAACAAGGCGTTGTGCACAAAAAGGGCTTAATTCGTAATTTTGG
Source organism: Neophocaena asiaeorientalis asiaeorientalis (assembly GCF_003031525.2). Classification (NCBI taxonomy): domain Eukaryota; kingdom Metazoa; phylum Chordata; class Mammalia; order Artiodactyla; family Phocoenidae; genus Neophocaena; species Neophocaena asiaeorientalis. Next base: position 5,803,037 of record NW_020172625.1, read on the forward strand.
TAGCACTATCAAAGGTTAGTAATTGTCATCTTATGTGGTTCAACCTAAATGTAAAAAATGGTAAATTTCATCTTGAGTTTCAGTGCTGCTTAAATCTAGGTTTCTGAAAAAAGTTTAGATGATTTTATAGTAAAGAGTTCTATGACCTTTTGGTGACAATTGACATGAGCCTGGGATAGGTTGTGTTGATGTACTTGATGTCTCTGGTCACTTGAAGACCATCTTAGAGACCAAGGGACACAAGTGGTGCTCTAACAGAAACATCAGTGCAGTTCTGTTTCAGGTCCACAGGGGATCTGGATGTTTTGAGCTGAGAAGTTGCTTGAAACATATGTACTGCAAGGGTTTCTACTGGTTCCAAAGACTAAAGTTGGGAGAGACTCTACAGAAAGCTTTCTGATGCTCATCCTGTCATATGGGCCAGTGGTTTTAGTTTTAAAAATCATTAAATCTTGCTTTAAACTACTTTTCTTAGAACATCTCAGCTCTAGGGACCCCAACCTGCAACAACTACCAAGCACCTGAAAAATTGCCATCACCTCTTAGAACTTTTTTTAAAAACATCACTGTGAGGCTGTGATTATCTTCAGTTGCTTCTGACTACAGCTCAAATAAGACTCAGACCATTCATATGTTGGTGAGCATTGATTTTGGTGTTGGAGCAGCTTGGTGATGATTTGTTTTAAAAAAAATCAGATCTAGAGACTTAATCATGAATTATTATCTGAAAACTTTCATGTATTTCAAACCTGCTGTAACTTACTTCAACAGCAGAGGAGTTGTTTATGATTCTGCTAGCAGGGGCTTTGTTTTGTGAAAGTTCTAGGAAAGGAGGGCTATTAGCTTTATTTTACTTATTATCTTTGAGAGTGTTGCTCTCATTTTAATTGCAACTTGGTAAGCTCTTTGGCTAGAATGAAGCCTGGGTCTTTTCTCAGTGAGCATTTCTAACTCAGGCCAAGTGCATGAGGACACAAGAATTTCCAGAAAAAAATTACCCAGTATTTACTAGAAAAAGGGCAACTCTGTAAGTTGGAACCCACGGAATAATGTTTTCAAAGCCAAATCTATCTTCTTCACAGCCTCCTTGTTTCCTGTGTAAGAAAAAGAAAACGAGGCAAGACTTTTTCTTTTCCTTCTTTTAATTTTGTTCAGCATTAAAGGAGGGAACTTCATAAACATTGATTGTCATTTACAGAAAACATTCAGAAATCATGTGTGCATTATCAGGGAATGCTAACAGTATTCAACTAATAATTTACAGGACATAAAATAAGGACAAAAACCTATTACATTCTAAAGTAATATAAAACTCTGTTTTTAATTGTTAGGGAGTGCTGTTTTATTCTAGCATATTTATAATAAAAAAACTCAATGCTTACTTCCTAAATGACTCAGGCTGCAGTTTTACTCACGTACACAGAAATTAGGCCTTACATGTTAAACAAGGAGAGAGAGATCAGAAAATTGTAGATTTTAAAACTATATATGTCACTGGGTTTATTTGTAGTTTGCCTTTTGCCTCTATAGGCCAATAATAATACATGTAATAATGTAATTAAGCTCCAGAAAAATCAAAGACTATAGGAGGCATTATTCCTTTAAAAAAGAATAATTATTATGCTTTTTAGAGGGCATACTTTTATTTTACATACGTCTGGCAATGCACCTGGTGCGCGTTGCCAGCAATGACGTGCATGCTAGTAAGAGACACAAGCTGCACATTCAAGGTGCAGTAGTGGTCGGTAGGTACAGCTAAGCCCCAAACAGCACATGGTTTCAGCGCTGGAGGATGCAGCGCTGCTCTCCACTTTACACGCATAAGCTGGAGCTAAGGTAAAAACATTAAATCTCTGAATGTTGGAAGTATATGAAAATCATTTCTCTCAACCCTAAAAGCAAGGAATTATTGTCAGGGATTTCAAAAATACTGGAAAGTCTCATTTAAATCTAAATATCTTTTTTTTAAATTATAAATCGGTCATCATAAAATACTAGCCTTTTAAACTCGTATTTGGGATGCAGGAAAAGCATCAGGTCCATCAGACTTGCTCCTGCCTGTGTTGTCACAGCTCATGACACCTTCAGTTCTCCTCCCTCTCAGTCTCTCCCCAACCCTCCCCCAGGTTCTTGACAACATTTATTTGGTAAAGGTCAGTTATGGCTTCAGCGAATGAGTGGTCTGACCTTGGGGTTATTAATACGAAATAAATGTGTACAAAAATATTTTGTTCATCAGAAAGCAGAGTTTGTTTTCCTTAAGCTATTCCATGCAGAAAGGATATGGACTAAGCCATTTGCTACGAGGAAAGAGGACTTAGGCAACATTTTTTTTTAAACTTTCCTTTTTCATGTTGTCTAGTTCAGATAGAGTTTGCAGGTCTTAGGCCAATCTTCAATACAGATTCTTTGGAGCAGATTTAATTGACAGCCCTGTCCCTTTCTCAGCTGTCTTATAAAAAGAAGTGTACACTTAACACCAATGACCAGTCAAGATGCTTAAACTGTTACAACCAGTTTCTGAGAAGTACGTAACACGCAGAAAGGAAGCAAGTACATATTCGCTCTTTGTTGGTTTTTCCCCCTCTAAAAAAATCGTTACAAAGTCTTATGCTTAAACAGAGACATAGAAAAATCAGTGTATTCACTGTCTCTTGTTATTTACAGAAAAAATTACAGAGACAGCATACATTGTATTAGACCTTCCACAAGCATATATTAAAAGTAATTACATTTGAAAAAATATTTTTATTTTTCCTCTACATTTCTACAATACATACTCAGTTTTCTATAGGTGTAGTTTTCATTCCTGTGTGTGTGTGTGTGTTAATCAGATGAAGCAGACAGTACTGTGCTTGGAGATGGGATCTGGAGCTTCTCAGACATACCTAGTGTATGTCTGCATCTGGTCGTGACCCAGGCGGGCAAATGCCCTCCAGCCGCTGCCCAAAGAGCATGGTTTAATAGAAGGATCATGCTGCCCAGCAGGGATGCACATTCCCTGGCTTCCCTCAGCTGGGCTTATTCAATGCCGGTAAACTTGTGCTTTATTTTTGGCCATAAGAACAATCACTGAGCTGCTCTGTCTGATCCACTGGAGGTTGTGCTTACAGTCATGCAGGAGGCAAAGATTACTATGGCCGGTTCACTTTGGAGGAATTTCAGCAGCTTGGGAAAAAAGTGCACCAACAGACAACCCCCATCCACTGCAAAGGGGTCCATGGTCCCGCACTTCATAACAATGGAGGACTATGCTATTGTGATTATTGAATGAATTCTTTAGCTACAACCAAGGGAAAAGTAAGAACTCGTAGATAATGAAGCCACACATCTAAAGAAACACACTGAGACTCAAAAGCATAAAAATTGTGCATTGGACTTTCAGAAGAAAAGTGGCAAGAAATCTGACCACCTGGTTCTATGAAGCTGGGAGTTTGGGCAAAACGGATGGAAGTGTCTTTTATAAGCCATCATTAAATTATTTTCATTTTTAGACTGTTTGCCATTTTTAAAGCTGACCTCTTACTATATATTCTAGCAGTGATAGTCAAATATGAAAACGAAATTGAGAATCAGAAGAGCAAGATCTGCTGACCCCTAACCCCCGACTGATATCATCCAGAGTTGTATCTGGACAGACTTGCTCCAGCCAAACAGGCCCCTAGATTGGATTTTGCTTTAAACCAGGGGTTGCAAATCGTGGACCGCCTTCTGCCCGGAGACATATTTGTTTGGTCTGCACTAAGCTCTGAATCAACTGACATTTACAACTCAAGAGACTGCATAAGATTTAGAAACTTTAGCAATACTTCAGCTTTAACTGACTGTTGGATGCCTCTTTTCATTGGGGCATTTCCTTGCTAGCTTGCCACCGGTCTGCTAGTGGCAAGCTCATTTGTATCAACTCCCTGGCCCTTTTAGACTTTGGAATTTTTAACCTTTGCTTTAAATGAACATGTACCTCTGGTGTCCTGAGACACTCCCCTACTACCAACCCCAAATGGTTGTCAACTCTTGTCTAAAGACCCACGTGGTTTCCCATATCAGGTGGCAGCTTGCACTAGTAGTTGGGGGCAGAAAATCAAATACCACTTCACCTAAAGCAGATGGTGAGCCTTTCTGTCTGTTTAGAGGGACTTTGTACAAAATTTGACTACAGATGCACACTTCAAAGTTATTGCTGTTCTCTTGAACGGTGGTTCTGTCTGGGCACAGACATCCTTGCCTGAATTTCCTGTCAATCGTCGTAACCCACTGGAAACTAAAGTTTACAGAGAAAAAAGAATCGTGAAAAAGTTATTTCTTCTAATTTCCAATAGCAGTAGAATTCTTCCTTGCTTCTATAATAAATGGAAACAAAGAACATGGAACAAAACTGACATCATTTGCAGCTGACTGATGTTTTTGAAAAAAGCTGTTAAGTTGCGTCCTTGGGACACAAGAATTGCTTTTGCAGTCAAGTCTGGTACCCATGGGACTGTAGAAAGTGAGCCTGAGTTGACTATCCATGTGCGAGGTTTCCTCCAAGCAGTTGAGCTTGACTGCTATGAAGTTATGTGTTGAACAGGCAGCTACGATAGGAAATGAACTGATGCCTCCCTGGCACCTACTGTTAATATCCAGAGTCTCATAGATTCTATCAAAGAAGTCTACCCAAGAGACCACTATATTCTCTGTTTTCACCTACTCAGTGGTCCTTTAGTCCAGAGCCCTGAAGACAGTATTAAAACAAGGAAAATCCAGAAAGGGTATATTTGTCGAATACATCTCCACCCTCAGCTTTCAGTCTTTGGGGATAAAAGAGCTGCAGAAAAAGGAATACAAAGAGGACCTGAGTCATGGAGAGTTGGGGCAGATGTGAGATGTTAAGCCAGATGTGGAATCCCTTATTCTCCTATATTGCCTCCAAAATGTGCCTTTCTTTTTACGGACCACAGGTCACCTCCGTTGTCAGGTTCATCGAATGCTGCTGAGATGGCTTGCTCAGGACTTGCATAGGAAGCTTGGGTTCTCTGGGAGCTACCTATTCCTGTAGATGGGGCAGCTGGATCATTGGGCTCTCAGCAGATTTTAGAAAATGAGACTACATTATTCCTGCTCATGAGCAACTTTTCAGCAAGTCCAAACAGTGAAAGTAAATTCAGCTTACAACATGAAGTTACTGCTCGTTGGTCTGAAAGCCTTGTCAGAGAGGTTCTCTCACTGGCATATTTAATTTATGCCATTTACATTTTGTTGTCATTTTCCTGTTTTGTTTTTTTTTTTTCCTTCCTTCTTGGTGTACTTTTTTTTTCTTCTTTTTTTTTTTTTTTTAAAAAAACAAAACATCCCTGAGTGAATACAGTGCAACATCTGCATCGAGCAGTGATTGTCATTTACGAAGTCTGAAGTGAAAAGTCCAGATCCTGGGTCCTTTCTTCCAGTGCACATTTTATCATGAATGTGTTGCAACCACTCATGAGTCTTCATGGGGCAGGGACAAAGACTGCGTGTGGTAAAGAAAGTTGTTCTTAACTGAAATTTCAACATACCTCGAGATGCAGTCACAGGAGATGTTCAAAGGGCAGCTTTTAAAGGTGCTTTGTTACCACTGAAAACATGACTTGGCTCTCTTTCAAGGGACAGATTTGGCAACTGTGGCGAAAAATGGAAATCTCTTTTCTCAACTGAACGGGGCTGAGTGTGTACTGGTTTCCACTATTTTGTTCTGGTTCAGTTGCTAGCTGTTTCCTGTCCCCTAGCTTCAAAAGGTTCATGCCGTCCCAGTGAAATGCTTGCACTAGTGGAAACGACACAAATTCAAATCCAGTACCTCCTGAGGCAAATGTGGGGAACAATCTTTTTCCTATATCACCCATGGGACAGGGGAGGAGAAATTCTCAGCCACTTCATCAATTGAGCCAATTTAAATCCTCTAAGGTAAACTGGAGGAAACAAATGGTTCCCTTTGCAACTGAGCAGGAATTACAGGCTGACAATTGGAAACACTAAGCCAACAGAACAATGAAAACAAAGTTTGACATAAGTTCAAAGCTCAAAGGGAAACACCAAGTAGACACATTAAGCATCGCCTATCACAAGCCAATCATAAAACATACATTGCATTTGGAAACGGTTTGGTTGAATTGAGTGCCTTCCATTACCCTGTTTTCCTAGCAATCAGTAAAGTAATCTTTCCATTAGAAGGAAATATGACTCTTGGAATTAATTCTTTATACAAAGAGCTAGCAGGAGTGACATTTACACCAAAAAGAATTGAGTCCCTGTAGCAGCATAATAAGCAGTCTACAGCTGTCTTCTTAGACACTGAAGGTAATTTGGTTCAATGTAGTTAAATTAATTGAATATAACGGTATTTGAGAAAGAGATTCATTATTTTAAAGCCTTTCTGTTTTTCCCTATTGGTTAGGAATTCATCAATCATGATGTGGGCAAAGACTCTGTTTGCTAAAAGCAAAGACTAACACTACTGTTTGATCATCAGTTTGCAGTTCTGTGGCATCATGGAGATGGCTCTCAACCATCTAACTTCAGGAAAGCATAAGAGATAAAAAAAAAAAAAAAATCAAAGTTTCCACTGATGGAAACTTCACAAAGCAGGTGTGCATTTGTGTGTGTGTGTGTTGGACAAGGAGAAAAGGGCAGGTCTTCATGAGTTGATGGCCAGGCTACACTTATAGGAGATCATAATTTTCATTGTCTTATACACTAAGCTCTTCTCTAGCTCCCTTTTAAAAAATCTTATTTTGGATCAAATGAGACCAAAGGCATAAGGCCTCCAGAACACAGGCAGAACAAACTCCCTGGAATTTATGCTTTTCTGGTGATCGCTTTGATTGGTCAGCAAGTGGAGAAGTGAGGAAGTACTAGGAAATCCAAATTGTCTAATCGTGATCTCACCTCTTGCATTCTGTACTTTTAAAAGTTGCTAAAAAAATAATCCCCGGCTAGATGGATGATGCAATTTCAAACAGCACAGGAAAGAGTTTTGGCTTTGAGGTGTATTAGTTCTGTAGAATAACCCAGATCTTTTATTCTAATCTATCAAGGTTTTGCTATATTTTTATAATACAGCATTTTGGAGTTGAAAAAATTAGAGACCCCAGACTAGAGGGATGTAGAAAGTCCTGCCTCCCCCTTTATTGCTGCATTTTCTAACAAACTTCTTATTCAAGAGAATGAACATAAAGAACTACTTCTTTACTTTGTATATTCTCTTTCTTCCTCTTCTTTGAAAAAAAAAATGGTTAGAGAGAAAAATGTTTACATGAAATGGCATTAGGACCCTGGGCTCTGACCTACTCTTTTCCTCTAATTTTATTAGCAAAAATTGCTGGTGGTCATAATCTACAGACTGTATTTCTCTGTTAAAGATACAATAAGCACCAAAATGAAGGTTCTTTCACAACTTGAAATCCAAAGAAAAAAAAACTGTTTTATGTGTCCTGGTGGAAATATCTATTGTTTGGTCAAAAAAGCCCTGGACTCCACAATGTTATCTGTGGCCTAATTCTTAAAACAGGAAAATGGCTCCAAATACTTATTTTTTTTTTCCAATATGTACCATCTTGACAAGGCTTTGATGTCATTGATCGAAACAGAGTTTTTATACAGAGGTCATGCATTATATTTATTCCTTTGTAGACATTTCTGAATTGGTACCATTCTGCTATTAACTATAGATGAAAACTCTGGCTGGGAAAACAAAATCCTGATTGTCTAACATAAAGGTAACATATAACACAAGGTAAATAACATAATAGTGCCTGACTGAACCTCCTTTGCTAGTAGGTATGGTATTTTAAGCCACAGTGCATGTGCATGTATAAGTAATAGTCATATATAATATTCTCAGATATTATATACTCATTACATACATGCACAGTGCTTTCCAAGACAGCTACAAATTTATACATGCATCAACTATCTAAAAACATAGAAATCGTTAAGCCTATTAAGTGGAATTTTCTTAAATTATATTTGAACAATCAACAGGAAAAGTAATCATGTAAAGTACTGCTCTGTTCTCGTATATATCTACAATAAAATTCTATAAACAGTTGTCTCCCCAAACATACCTGAATAAAATTAAAAAAAAGATAACACCCAGTGTCCTATATTTGTATATTTATGGTCATTTCAAAAACAAACAAACAAATAAAAGAGCCCCACTCAGGTGCATATTTACATTCTTCAAACTGTAGCGGTGAAAAATAATTGTATTAAGTGCAGGACATTCCTAAAGTTGCAGTAGTGACATTTTCCTTAAGTCTTCATGAACACATTGCTTTTGTCTTAATGGTGCTGCATTCCATGACTATGAGACAGTTCGCTCGTCACCTTCACTTGCAGACGGTGGCACAGTCAGGATTAAAGAGCTCCTTGTATAACGGAGGAAAGAGTGTATTCACTATGTCTGGATGCGATTGCTTAAATACCTGCAGTTTCTCCCCGTGCAAGTTGCAAACTGCCGTGATGGTTGGTATCTTGGCTATTAACTGCAGAGTGGAGAGACAGGGAAGGAGACAAAGGGGGAAGCTCATTAGTGCTCTGTCTCCTGAATCAGTGTCCTTCCTGGCCTCAGATGAAGGGAACTGGCTTTGGAAAAAGATGTTCAAAAAGAAAGAAGGCTCACTTTCAGCTTCTCCTTTAGAACACAACAAAACAAAACACCTCCCTCCCTGACTCTCTAACGAGAAAATAAAGAGAAGGAAAGAAAGCAGGACCAAGCTTCCTAATTCACTGTTCTTATATAAAGTAGGTATGGGAGGTAGTTTAGTTTAATCGTTAGGAGGGGTGCTCTCTCGGCAGGCTGACTGAGTCGGAATCCTGGTTCTAAAATAGCTAAATGGCCGTGTGGCTGTGCCATCCTCTATGTCTCAGTTTTCTCATTTGTAAAATGGGCTTACTCATAGCACGTACTTCATTGCGTTGTTGTGTAAACCGAGTGAGGAAATTTGTATGGAAGTGTTAAGAATACTGTAGGCATGAAATACAATTGTTAGCTAATATTATTATCTATCATTTCCCATAGATTTTTTATGATGTGAATATCAGAATTTTTAGTTTTGGAAGGTGACAGTGTTAGGAAGGTGTAACCTAAATCATGTGAGGTGTAATTCACAACGATGTGGACGGCTTTTCTGTCAAGGTCACTAGCTTGCCGGTAGCTCTCTAATCCTTTCCCACCGTAATGAGTAAAATGAAACCTATATTTAATCAAGGGAGAATTTGGGAAGTCACTGGCACTCAGCTTCCTTAAGGAGGTGTTTCAAAAACTCATGGGAGAATATCCACTTATAATTGTTAGGTTTTGATATATAAGTATCATGTAGAATGTAATTTTTTGAGTTTAAATACCCAGAAGACAGTGTTTTAATAATTTAAAATATCCACAGTTTGTTAAATGCTATTAGGTCTTAGGTTCTGAACAGTTCTAGCTTTTGACACACTTATAATTTTGGAACACTTAGAATCCATCATTTAGTGTCAAAATTGCTTGAAACCAAATGTCATTGTGATCAAATTACTGTGGGAATAAGAAATGTTCTCATATAGATAATACTTTTACAAACGATAAGCTTGATAGTTCATACAGCTGACCAAGGGTACACTTGAAAGTGATGATAAAATTAAGTAAAACCCATCTAATCACCAATTAGGCTCACTGCGCTCCCTACCCTATTCAATAATAAGAAACCATTTCAGCCTTTGAAGTAAAGGAGGAAATAGATAATTAGTTACTTTGTGGCTTTTCAAAATCAGAAATTTCCACTCTTTTATTAACTTTCCTTTTAACAACTAATGACTATATAACCACACTATAAGCAACTTCAAAAGTACCATAAGGATTAGACGTGTTGACATATTCATTAAAGGGATCTAGAACACATAAGTCTGGGGGTCAGACTTTCTAGTTCCACTGCTATTTAATGATAGGGATAGAAATGAAAACAAAATCATGAAATCTTTATAGAATGGATGTTAAATTTTAGACTGAGAATCAAGACTTTCTCTCCAACATTATGAGGTATTTAAACTGGTAGCAGACACTTCTACTAGACACCAGAATTCACAAAACAGTACTGTTGTTGCTTATGAACTATGGGAGAAGACAGATGAATAAAGTGACCACACAGTCGAAAGGAGACCGAAAAACTGGTGAGTGCCATGGAGGAATGATGCTAGGACAAGTGGTAGATAATAGAATGCTCTGACTGCTTCAAGGCAGGCACTTCTGAGAAAGGACCATTTAAGCTGGGCTCTGAAGGGAGAGGGAGAGCTAACTAGACGCTGGGGCTGGGGGTACATAATATGTTCCAGGATCATCGGTGCTATTAGAACTGAAGGAAGTTCATTGTCGCTGGAGCCGTGGGTGAGCATGTTCAAGGATAAAGCTGGGGAGGCTGCTTGGTCAGATTATGCTAGGTCTCATAGTCTCTGCTAAGGTCTTTCGTAGGGTTTTGAGAAAAATTATCAGAATCCCATTCTGAAAGATTCTCTTTGAGTCCAGGGTGGAAAGCCGTGTCTTTTCTATATTTTCATAGGTAAAGAGTGTACAAGTGTCCACTTTAACTAGAGTCCCTTGGGAAATTATTCAAGCTTTCTTAACCAGCTGGTTCACACAGAAGGAGACTGCAACAATTTCGGAACACTTCTTGCACATTACAATTCTCCCTGAAATAGCTACTGAATGCAGAGAGACTTTGAAAGCTTTCTCTCATCATCTGCAGTTGAATTGATGATGTGTGGAGCTCCTAAAACATCCGGATGCAGCTCTGTAAGGCTTGTCAGTCTTTGGTGTGCACAGGACTATTGGAGTGCTTCCTAAACATGCAGATTACGGGATCCATTCCTAGGGATTCTGTTTCACGAAATCTAGGTGTGGGGCTCAGATTTCATGTTTGAAACAAATATCCTGAGGATGCTGGTGCACTGGGTCCATAGAACAGACTTTGAGAAACACCGTTTAAGAGGTTCGAATCTCATAAATTTACAACTGTTTTTCAAAGTAAATTCTTTGACGAGTAAATTCTTTATCATATTAGAAATAGTCCCGGTAACGGGGTGTCAAGTTAGCTTCTTTTCAGGAGGCCGATAAAAAAGTTATCATAGGCTTCCCGGGTGGCGCAGTGGTTGAAAGTCCGCCTGCCGATGCAGGGGACACGGGTTCGTGCCCCGGTTTGGGAAGATCCCACATGCCGCAGAGCGGCTGGGCCCGTGAGCCGTGGCCGCTGAGCCTGCGCGTCTGGAGCCTGTGCTCCGCAACGGGAGAGGCCGCAACAGTGAGAGGCCTGCGTACCGCAAAAAAAAAAAAAAAAGTTATCATATCAAGAGAGGGAAGGTTTCATTTGCTTGGTTCTGTTAGTTTGGTGAGAGACAAATAATGAAATTTCCTGAGTTCCCTATGAGACACAAATACTATATAAAGAGAATTAGTCTAGTGATAAAAATATGGGCTTTCAAGCCTGTCTGGGTCTGACTCCCAGACTTGCTATTTACAGCTGTGTGATCTTGGGCAAGTCACTTAACCTCTCAGCTTCCTTATCTGTCATATGTCAATTATGATAGTCCCTATCTCAGAGGGTTGTTGTAAGGGTTAGATGAGTCAACACTATCTATGGAGTGCCTGGCCCATCCTGGCAATATCTGTGTTAGATGTCATGTATCATTCCCACATAATGCTTCCCTCAAGGAGAGAAACAGTCAAGGTCCTGCTTGTTCAGCCAAATAACATGGAGGGCAAGAAACCAGCTTAGCAGCTAACCAAGCACCCAAAATTGAGTCTCTGTGTATTGCGGGTTAATGCATGGGGAAAATCAGCCATTTACTTTTATTGAAATGAAAAGCAACATCATTATCGATTTTCATTTTCTTGTAGCAATTAAAGTAAGTTGCTCATTTAGTAAACTGTGATTCATAAAGTAGAATTCTATGTATTACAATTCTTAAAGCAGTTTTCTGCTCCTTTAGAGAATGGGTGGTTGAAAAATTAAATGTATGAGGATGGCCAAAATCATTCCGTAGTTCATTTATTGGAAATATTTAACCACGGGTTTGGTTTGGGAAAGTAAATATGGACTCCTGCTTCTTTCCTTCCCCAAACTAGGTTTAAGGAAGTCTGGTTCAGGATCTAGTTCCCTCTTTTAGGGGATTTCAGTCCTGTCCCTCTTGCTCATCTGTAGACTGGGTTGAATGGTGACCAATGCTTTTTCTTATAGAGCATTGGGACCACTTGAGCAAAGAACACCGAAAAAGACAGAAGAGCTTCGCCAACCTCTGTGCTCTCAGGAGGGGCTGATTTCAAGGCATCCAATTAGCTGTGGGAATAGAAGTGCTGACAGGGGCATCCAGCACTCTGGAGGCACCATGGGCCAGGAGGCCATGAGGAAGCAGCGGCAGCACTTGTCAGAGCCCAGAAGGGCCTCTTGGAGGGAGCATCAGGCAGTCACTTACTGCTCATTAATATTACGTACTGCAGGTGGAGGACCCCCAAGTCAAAGGGAGCTCACCTCAGCAGCAGTTAATGGCTCAACAACTTTTTAAACAGCTGGGGTGGTGATCCAGAAGCACTTGGAGATGGAGTGGGTAGTCGATTTCAAATCATCATGAAATTTCTTCATGTTTAAATAATCTCCATAGCAGGAGTAGACAGACGGTCTATAAAAAGGCATTTTCACACTCATCTCTCTCTTACGATAAACATTTCTCGCAAGAAGGAAGCTTTAGCTTATACCTACAGGGGTCTTACAAGACTAAAAAGCAGCTGTTGGAGAAGAGATAATAATCCTATGCTTCTTTCCAGAGGGTCGTTTTATGAGAAAATCCACAATTTTATAGCTGGTACATTTGATGTTGGAAGAATGGAACATGCAGAGGTGAAAACTAAGGATTGTGTTCATGTGGGCTTCCAGGCCATCAAGGTGCCCTCCAACCTGAAGCAGGAAGTGAACAATGGCTTGATCAAAGTGGAAGAAACTTCAGAAGCACTGATAAAGACAGGACACATTAAGTGAGGTTACATACATCTATTTCTTTTGTCCACTCACTTCTTTGTTTGTTTTTGGCTGTGCGGCATGCGGGATTTTAGCTCCCCGACCAGGGGTCGAACCCGTGACCCCTGCAGTGGAAGCACAGAGTCCTAACCACTGGACCGCCAGGAAATTCCCCACTCACTTCTTTTTTGGGTTTTTGTTCAGCTAAACCTAGACACTTGGCCTAGATTTCTAATACTGAATTGGAGATATCCGTTCAGGTCACAGCCCTCTCTCACCATCCTTACTCCATGCTGGCATCCACGCTGTATGGCATGTTTTCTCAGGGAATGGCTGACTAAAGTGGAAGTGGACATTTGGTTTAACTGGGGTTGGAATTTGGAATCAGACGGGGAGCCAGCAAGTTACTTTCTAAATGTAGCATAAACTATGAGTGACCTAAGGAGCTAAGAGCTACCCATATTTCAGGGAAGCAGAGAAAACTGGTGTTCAGAGAGGGAGAAGAATAAAGTAGATCCATAAAGAGAGATAAACTTGTGAGATGGAGAATTCTGAAGGCTTCCTAATTCCTTGTCCTAGTGTTTCCTGAATGGGGGCTGAATTTTTTACCTTAGATGAGATTTCTCTCCATTCGTTTATTTTATTATTTTCTTTTTGCTTTACCTGGTGTGAGTTGGTTCCTGTTATGTGTAACCCAAGAGTCCTAACTAATACATCGACTTGCAACTTGATGAGTGAGGAGAAACATCAAAACCTCTCTTCTTATTATAGACCATTAGTCCGATGGACAATCCTTGAAATTTCTGGGTGTTGGACCTGTAGTGTATGCCAGCAAACTATAAATGGCTAAAATGGATTGCAATAATCTGGTCTCTCACAGGAATCCCGCAAGGAAACTGCTTGCTAAAGGGCCAAGACCATGTGTTATTTGCCTTTTCCCTTCTTTGCATCTGGCATACAGTACATACTCAATATACATGTAGGTTGAAGTACAAAACTATTCCATGAGAAAGCTATGTTTCTTGAGTATCGATTTGGAATTTAAACACTTGGATGATCTATTGAACCGTTTTTTATAATTTTGACTCTTGCATTATTTTACAGTGTATATACCATGTGAGGAAACCTGAGCAGGGCTCCGGGAGTGCCAAGTTTTACATGGGCAGTGGTTACACAGGTATGTTAACTTTGTGATGATTCACTGAACTACACACTTACGATTTAAGAACTCCCAGCATGTATGTTATACTTTAAGAAAGTATAGAAAATTTAAATATAAAACAAATTCCTAACCAAATATGAAGGGGAACAAGGAGGCTCAGACCACATGGCCACATCATCTGAACTAGGACCCCTTAAGTCCTGACTGGACAGACTGTGTTGTTTAAGATTAAACTGATGAATCCCTAGGCCCACCTACTAGGAATTCTAATGTGACACCTAGTGTCCTGAACGAAGAATAAGCAGGCTTCAGGCATAAACATCCCATCATTAATCATGACACAGTCTCTTTAGATTTCAGTGAGCAAACAATGAAAATCAATGTAAATGACCCTTGGCAGTTTTCACTAATCTCTCAATCAGTGCTTGTGCTCCATAGACCCTATCTATGAGTCAACATGGCTGGTTTTTTCTTTTTCCTAAATCTGTATCTTAATAGCACTAGTAAAGTGAGAGTGACCAGGAGTGACTTCTTTCAGGTAATATTTCAATTATTAACGTGTAAAATAGGCCTGTGTAAGCCTTCCCTCTTCTAAGCTTTTTTTTTTTTTTGGCCCTATGCGGGCCCCTCACTGCTGTGGCCCCTCCCGTTGCGGAGCACAGGCTCCGGACGCGCCAGGCTCAGCGGCCATGGCTCACAAGCCCAGCCGCTCCGCGGCATGTGGGATCTTCCCGGACCGGGGCACGAACCCATGTGCCCTGCATCGGCAGGTGGACTCTCAACCACTGCACCACCAGGGAAGCCCCCTCTTCTAAGCTTTTATTTAGTAACCTGGTACTGTTACAGTAGAAAGACAAATTCCCCTTGTTGATGATGCAGTTTTGTTATTGTTATGCTAGAAACGGAAAGCCTGATGGGAATGCTGACCCCTGGATGCAGGCTTTCTAAACAGTGTATGCTTCACAGCTTTGGGATTGGAATATCACCCTAAATTTAATTACCATAGAACTTATTGAATCTGCAAGACTTGTAGAAATCCGTCTATTTATTCACTTAGAGTAGCGGCAGAACATCTAAAGAGTCCTTAAAACTGTTGCACGGGACAGAGCAATGGAAGGCAGAAGACATCAGAAGGAACCTTTGTTTTTCTCTTTTAGAGTCAAAGAATATTATACTGAAGGGAACTTAACGACCAGCCAGTCCCACCTCCTCATTTCAGAGACAAGAAAACTGAAGCCCAGAAAACAGATGGGCTGCCTCCCCCAGTCATATGGCTTAAAAATATATATGTATACATGCATATACATATACACATACATTCTATACATATTACATGTATATGTATTTTTTTCCACGAGCTTTAGTGAAAGTGACCAGTGTGACCTCATTTCCTCACTTCTCAAATCCAGGATCCAGCCAAAGCTAACTATTATTCATAGCCTGCGTATACCTTATACTTTCTTACGTCTATATCATTGCCCCCATCTCTTGGAATGTCATACTCCACCTCCCTAAACCCCTAACTTCCATCTTTTGAAATAGTTATCATTCATCAGTTGATTAGCTCAAATATACCCATTTCTTGGATAAACATTTCCCTGCCGAAACAAAACTTCTGTCCACAGCAACTACGACAGCACTTACATACTATCTGTGAACCATGCAGCTTGCTTATAGTTGATCTCATTTAGTCCTTAAAATAACCATGTGACATTGATACTATCTTTTATCACATTTTACAAATGAGGAAACTGAGGCACAGAGAGGTTAAGTCCCTTGTCCAAGGTGACTGAGCAGCCAGTGGTTCTGATGGTTTATTATAAATACGCTACATATTATTATGGTCACGAGGAGAGGAAACTAGACTCTTTAATAGGGTTTTTTTTTTTTTTTTAACCCCAAACAAACAAACAAACTGATTAACATATAGGGGGTTGAGACCTTCCTTCTAGTTAATGGATAAGAATTCCTGAATTTCAAATCTTCCCTAGGTCCAGGTTTGGTCAAAAGTATAAGGCATTGCTATTTGAACTTTAATTTCAGGAAGTGGGCATGCAGAAAGTGTACGGGAGACAGTTTTTGTAGGATGAAATCTAATGACTGTGTCTGAACCCTGCACCTCACCTAAGTCTGCTCCACCTGTTCAGGGTGAAACTGGTCGGTGGCATAAACAGTCTTTGCACACTGCACAGAAGGCAGATCTACCCCACCTACTGGGGATGTAACCTGAACCGCTGGACTTGAATACAACAGTTGGGTATGTGCACATTTTTCTAGAGATAAGTTTCATGATGTTCGCCAGATTCCCCAGAGGGGTCACTGTTTTAGAGGTGTTGTGGAGGCAGAAGAGCTCCATGACTATGAAGGAAAAGAAGAAATTTCTGAAAAGATGAGAAGAATCTGTGGGAGGGTAGAATAGTTCTTCTTAGGTTTAAATAAAGCTATTTATTCCTTCTGGGGAGTGTGGGTTTGATGAGAGGGTGTCCCTATATGTCAATGGCACCACTGTCCTTAAAGTATTAAAGCAGTCAGAACTCAGGAGACTTGTCTCACCCTCTTCCCTTCCCCAGGACACGACAGTTGAATCTGAGACTTAGACAAATGGAGTGACTTATGCAAAACCACACGGTCCAGAGCTGGGATAAATGAGAATCCAGTTCTCATTCCTTTTCATGGTCCCTCCACATTAGTTCACAGAACATCCTATCAAAATGATGACTGTTACAGCGAAGGGTCCCCACAAAAACTCAATATCCACACTTGATCAGTGGAAGCAATGCTTTGTCATCTGGCTCCAGTGAATTTTATGTAAGAAATAATCCTCTCTAATGCTTTCTCTGATTCCCAGCTTTGCAACATTCTCTTTCTACAAGAAAAGAATTGAATGGATGTTAACTAGACTTACTGTGGTGTTCATTTCACAATATATACAAATATTGAATCATTATGCTGTACACCTAAGGCTAATATAATGTTGTATGTTAATTATACTTAAAAAAAACCTTAAAATAATTGTATACTTTTCCCACTAAGGATGGAGAAAAGAGAGTTAAGCTGACTTCACTTGGTGTTTTAATTTTTTTTCTTGCTATTAAATATCTTTCATCTTCAATTTCTCTGTCTCCTTTTACCCCAAATACCTCAGACCACCACCAGGATACCAGGTGGTAGAAAATGGTATAAGCATGAGGGTTGCTCTCTTGGGAAGTAATAATCACCATGTCACAGTGTGTTAGAATTTATGCAGTGGAAATATTTCATTTGAACCTACACATCTCTATAGCAGTAAGAAATTATGATCTTCATTTTAGAGATGATGAAACCACGGTTTTCTGACAAGAAGATGATCCCCTTAAGCAGAATAGCAACAACTTTTGTCTAACTCTGGATTTTATTAAGTTCTTAATTTTAGGGTGGTAAATATGGGGACCAAAGTCTTTGGGAGATCCCAAATGCAGGAAACATCCTCCCTGCCCACATTAACTAACCAGATGTATTTATGCATATATGCTATGGAGCCATTACAGAGACAGATGCGTGTATCCACATTACTGTCTTTTCTGCCCAGTGTATCTGAAGTTTTACTTGTATGTAGAAGTTTTGCTCTTACCTGGGAGAAAACTGAGGTGTGAAGAGCAGGAGATTTGTCCTTGCCCACATGATAAGCGAAAAGTTGCACCAAAAAGAACTATCACTCTACAGTGTAGAAATGTTCTTCCTAGTGATGTGTTAATTTTAACAAAATGTTACCATAATGAAGCAGCATATTTAACTCATGGAGGTTTTTTTATAGCAGTACTCTGTATGTGCAAAGTAAAATCTGATAGTATCTCTAACAGAGTCTTCCCCCCTTTTTTAAAATAAAGAACTTCAAGAGCAGAGTGGGAGGGTTTTAATGATAAAAATATAAAGAGTAGGATTCCTATCATCTTTAACTAAGGATAGGCTCCATTTCCTAGTTGTTTAACCTCTAAAAAAATTCCAATTCTTAAGAAATTTAAGATACTTTAGAATCTAAAATAACACGGAATATCATTAGAAAATTCCTTTATCCTCTTCTGATGATTTTACTTTGGTAAACAACTTTTCTCAGTATTCTTCTTAAAGATCACTATTTTTAATTAAGTTGAATCACAAAGTGGATAGCATGGTACATGCATTTTGCCCCTGAGATACTTCATTTTGAAAGAATCCTAAAGTAGAGTTGAAGAGATTAGAGTTGAAGGGAGATTTACAAGACATCAGTCTGATCTTTGATTCTGGGTAGGACTGTCATTTACAACATACCTGAAAGGAAACCAGGCAGTATCTATAAGAATACGACCAATGATTAGGGACCTCACTCCTTCACACAGTGGTCTACCCTCTGTTCCCCAATTCTCGTCACTTTATAGTTCTTCCTCATTTTGAATAAAAATCTACCCATTCTTTTGCCTGGACCTGACTCCCAAGTGACGCAAAGTCTCCTCTTTCTTCATATATGATTTTTGAGGACTTGTTTCCTTGCTTCAGGCTTTTGTTCTTCCAAACAAAAGATTTGTCTTTGATTTGTCCTTTGATTTGTCTTCCTCTACCTGTGGTTCACATCCATCAGTATCGTCCTTCCCTACGAAAGTCACTGTCCTTTCAATCTATTATAATTTCCCAGTCTCCCTTTTAAAATGTGCACCTCAAAATTTATGCAACCTTTGGTAATCTTCAGAAATTGCTGCTGCTGAGAAATGTCCCCTGCTTTATGTGACTAGGCCTCTTCAGCTCACCGGGCTGTTTCAGTGACATTGGGTCTGAGGACCTACCTTTGCCAAGGTCTCATCATCCAGGTGATTCTTCTGAATCACATGTTGAAGTGCAAAATAAATTTTTTCCTGAAGCTTCTGGACCTTCCTTGGTTCTATCAGCCAGGCTCGGTCTGACAAAGGGAAAGAATGGGTAAGGAGCGGACAGAACGTAAGCTTTGTTGTATTTCACCTACATACATATAAGTGCTGAGTACCAGACCCATTTCAAGTTAGTTCCAAATTGCTTCTGAAGACATGTCATTATTTTTCTAGAACAAATATTTTATAAGCAGTTCTATGATGACAGTAATGTATAATACATTGACATACAGAATCAGGGTGGAGGTAAAGACACAATGGTTCAGAGAAACTCCATGTGTCTTATTGTCTGTGAAAATTTACATCTCTTACTCTTTCTCTGGACATACGCTTAGATTTTCTTTCAAAGTTTACGTTAATGATTTGTGAAGAAATGAATTATAGAAGTGAAGAAAACCTATTGTAAAGGAGTGTTTTTGGAATTCAGAATCTCCCTTCCCTTTTATAAGCTAAGTTATAATTTATATAGCATCAACATGAGTCAATTAAAAAATTTAATCCTGAGTCCTCTTTTTCTATATTGAATTTAATAGATAGGATAATCCCTCCTTTCCTTTAGCCTTTCCCACTTTCTTTTTTCTTTCCTCCCTCCCTCCCTCTCTTTTGTCCCCTGCTTCCGTCCTTCCTTTCTTCCTAGACGCTTTATACCATGGTGACAAAATTCAGCCCAGTGTCAACGCCTAAGGTTGAAACTTCAATGAAGAGACACCTAGAGTCTCCAAATTCTGAACAAATACTCATGGAAAAGAACTTGGACATGATCCTTCTGAACACAGTTCAGGTCAGGTGAGAAACTCGATTCTGTAATCCTAGACAGGGCCAGGACAAGTCTAGCCAACAGTTAAGCAAACCCTTACGTAAGTGAGCACAAAAGCCTTCAGTGACAATTGTCAATCAGAATACATTAAGTTCCCCTGCCTCTCCCTTCCCTAAACTATCTGGAGCTGAATAGACAGTAACTATTATGGCAAGAACTTGGGCGGAAGGGTGGGGTCTGGCATGCGATGGAGGCTACACAGGCTGGAATACTGTCTTTCCTCCCTTTTTGAATATGGCACTAGGCCAGGGTGGCAAACAAGGTATCTTGGAGTTGCAGAAGCCTCTGAGTGTGGGTCTGTGACCGGGGCTGGAAGATTCCCCACTGGGTAGAATAAGCTAAATAACATGCTTCCAAACTCCGTGGAGTTTGATGGCTTTAGCATTTCTTCCTAGAAAAAGGCTCATAGTTCAGCTGATTTCTAACTCATAAGCAGCAGGCTTGCCTTCCAACTGGGGCAGTTATCTTCATGGATTGTTTAGATTTGATATGCCATGTCTTAAATATTTGCTGCTGGGAATTTACTGACTTGTCACACGCATACCTACGAGGACAGTGACTTTTGTAATGCTTCCTTTGATTAAGCAGGAACCAGAGTGAAACCAGCTCCTTCATCATGGACTCAAAGGCTTAGAACTGATCTTCACCTGAACTATAATCAATGGGAGCAATCAAATGCAATGAGAAAACGGTAGGAGGAAGATTATTTGGCAAGTGGTTGCTACCAGAAATAAATATTGCTTGTCACTTCTTCCATTTATCTTTGTGCTGCCAAGTCTGGGAAACTTTCTAGGGTTTAAAAAAAAAAAAAAAGAAAAGAAAAAGGAAAAAGCCTGGAGGAACAGCTTGATTTTAGACAGAGCCACAAAAGAAACTGTTAGTAATGATATGCCAGTTGATAACTAATTTCCATTTTTGATAAAGTAGTTAAATAAAAAACAGAAGCAGATTTTAAAAATCCCCATAAAATAAGTAAATAAAGCCTAACAGATACAAAGTGTAAAGGCCGTATTATGGGTAGACATAGCTAGAGTGACATGTCAACAGGGCCCATCACAGGGAAGATTAATTTCTTCCAGCCTCACTGAAAAATATGTTAGGTATAAGAAAAGATCAAGTCTCTAGAGATAAACGGGTTATAGAAGGAATGAGTCTCTTGACCATAAAAATGACCAGGAATGTGTCTTTCTTTTCATAGAGAACTGTCAATAAAACTGCTATTCCTTGACCCCCAAATCTAACTGAACAGATGACTGAATGAGCAACTCTGACTTTTCATTCTGGTTAAGCCATGCATTTATTAGGATTCCATACATTTTCAAGCCAGCATATACTTTTAAAAAGAATTTTAATGGCTATAGTGCTATTTGATCTATAAATGTCATACCATACCTTCTTTGAAAACTATTTGCTGTTTACTGCATTTCAGAGCTAGACGAGGTGTTTATTATTATGAAGCTCAACCCTCTTACTTTACAGGTGAGGAAACTGAGGCTCTGAGGGGTCAAATGTTTAAGGTCACACACATACCTGGTGACAGAGCCTGTCCTAGAATGTCTACCACCACATCGGAGATTCTTCCTTTACCAGTCTTTAGTAAGAGCCATTTTTTTCCTCTGCTGTCCTTACCTCCTTTTAAAGCTTCTAATATTGCATAAAAAAAGAAGAGGCATTTGCCTGAAGTGAGAACGCCAACATTAATTTGGATAGAAAAACCGACGAAAGAGATATTTAAAGAGGAGAAAATGTATGTTTTACTTTTTTTTAGTCTCTATGCTGGCTTGTTCATTCAGGTATATTTCTACTAAGTCTCGCCTAACTGGACATTTTTGTCTATGTCCTTTATTCTTAAAATCAAAATAGAACTTAGTTATAACTCAGGCCACTATTTGTCTTCATTTATCTGTTAAGAAATGATCATGCTTTTCTGAATCTGGAGTCACCCTTACCACACATCCTACTCTTGCATTTGGGACAAAACTGATATTTAAATTAACCTGAGGCTACTTTTCTTTGAATTGTCCAAAAATATCACAAGCTTGCTAAAGAAAATATAGTTCTTTTAAAGTTTCTTCAGAGCACCTTGGCTTAGGTAGATGCAATTCATGTTAAAGATAGCAAAACAGTTTTTTTTTTTTTTTTTTTAAAAAAAGGTAAGGACCTCAGACCTCCCTACCTGGAGATATCAGAACAGCAGATGAGAACAAAGCAATCTCTTCTTCAGTCAGCTGCAAGGAACACAAATTCTTTGCAAAGTCAAATGCTTCATTCACTAGGTCATCAGAACCTATAAAAGAAGGCAAATTAAATGAAAATACTTGAACAGAATGGGACAATAGTAAGAAAAGTCCCATAATCAAGAAGTTATTCAAGGAGTTGCATACTAGGCACACAGAAAAAATATTTCTAAGTTCCTGACCATAACAAATGATTTAGTGGTAATTATAGAATGAGAAAATTGGGCAACATCTTGACCAGGTAATGAAAGTCAACATTACCAATGAGGGGCAGATAGAAATGGTTTGCACCCATTGTAATACCCAACTGGGAATATATAACCCCAATCTAATCTTGTAAGTTTGAAATTAGCTCCAACTAAAAAATTTTAAATTAGTGATTTGGGGATCCTTTAGCACAGACATAGCATTCATAGAAAACCTAAAACATGTATAATGGGCCAAGGGGCTGTCAGTCTTAGTGGCACTTATAGGATGTCACTGGCAATGTAGGATGTCCAGGGGCCTCAGGCTAAGCGAATGGAGATGAAGTGACTTTCAATTTCCTGGAAATTCGATTGAGAAGCAAACATTCATTTATGTTTACCTTCTAATGAATGACTCGCAGGTCAGTTGCTTAGCCATTGTGAATTCTGGCAAAATAATGCTTCATCCCTACACGGATCCTTGGTAAATGTTTATTTTATGAAGCTGGAAATATACCCAAGTTGCTTGCCAAGGTTTTCCCTCCTTTCTTGAAAATCTAGCCTTGGAGATGCCATGGATGTATATCAGCTGCAGGAGGGAAACACTGCCGGCCCCGATGGATTTGCCATTGGCTACCATATCAACTGACAGCACAAAAGGTGAAAGGGCAGTGGCCTTCTTTGATGTCCGTGGGCAGGATATGGAACAAATGGCACTGTCAATTGTTAAAACCTTTCCTGGCACCAGCCCATCTTTGCTAACGTTCTTATCCATGCCGTGCACTGATGACTGGATGTGAATGACACACTTGCAGAGACTGGCTCTGTCCTGCCCTCCCACAAGAACGGTCTGGGGATCATTTTGGGCTGGTTGGCAGCCACGCTATCTGTGCTCCCAGAACTTCATGAATTAACAGGGAGAAAGTCACTACCCTGGGTTCGAAACAAATGAAAGAGCTCCTCTTTTAAGCATCTTAACTAATGATTATAAATTTGCACGAGACACTTAAGAGGTCACCCATGGACCACCAGTGGTCTACATAATATTCTTTGTGAAGCAGTAAGCTAGAAGGTGAAAGAAAAGCTGATCCTACAAAGAATGCCTAGAATGCATCCCAGTTCTTTACAATCAGTTTTTGTTGATTTCTGAATGAAGCATGTTCGTGTCAACAGGGTCCACGTTTCTTTCCTTCCTTTTACATTTGGAGGCACAACTGTAAAATCAGAGGAGTTAGATGAAACACTGCAGGCTCCCCTAGTCCAGCCCTTATTGAATAATGAGATACTAAGTCATGTTAGAGAATCAAGGCATTTCTTTTAGTGGAGAAACTGGTGGTAGTTAATAGAATTGTGTCATCATCAAAGGTGAACTCACCTAAGGCCTTGAACATTTGCATTCCTCCATATTTTCCTTCAAACAGAACAGTGTTGTTTAATGGGTTGAAGGCACGGCACATTCTCACTAAAACCACTTCCAAGCAACCTATGAGAAAAAAATTTCAAATGTGTATATGTATATAAAGAGGCTACTACTGCATATAGGTCAAGAGACTTTAAAAAACTTTAAAACACACACATAGACACATAGACACACACATGCAGAAACACCTCAAGAGTCCTTCCCAGGTAAAAAAGAACTATGTTAGAAATAAAGCTCTCTTGAAGTCTATGTGAGGGATTAAAGATAAAATACACTTTAAAGGTGACTAAAATGAAGGGCAAAAACATTTTCTTCAGAAGCATACATTTCCCCCCCTGTTTTTGACTGATAATGAAGTTAGTTTCAACTCTTGAATTCACCGGTGATCGTAAGTGGCCCAGAAAGGAGATTTGCAGCAGGCAAGTTCAGTCTGTTAACTTCTGTAGAAGTTTTGCTGTTGGGGAAACCTGTTTTCTGCTTCAGTTTTTAACACACTCCATGTATATTTCTGCATACGATGACTTCAATAGGGACACCTTCAGGATGTATCTTGAGGGTACCATTTATGTCCTGGTATCTTTGAAATGAGGGTTTCTTGGTCAAATAAGTTTTGGCAAAAGGCTGAACATTATCCACTCCAGGGAGTTATAAGCAACATTCATAGGTCAAAGGCTGTTGAAGTCCCAACATGAAGGAGTTTGTTCAACCCTGATGGACCTAGCATTTCTGAGTTCTCTGTTAGCCCAGTGGTGCCAGGACCTTCGTCTGCAGCCATAGGCAACTGTGGTTATTGTATTCACTGTTATATCTCCATCACCTAGAAGAGTCCCTGGCACATAGTGGGTGCTTAATAAATATTTATTAAATGAATTAGTTCACTACCTTTGTTTTTCCCTCTGAACATTTACTGACATCCTGAGCGAGCACTGCAAAGTAAGTTTCTCCACATTTTGGAGAAATAGGCTTTTGCCCCACAGTGTGTTGGAAGGTGACACCCAGGCTCAGAAGTCAGAAATTTGCATGAGAACATCATATAGATGGTTTGGCTACACCCATGTTGTACCCAACTGTACCCCTGGTGCCTTTTCTTAATGCTGCCATGTATATTTATGTCTGTGTTTTATTTCTTTGTTCTGCTGATGTATCTGCTTTCCCTCATATGTCACCTTAGCATAGAGGCTTACGCATAAGAAGGAATCTGCAAATATTAATTGAAATAATGCTTTTCTGAGAAAAACAATAATAGGTACCATTTATTCACTATCTACAATATGGAAGGCACGTCCCTTGACCCCTTACATTCTTCTACATTCCATGTCTCCTACCCTTAAACCCAGGTGGGCCTACATGACTGCCTTGACTAACAGGTGCAGTGGAAGTAACCCTATGGGACTTCTGAAGCTAAGTCAGAAAAACGCTACACGCTTCTGCCTTGCTCTCTTGAAATGCTAACTTTCGAAACCTAGCCACCATGCTGTGAGAACGTCCAAGCAGTCTGTGCAGGGTAGGAACTGAGGCCCCCCTGAGCCCAAAGCCTTGTCTGAACTCCGGGCTGTCAACCAGCACGAACTGCCAGCTGTGAACACGAGCCAGTGCGCAAGTGGGTCCTCCTGCCCGCAGTCAGGCTGCCTCAGGGAACGCCACAAGCCGTCCCTTGCTAAGCCCCGCTCAACCTGTAGCTTTGGAAGCAAAATAAATGATTATCGTTGTGTGAACTAAGTTTTGGGATTGTTTTTATCCAGCAGCTAATACAGCAGGTTCATGTTTGAGTCAAGATTTGCACCAACCTTAATCATTTGGTAACGAAGCAGCACCAACTTAGAATAATTCTTTTGTTCGGCTCAAGTTCAAAAGGCAGCTTTTCTCCACACCTCTTTTTGTACAGTAGAGACTAACACAACATTGTAAAGCAACTATACTCCAATAAAAATTAATTTTAAAAAAATAAGCCAGCTTTGCCAGATACTGGCTATGTGGTATTGAACACAGCCCTTCACTTCCCTGAATCTTTGCTTCCTCTTCTATACGATGGAAATAATTACTGAACACACGAGATTAAAAGAGATGTCACAGGTAAACATAAACATATATATATATATGTTATTGCATATATATAAATTATGTTATTATTATTTGCTATAGCCCAGGACCATGAAGGTTCACATGAACACCATAGTGGTTCTTATTTTCTATTTTCAAAGGGGGCCAAAAAAGACAAATACATTTTTTTTCCTGTTTGGATAATGGCAGCTGCAAAGTCAATCATGTGCAAAGTTTCCTGAGTTGCTTCCTAAGTGACAGTGTGTGTGTGTCAGAGAGTGTGAGGGAGAAGTGGGAGGAAGGATTAGAGCAGAGTGAGTTTCTCCCGGTGTATTCTGGCTGCAGGCTATCCTCATTAAAATGACTGGAAATGACCACAGAGGCAGAGCTCAGCTAGCCTGGATTTTTTTCCCCCCAACAGAAGGCAAGTAGTACATTTTAGAGCCAGCTCAGCAATTCAGCCACCTTGACACGCTAATTACTAGCACTGCCTGTCAAGCTGGGTATCTCAACCTCCACAATTAATAGCTCCACTTTCAATAAGCAAAATTGTATTTGACTTCAAAGGGGAACTGAATGACTATCAGGGCATTTTTATTATTGAGAGTTTCCTTTGGGAGTTGGCTGACAGCGTGGGTGGTAAAAATGAGCTACACGTCGGATGGAGGATTTTCTAGAACTAACAGCAAGCTAAGGGTCAACCACCTCCGGGTCTAAAATACGCCCCCCATGAATTTTCTTGCTTACCTGACTTCAGAAGTAGGATTTGATCATTTTGACAGAGTTCCATGAAGCCTGTTATTCGCTTTGCAAACTCTACCACATATTGGATGGCGTGAGTGATCTGGATGGCACATTGCTGCCACAGTGCTTCCCTGGACTTCAAGAGAGAAAACACAGAATGTACATGGAGCAAAGAACAACTTGGAGACTCAGTGAAATACTCAAGGTTGCCCTAACTGGCGCTTACCTGTCACTTGGGGTCCATGGTAGGAATTTACCCACCTTTAGAAGAGAGGCAATATTTTCTAAGATATTGCTTTGACCTCTTTGAACCTTGATACACCACAATTATCAAAGTAATGAGGCTAAAATAATGGAAATATTGCAATAGTACAAAAAGATAGGCATTTATAGTTTCTTTATTCTTTTGCCTCCTCCTCACCTAAACAAACTCAAGCTCTTAGTCTATTTTGTAAAGTCAAACTCTTACACTGAGGAATAGCAATTTCATTCACAGGCTTCCAAAAAATTATTTCCACGTGTACCTGACAGACACTAAGTCTGTAATATTTTTATGTTGTGTTCTTTTCCCAGAACTTATGGAGACTGCTTTTTGGTACAAAAAAAATTCAAGGGGGCTTCCCTGGTGGCGCAGTGGTTGAGAGTCCGCCTGCCGATGCAGGCGACGCGGGTTCGTGCCCCGGTCCGGGAAGATCCCACATGCCGCGGAGCGGCTGGGCCCGAGAGCCATGGCCGCCGAGCCTGCGCATCCGGAGCCTGCGCGTCCGGAGCCTGTGCTCCGCAACGGGAGAGGCCACAGCAGTGAGAGGCCTGTGTACCGCAAAAAAAAAAAAAAAAAAAAAAAAAAAATTCAAGGGAAAAGACATCAAATCAAATCACTCTCTTAAGTAATATAGAACTCCGGAAATGTATTTTGATCCTTGGGTTATTTTCTTTGGAATGGGAAACATAAATCCAAGTTATGTGTTAATTCTGTTTTTTATTGACCATAACAATACCTATGCTTTTGTCTCCTTATTTATATAAAAGTGGTAAGATTTAATTATTCCACTGGAGAAAAATCAGTATGTTGTAGTCATATATTTATATATAGACACATTTATATATTTTATTAAAATTTCATTTACCAGTAGGTTTTGTGATTGTGGATCTCAATCCTGTAGAAAATTTATGTGAGTCAACAACAAAAACAGCAACAAATTTCTTCTCTTAAAGCCTTCTCTAATGGACACAAAAATAATCAAAATAATAATAATAACAGTAAAAATGTAGGGTGAGTTGTCCCTTTTTCCTCTGGTCCTTTTTAAACATGTAGGGCAAGAAGAAACATTCAGAATGCTTTGTTGCATATCTTTGTAGTGTAAGTTTGCAGCTATTATTCCTGCTATGACTTTTTCAATTGCTCCTATTCCTTGCCTGGCTGCAAGAAACCACTATGAGATGTCCTAAAATCACAGTCTGATGTGGGCACAGTCTCCCCAGTCACTCAAATAGGGCAGTGGTTTTCAATCGGGGTCGTTTTGCCCCCCAGGGAACATTTGGCAACATCTGGAGACATTTGGGTTGTCACAACTACGGGTGAGGGGATGCTACTGGCACCTAGTGGGTAGAGGCCAAGGATGATGCTAAACATCCTACAACGTGCAGGACAGTCCTTACAGCAAAGAATCGTCCAGTCTGAAATGTCAACAGTGCAGAGGTTGAAAAAGCCAGAAACAGAGAAATCACAGAAAAACTTTCCTGTAGTTTCCCAGAGTACCTTGCTTTGATACGCTTTAATTTCTTCATATGTGTGGATCTGCCATGCCAGCTGGTGTAGCTCCTCCATGGTGTACTGACATGTCTCCAGATGGGACTTAATGATGTTCTGCGCAATTCGATCTATGAGAAAGAATATCAGTTTGAGGGTTTGTGAATAAAATCCCACTCTGCGGAAAGAAACCTGCTGTTAATGTGTTTCCTGTAGGAATGCCTTTTGGAGATACTCCAATTGTATGAGCATGTCTTTAACATTACTATCTATTTAAAAATCTCCAAACTCTTTACTGCTTTTTTTCAATTTTCAGTCTTTTTATCAAAATTAACTGCCTTTTCCTCCTCATTTTGGTCACAAAACTGGGGTCTTAATGTTGTAAAGTGTTCAAATAGATATTTATTTTTTAAATAAATACAAATTACCATGTACCATGTTTCTTGATTTTTGGCCTGAAAGTCCACTCACAGTCTTGTAACACTTGTCACACCGTAACAGTCAGTGTAAACTCCAAAAACTTTAAAATATTTGGAAAATCACTAGATCCCCAGTGTTTATCTCAGAAAGGAGGAATTGAAATATAAATGTTTTGCGTATATTTTAAAAAGGGAGGATTAAACAATAATCTAAAAAAATAGTTTTCTATAGTGGAAAGAGAAGAGAATGGGGGCACAGGGATAGAAGCCAGACTTCTCTGATGGTATTATTTTTGTAGATGTTACTTTGGAACCACGTAGATATCTTCCATAAATACTGTGAGAGGGAGATGAAATGATATGGACTCATGAGGTGATAATTTTGAAGCTGGGTCATGAGGGCCCTTATATTCTTCTTTCAAATTTTTCATAAGATAAAATTTTTCCCTGAAAAAGTTAAAAAAGAGGAAATGGTTTTATTCATTAAAAAATGTAGAAATAAATACAATCAATTTTGGGGGGCCATTTATTCCAAATGGGTTGTATTTAGTATTGTATCTTAAATATCGATTATTTGGGGTTTCGAGGTATGGAAGTTGAGTAATAGAACCAGACATAAGAGCTCTCCTTAACAACCTGCAGGGAGTCCCCCGAAGTTGGATAGAGCTGGCAGAAGGTCCCCTCATAATCCCCCCTCTGCTATTTGAACATGTGAAGGTGACATCTTGGAATTCTGTACTTAGGAATTCTGTAAGTGGGATATGAGTAGAATGAAGATGACCAAATTTTCTGCCTGGTAACTGTTCTTGGCTCATATAGAAATGGAGTTTTTCTTGTGTTTCAGGTGGTGCCATTTTAAATGCAATTTCTGTTCTTTCTAAATAGCAATATTTCATTTCTCCAGGATAATTCTCAAAGCAGTACTCAGGTACCGTTTTCTTTTTTTACCTTGCTAAGCTTCTGGTGTATATGGAGTGAAATAAATTGAGTTTTAGTAACGTAGAGAATAAAAAATGTAAGCTTAAGCTTCTAATGCACCTTCGAAATAAAAAAATCTCGTATATCCATTGCCTGGAACATTGTAAACACTGAATAAATGGTAGTCACGATTGTCATTATTAGGACATTCTACATAGTTTTTCATCAGGGAAGGAATCTGACCACCCAATGGAGATGAAACGGAGCTATTTAATTTTGGAATCAGTGCTACTGAAGGAAGATATTTCGATATTTATTAAAGTTGTTCAATCAGAACTATAAACTGATGGATGTAGAAGATGCTACAAAATGCTAACTTATGATTATGGCTATGCTCTATTGGATTCAGCATTGAGCATTTCTAGACTTTCATTGCTTATCATGCTATAAAAATCCTTTCTTTAAAAAATCCTATATTCAAAAATTTATTGAACGTCCTCCTATGTTGTAAAAAAGGGCAGGAAATATTCTATACATCATATTAAAATAGATTGGTATGTCATGGTTCATCATTTTTCAATTTCATTTGGGCAGTCTAATTACTTAGACTCTTAAAAGAACATATCTATTCCTCAGTAGGTATATAATGAAAACATAAGATTTTTATGGCTCTATAGTTTTCAAACATTTATCTTCTTGGTGTAGTCTGTTTTCATTTTCAAAGATATACCGATTTGTCAGTAATTTACAGGCTTCAGGGTTTATAAGCAAAATTATAATTGCACTCAAAATTGCACTATGAAAAACTTTTTATCTGTTCCTTTACAATATCTCCTGAAAATTGCTGGCCAAGGTTTAAGAATTCCCTGGCCTTCTGCCACCAAAGTTTAGGGTTCTTTGGGGTATGAGGAGTGGGCATAATAAACATGTGGGCAGATTAAGCAAAATTGAAAGTTAAATCCACATGGATGCTTTAGGACTCAGCTCAGATGGCCATTCCTCGAGAAGGTTTCCCTGCTTCCCAGTGTCCCACGTAGAAGGGCCAGCTGCCATTACACTTTAATTCCACCCCCCAGCTGAACCTTTATTCCAGTCAGACTCCCACTGTGCTTATTTGAATGGATGTTTCTATACCCTTCAAGATAGTGAGTTCTTCAAGAGATGGACTGCAGAACCCAGCACAGTGCCTTCATATATTCATTCACATGTTCACAAATACTTTTTGAGAAGCTATTATATACCAAGTTAAGGTACAGAGTTTAAAAAAGGACATTTTCTTTTTTTAACAGGATCTTATAATAATATCATGTCATATCATGACGTAACAAATGCCCTGAGTTATTGTGGAAGCCCAAAGAAGAAAGTAACTAACTCAGTCAGAGGGAGGCAGAAAACTATCCACAGAGAAGATACCTGTTGACCTGGGTCTGAGCAGGAAATTTGTCACATGAAGAGAAAGACGGACATCAGGTAGAGGGGATGATGGAAAGGCACAGAGAAAACTAGCTCTGAGCTAGATAACTGCTGACATTAAACTGTACATCTTTACAATCCTTACCTTTTACAAACAATTTCCCTTTGAGGAAAAAAATGAGGTTCAGAAAGGGTGAGTGACTTTAGACCCATTTTTACAGAGCTAACAAATGGCGTTGAAATCAGCTCTGTCTTTCCCAGCAAAAAGTCTGTAGTGTTTGCAATACAGAGTGCATTGAAGAGATGGGGACAAAGAGACTAGGGATAGACACTGTGACTGGAGATGGAACAGCTGCATAAGCATGGCCATGGAGTTTGGATTTTACCTTGTAGGCGATTAAGAGCTAGTGGAAGCCGCGAAGCAGGAGAGTGACATGGTCAGTTTTTTGTTTTAAAAGGGTGATACTGGCCATGGCAAAGAAGATGAGATGGCATTAAGGAGTAAGTGAGATTAATCAGGCTGTCGTGAAAAATACAGACAAGATATGAGGAGCTTCTAGAACAGGTGAGAATGACAGAGTCAGAGTGGAGAGGCTAGATTCAGGACAATTCTGAAGGAGGATGCATAGGACCAGCAGGGTATGTGTGTGTGTGTGTGTGTGTGTGTGTGTGTGTGTGTGTGTGTGAGAGAGAGAGAGAGAGAGAGAGAATTAAATATAGTAGGTACTCAGCCAATGTTGAGTTAGTAAAGATAATGTTGAAAATATCCATCCATCCATTCGTCCCCTCGTTTTCTGCTTTATTTGACAAAGGATTTTAGAAAGCTAAGACTGACCCTTTGTTTGATGATCTTAAAGCCTAAGCACTCATGATGGCTTTAACATTAAACATGGGCAATTATTTCCCATACCCTTGTGGTGCGAGAAGTAAAAGGCAAATCTCTTTTTGACATGACATATATCAATGAAAGCTAAGACACAGCCGCAGCAGTAGCAGGAGCGATCCTTCTCCACTTCCTTTCACGGGTCTGCAGTGCAAAGGTGAGCCACGTGCAAAAACCGGCTTGACCCTCTCAAGGCTCAGGCCGGGGGTGGGGATGGGGTCAATAAACCACACGGTAAAGCTAGACTTGGTCCCTCGGGAGCGAGGCCTGAAGGCTCATTCTGTCGATTAGAAAGATGCATGAACATCAGAGGAGATGGTCTGCTTGGACTGAGAGTCTGCAGTTGTGAAAAGGGGAGAAGGATTTAAAAAGAAGGGACAAAAGGGAGAGACAATGAATACAGTATGCAGAGTTCCTGCTGGGAGCCAAAGGAACTTTCAAGAGTCCTTGCCTGGAAAAATAGAAAAGGTAATAGTAAACGCTGTCATCTCTAGGGACCAACCACATGAGAAAGTCCAGACAAAAAGACTGAGGTAAAAGAGCAGGGGATCTGGAATCTTTCTGGGCAATCGCACACCCTTCATCCGTTTCCCTGATTTGGATTGCTGTTGCTTCTCAGAGCCCAGTTTCGGATCCTTTAACCAGCTTGGGCTGCAGAAAGCACATGTTGAAGAAGGAGTCAGCACGCACTGTGCTGGGATAATGGGTGCAACAGAAATATGGCTGAATAATGACTGAATGATGGGAGATTCTACCACCTTCAGAGGTGACGCCCATGGACTCTACACTCTCCTTTTCCTGAGACCAGGGATGAGGCTAGAGATTTCTTAAGTGGACCTGAAAATGCAGCTATTATCTTCTCAGTAGTTAAGATTCCGTATGTATCAGTGAGACAGAGCTTTGTCCATTTCACTAAGAGTATGTGGGCTGCTTGATAGTTAATAAAACAACAACAAGGAATGAGAAGAACAATTTTATATGCTCAGTCCAGTCATTCCTTTTCAGTCATGATGAGGGGAAATGTAAACACTGATGCTGGCAAGGGAAAACTGGGTGTGTAATTATAGGTTAAGAGTAAGTCCATGATCCTCATTTTCTATTTGTTAATTTCATGAAAAATATCCTGCTCTCACTTTGTCTTGCATCTCTTTTTTTCCCCATAAAATTGCTGTTTTATTTTTAGACTTTGACCCTTATACTATTCTTGAAGGAAGGCTTATTGGAGCCCAAGCCTTATAACTAATTAACAGAATTTGTAACTTCATGTATTAAGTAACTTTATGAGATAGAAATGACAACATGTGATTCAAATGAAAGAATAATCCTAGAAATCTTTAAAATAATTGATATAGAGATATGTTTTTGGCATAGGTTGTGGTGATGGTTTCATGAGTGTATACTTATCTCCAAACCCATTAAGTTGTAGACATTAAATACAGACAGATTTTTGTATGTCGATTATATCTCAATAAAGAGGTTTAAAAAATAATTGCTATAGGCAAATATACTTTATCATTTTTGATGAAAAATATTGGAAAATATTGTTAAAATTGTTACACTTCCCTAGAAGCTTTAGGGGTAGTCTTAAATCCACTTATGACAGGCAATAAGAAGAGAGAAATTAAATTTTTGAAGGGAAAACTAGAATAAAATTGATGGTAATTCTCAATAGTGTGAGCAAAAATTGTAGAACCCTGGGGCTGGAACTAACCTCCTTCCTTCATTTCCAAATGGACTGTATCTAAATAATTCCAGAAATTAGTTGGGTCTCCTGTCTCTCTCTGCAACTTTGGCTCCCTCCCCACACTGTGATTCATCAATCATCACTGTGATCTGTGGAATAAATCAAAGAAGTAGGAAGGAAGTCCCTCCTTAAGGTATTTACAGGTGGTTGAGATGTGCATGATATGTGTAAATATTAATAATATTTTGTGTAAATTAATTGTGTAAAAATAATATTTTGAAGTAATTAAAGAAATATATGAAAAATAAATTTTGTTAAGTATTAATTCATATAGAAAAGCAAAGTCTGGAAAGAAGTCATCTAAATTGCCTAGTACTATGTAGAAAAAAGGCTACATCTGCTTATTTTGGTGAAAAGTAAGTAAACTGACAAGTAAGGTGACAATTTCTTGTTTATAACTGTAATGTTATAAAATGTGGACCAGCTTGCAGCTACTAAAATAGCAAGTGACCTTCTGCAGCTCTGATTTCAACCACTCAGCGGGTTTTTTCCACCAAAGGGGCTTATTTTAGCTCTCACTAGACATTTCAGCAAATGGCGCTCTCCAAAGGCTACAGTGTCTCAGACACGGATTGCACGGGTGGTTTCATTAGAATCCCACATCCTGGGAGCGGGGAAAGTTGAGTATATCTTTAAAAACTGCTGCTTTCAGTGTTATTACCAAGAGCACCCGTGGCCCAACTGTATCAAGGCGAGAAAGCTGAGACTCAAAGCTATATATAGCACTAGAGGGGGCTGCATCTGAAGTCCCTAATTCTTTCTCCTCCCCCTCCTTTTTTTTTTTTTTCTTCACGAGAAAGGACGGTTTCTTCTTGGTGAACTATACCCCCTATTCATTTTCCTCCATAAGGGATTTTTTTTTTAAACTTGGAAGTATTCTTCTTATAATACTATATCTCAGCCTCAATCAAAATGATTAATGAATTTTTAATTTATCACTTGCCTTAAGGATCTAGAGAACTGCTCAATTCTCTGTTTAGTTTATACTACTAGTGTGAAAGGGAAATTCTTAGGGGATTCGCTTTGAATTAATGGCAGGATATCTCTATGGACTTGCTCAAGGCAAGTTTTAAGTGCCTGCATTAGGTTTTCAGAATATCAAGATTCCTCAGAATCCACACTCTGAGGCAGTAACTCTAATATATTAGAACAATTGGTTTAAAGGTGAAACATTTAACCAAGTGTGCATTTTGTCTTTTTGACAACACACTATCAGTTTTATACGTTTTTGGTCCTTAAATAGAACAAGTCTGCTGGTTAGCGTGTAACAGATGACTGTCAGAGAGGACAATGTTACTTTCGAGACCTTTCTGATTTTTCTAATCTCTATTTAGAGATGATGATTTTGGGGGCGTAAATAGAATTGTGCTACCAGCATAAAAACATCAATATTTAAGCTTAAAACAGCCATCTATTAGTTATCCATAGCCTCAATAGGGAGGTAATATTTTCAGCATTTAAGTTCTTCAAATTTTTTAAAGAAGAATTTAGGGGCATAAATAACCCGTAACTTATTTGTTGGCTCAGTTTCAATGTCCAACCACTCATTACTCTTTTACCAGTGAATTAGGAAAGCTTCTGGTCTCCTTTTCAAACAAATTCTATTGCCAATTATTACATCAGAGAATGGCATAACTGAGTTTTACTTCATGTAGATCTGAACCAAAATGTTGTTAAAGTGCTTCAGAAAAATATATTAACAAAATATAAGATTGTTACTAACTATAAAAATGATGAAAATGTGATAAAACACAACTCAATAAAATATGAACACAGAGAAAAACAGTGAAAAAAATCAGATTAATACTACAAGTAATAATATCTGGGAAAGGACTGAATGAACAGATTAATAAATAAAATGGTTAAAATTTTATCAAATTTCAGGAAGTTCAGGTGAGAGTACTGTAATAGGAAGTAAGAAAACTGAAACTAAAGCAGAAAGAAACACTGAAAGAATCCATAGGGCATTTGTATTTAAGCAGAGTATATCCAAAGGAAAAAACATCATACACAGCAAAACAAATTAACTATCTACGAGGGTGCCTTCTTAATAATTTAATAATGGAAAGCTGTCTTGGATCACAAGTGTTTTGTTTCATTGCAATAGTGCATGTCTAGTTTTGGGGAAATTACAGTTCCCTTTCTTCAAACTAGCTAAGAAAATAAAGAATATAGTATAAAAACATTACCTTTTGAAGCTAACTTTCATAGTAAAAGACCTCCTTCACAGAACAATCAGAAAAGATCAACATACTTCAACGCCCTAGAATTGGTGAGTTTTAAGGAAAGCAGCTTGTAGGATGGAGGAAGCCAATATGAATCCATTGAGCCTTTTATTTCACGCCCTTTGGGAAGTCACTTAACATTTTAAAGTCTTAGTTTCTTTGGGTTTGATTTTCTATCCATAGAAAGATTTGGCAGCAGTGATATTTTCTAAGGGCTGTGTAAAAGCATGGCGACTTGAGTCTAAGGGGCTAAATAGGAATTTCTCTTTCTTTTGACTCACAAGGGAGAAGTCTTGCAGAGTTACAGAAGGTGGGAGTACAGCTCACAGTCTTAAAAGTACTTGAAGTGTCTTAGAACAAACAAAAACAAGATAATCTAGAGCCCATGAAAATATTTCCCTACTCTCTTTTAAAAAGTGCACCTCCTTGGGCTTCCCTGGTGGCGCAGTGGTTGAGAGTCCGCCTGCCGATGCAGGGGACACGGGTTCGTGCCCCGGTCGGGGAAGATCCCACATGCCGCGGAGCTGCTGGGGCCGTGAGCCATGGCCGCTGAGCCTGCGCGTCCGGAGCCTGTGCTCCGCAACGGGAGAGGCCACAACAGTGAGAGGCCCGCGTACCGCAAAAAATAAATAAATAAAATAAAATAAAATAAAATAAAAAGTACACCTCCACACATTACTCAAAGGACACTTAGCGGGTCACAGATCATGAAAACCTAATTACGGAAATTGCTCACGGCCATCATTAGGACTGACCTTTACTATTTGGATTTTGTTGACATATGGATTGACCGTTAATTTAAACAGAAGCAATCCCTCCCCAACCTTACCCCCCTTTGGAAATGTAGCCAATATAATTCTGACCTTTAGGAAGAACTAATTCAGGAGAAATCTTTGGAGGCAATTTTTACATTTTCAAACATTTAATCTAAATTTTTAAAAGTAATGATTGCTTAAATAATACATTTAATTGACTAATGCTTTAAAATAAGTGTTTTCTAAATAGTCTAGCACCAAATGTTCCTGGAGCAAACCTGTCTGAAAACCAAACAGCAGTTCCACAATAGTCTGCATAAATAGGGCTCAGATTGAAATAATAAATTTCTTCTCAGTAGTAAGGGTATATCGTCATATATCCTTATCTATAGCTTACATCCTAAAATAAAATAAACAAAAAGTCTTGCCAGCTAGAAACACTTCCAACAGGTTTCCCCACATTTGTAAATATCACAGAAATAAATCCTGTACTGGTTGGCAGAGAGAGCCTGTTAAGTTGGTTGTATACCATGGTAATGAAAACCAAAGTGTATCAAGCTCCATCAACCTGGCCATCAACTGACATTTCTGTGTCCCATAGCCTATGTGGCATTTTAACCCCACCCAGCTCTTCCCAAAATAGGTGCTTGAAAATGTGGCTAAATCAGTACCTATTCACCCCAGGCAGGGGAAAAGTGATTCAGAGCTCTTTCTAAGAGTTAAGTGTCAAGCTTGCAATGCGGGAAATACTAGTCAACAGTGGGGCTGTTTCAGAGATTGTCTTATAAGCATAAACATTCCTTCCTTCAATAAGTCATAGGTAGAACCTCATGAAATCTCCTTCCCTCTTCCTTACTGCAGAATATTTCGTATCTACTATGGCTTTTGAAACTGAGTGCATAAATTGGAATTGGTTTTCCAATAGCTTCCCAATAGCTTTTTTTTTTTTTTTTTTGGTTGGTGGATTTTAGAATCTTCTTAGGAAGTTCTGAATTCTGAGTCAAAAATTAATCCCAAACTAGTATCTCCAGGGGAAGTCTACTGAGGAAGATCAGTTTTACATAATTTCAACTCAAAATAGAAAAGGTGATTTAAAAGATTTACCTAATCCAGTGAATGCTAGCACATAAGGAAAGCTGTACTGACAGAGGTACAAGCATATAGTGGTTAATCTGCATACAGGTACTATAAATAGATATGCAGGTTTATAAGTACTTCAGCTGAGCATATATGTGTGTATTACTTATAGTGTAAATCATGTTTATATATGTTTAGAGCCTTGCTGGTCACAAAGTACTTTTGTATACATTATGCCATTTATTCCAGTTGTGGAGAATCACTGCACTGAGCACGACAGTAGAGTGACTACAACATATTACTAGGTGAGTTAAGACATCTTTTTCAGGTTGTTAAAGGATATCTAGAAAGATACAGATTTGAATGACTCTAGGGAAGAACTATAGTGTCCTCTGTCCCAGGATGCTCCAGAATAATTCATGGCCATGGACTAGTTAATACTATAGTTGTGACCATGGTAAAGATCTTTTTTTTTTTGAGACAGACGACAGGATTCTGGAAATAAGCAGCCTCTTGGGATGTAGTCTATGGAAAGCAGAGAACAAGGTAGTATGAAAATTTCAGAGGAGTCAAGTAAATCCCTCTCAAGTGATCAAGGTGATGTGGGTAAGCCTGGGGCTCAGTCAAGACCATATCTTTATTGTTTTGTCCCCCTTTTTCTTTCAAGAGGGGTTTGGGGAGGTGGTCAGGTTGAAGTGGGCCAGAGAGGACAGGTCGATTTGCCCTGAAGTATCCATACAGCGGCTCACTCTTTACTTTGTACATGAACTAGGGGTGGTTTGAGATTGGCCACCAGCCTCTCGTTGATCAGCTCCTGGCTGTCCTTGATGTTCATTTTTTTTTTTTTTTTAGGAGTGTGGCTGAAGAGGCTGGTGCACACTTCTGATGTGACTGTGGTTATTAACTTTATAGTTGACAGGGTCATTCCACCCCATGGAAATTCCCGAGTGTGGTCCTGCTCCTTGAGACAGCTGTTTCGGCATCGGTCAGGATTGCCTAGTTGCCTCTAAGTCCCCTCCCCTCCTCTCCACTACCATACCCTTCTCCTTGGGAAGTGGCTGGAACAAAGGGAATATTTGAGCACATGGCCAAAGCTCCCACCAGCAGTTGGGAGAACCATAATCTTCAAAGTCACTGAGCCCATCTGCCTTATTTTTCAGATGAAGAGACAGAGCTCCAGAAAGCTGAACTAATTTTGAACAAGTTCACATGGCTAGTATGTGAACTAGCCATCAGGAGTCCCAATTTCAATGTCCCTTCCCTAAACTGCCTGCATAGGACCTGTGTTTGGGTGAAGGTGACAGGGGTGTTAGATGACAATGGAAGTTCACAAGATGTCTTCCCTCAAGGCAAGAAAGAAAGAACTAAGACACTGGATTTTCATGTCCCTTACTGCTTGAATGCTTTTTCTCATTAGTTTAGTCTACTTTCGTTCATTTTAATGACTTACTAGGTACTTGCTCCTAAATTGAATGCCTACCTATATTTGATAAAGGTGCCACCAGAGGACATAGGAAATACATAGCTGGAATTAAATTCTATTCTCTGTACCATTTCTGAATGAGTAGTTGAATATGCTTAATAGGTTTAGGCAGTTGTAAAATATTTACCTGTAAAAGCCTATATCATTGAAGCTGCTGTCTTATAACCATAGCACCTGCTTGGGGTTCTTAAAAAATAACAACTGAAACACCAGCAACTTTTACAGAATTTCCCCCAATAAAACATCACTAGAAATACCTTCTATGTGTCCATGTAGCCTTGATGAAAAAAATAGTACATTACAGGGATTAGATCACCTTTAGGCCAATCCCTTTTTGTAATCTCCTCTATTAATACTCAGCTTCTGTAATAGATGAATTTGCTAAAAAAAAAGAAAGAGGTTTATTTCTATTTTTGATGTTTAAAATTCCAGGCTCCATAAATAGACCACAAAAGGAATATGAAAGTAAATCTACATTGAAGATTACACAGGAGGGATCAATGAATTCATTGATTTCATTGTCTTTATCTGGAGAGAAAATTACTGAACAGCAAACTCAGATAATGTTTGTAAAAGGCAATCTATCCCCTTAGCACTGAAACTAATTTGATGGATTTTTCCCCTGTTTTTAAAAGCATGTTGTTTGGCTGTTTGAATTGTCGTGTTGTCTGGTACCTCATGGATACACTGTCAATCATCTTTGAGCTTAAATGAGCTTTCATTAAGAGTATTAGTCCTGCAGAATCCTCCAACCCATCTGAGGGCTATAGTGGTGGAGCAAAAACACGACCTTCCATTTTCTCTCTCTGCTTGTTTGCCAGTCTTCCTATAGCCAGCTTCCTTTCCCTGCCACCAACCACTGCAAAATTTTATTTGCAAAGATATAACACCTCCACCATGCCAGCTTGAAGTAAAATTCCTGCTAAACCCAGTTAAACCTGATGCCTAAATATTAATTTGCAGCTTACTTTTGCCCTTCTCTTATTTTATGGTGTTTAGTCCTATGGGATTTTGAGAAACCCAAGCATATTATTCTGGAAATGTTTCATGCTTTCCTCCTTGCTTACCCACATTTTCTTTTCAAGTCCCAAGACTATGGGAATAAAACATTCCTGAAAAGAGCTGTGGCACAGAGTTAGCAATACCCCCCATCTTCTTCACCTGCAGGAGAGTTTGTGGTATCGTCATGCTCGGGATTTAGAATACATGGCGTTGAACTGCAGTTATTTATTTTCATGCCTGCCTCCTAGACGGTGAGGACAGGAACCGTGTTCTCCTTGCCTTGAGTGCCTGGCACACACTACCAAACGTAAAATAGCCAGCTAGTGGGAAGCAGCCGAAGGGAGCCGCAAGAGGGAGGAGATATGGGGATATATGTATACGTATAGCTGATTCACTTTGTTACAAAGCAGAAACTAACACACCATTGTAAAGCAATTATACTCCAATAAACATGTTAAAAAAAAAAAAGAATATGTTTTTGAAAGAACGCCTGGAAGTGTAGAGTAGCAGAATGAGCTACATAAGAACTTAAGCTTTACCACATAACTAACTCTGTGCCTGGGAAAATCACTCCCTCTTCCTGACCCTTAATTTCTTCATCTGTGCAATGGGATGATTTCTTCACTTCCCACCTGAAGGCACTGGTAGGAGGCTTAGATTGGCTAATGTGCATGAAGGCATTTTCTGTTTCTGTCTATCCATAAGGTATTATTATTAGGGTTCCTGAACCTAGAAGTCTGTAGTTCCTTTGGTGCACTTTTAGAAAGACAATGGTTTTTCAGGAGGAATATTCCTGACTCATAACGCTCAACTAATTGACTTTTTGGGATCTGCATACTGTTGCTAGTATTGTTTTATGGTTCTTAAACATGCATTTTTATTAAAATTTCAAAACTGTAAGACTGTATTCTGTACGGGC
Source organism: Neophocaena asiaeorientalis asiaeorientalis (assembly GCF_003031525.2). NCBI lineage: Eukaryota > Metazoa > Chordata > Mammalia > Artiodactyla > Phocoenidae > Neophocaena > Neophocaena asiaeorientalis. The sequence goes on from NW_020172625.1 coordinate 5,844,102, forward strand.
TAATCCAAAAACTGTGTTTTTTTTTTAATCTGCTTTTACAATGGCCCAATCAGAATCATGATCTGGTTGTACAATTTCATTGTTCTCTCAGAAATGAGAGGAAGCAGATCAGTACTTCTAGCAGCCAAGAGTGATGTTAAAAAATTCTCTCGTGTGATATAGCCTCAATTCACGCAGTCAGAATGTGGCTAAAATCACATTTTCTTTTTTAGAAGGTTTTATTTTATTTTTTGGTCACACAGTGTGGCTTGCGGGATCTTAGTTCCCTGACCAGGGATTGAACCTGGGCTCTGGCAGAGAAAGCACCAAGTGCTAACCACTGACTGCCAGGGAATTCCCCACATTTTCTATATTTGTCAGCACAGGCTTCTTTCTATGACAACTTGTCACCAGCCAGATTAGTATAGATCCTTGTTAATCAACTCAAGTCAAAATGTCAGCGTGCACCCTCTGTAAGCTCCTTTGTAGCGCCCAGTAGGACGTCAGTTAGGCAGCAAACACCAAGCAAGTCTTGTTGTGGGAATGCCATTAACTTGGGAGGGGCTCCCTTTGTTTGATGGGAAGAAGCATAGTTAAAATAGTTTTTAACTATTTTAACTAATATAGTTTTGATGTTACTTTGACCTGGGTTCACATGCTTACTTTGCTTTTAACAAGTTTTGTAACTTCTGAGTCTCAATGTTTTCATCTGTAAAATGGATATACGAATAATTACATAACAGGCATAATAGGGTTGTTATAAGAGTTGAATATTGCTAGGCACCATTAGGGGCTCAATAACAGGTAATTAGGTAATGACCAAGAATGTTATTAAGTAATAATGAGATTAATACCATTATAAGATAAATTATATTGATAATAATAATAATGATGAGGCTTATGCATGACAGAAGCTGTTCTAAGAATTTTCAAATATTAACTCATTTAATCCACACGCACAGGTAGGGATTATTATTATCTCAGGTTTACAACTGAGACTCAGGTTGGGTAAACTGCCTGAGGGAAAAGGAACAATGAGGTTTTGAACTCAGGCAGTCCGACTCCAGAACCAAAGTTCTTAACTGCTGTACTACTCCACTGATGCCCTCCTGCCCAATTAGACTGTTATGGACTCAGTGCTTTAGTGAAATGAGTGGCAGTTTTTTGGATCGTGCAGGAAAGCATAGTGCATCACATTGTGGCTCTTATAAGTACCTCCATTCAACACTCGAAGGAGTTTGTGTCCACTAGATGGCATTGCCGTTTTAACGAAATGGGAACCAAGGCAACACTTAGGCTCAGGAGCCTGCTAAATTTGAGAGCACTAGGAGAACAACCTAATTGCATCCCTAAAAGTCTGATGGAAGAAATCTCCAAAATTTAAGGCAGATCTAGAGATCTCTAAAGACTAATAGTATCTTGAAATAAGTAAGAAAAATAAATGCTAGTTCATTTTGGGGTCAGTGTCTGTGTAGAAAATCTGGATGAATTTGGAGTTTCTCTAGTTCATAGAGGAATAGACTCAAGGCCAGGAGGAGAATGACCTGGGTAGGGTTACTTGAACTTCATGTTTCTGGCTGTAGTGTTCTCTCTGTAATACCTCCTACTGATTCTAAATCACAAAGAAATTGTGATTTCTGCATTCTTAGAAGTCTTTCCTTTTTGGGTATGGATCAGATCATCCAACGATTGTTTTTGTTGCAGTATGTTTTAAACATGTGTTCCCAATCAAAAGCAAACTCAGGAACTTAGATACTAAGTAGGATAAAAGCAAAAAATGGTGCATATTTCCTTTTCCTTTTAACATGTCCTTTTGGAAAGACCTAGTGACTTCACTTAAACAGATTGTCCCCTATTGATTGACAATGCAGTTTGTGAATATTAAGCCCACAGCAAGTAGCAGGATAATGGATAAGCACAAGGACTCCAGAATCAGACAGCCTGGAATGGAAGTTGCCTCTATCATTTAGTAACCAAAGGACCCTGGGCAGGTCATGAGACATCTCTGAGCCTCTGTTTCCACATCTGTAAAATGGGAGTAATAGTCTTACTTATCATATAAGATGCTTGTGAAAATTAAATGTGTGTGAAGTGCCTGCGACATAGTCACAGGTTAAGGAGAGCAACATAATGAATATTTTTGTTATTAGAGCTGATGTGTAGTTTTCTACGTCTCTCAGTTGTGGATGTCGTCACAGGTGCTATGTCAACCACTTCTTTACTCCCTGCCACAGGCTGAATTGCTAAGAGAGAAAAATAGCGTTTCAGGTTTTATAACTGTGTCACGTCACTTCTTCCTCAACCAGATGGTAGAAGTAGCCAAGATACATATGGCGTGTCCTTCGTTATGTGTTCACATCAACTTTATTTAAAACACTCGTAGGCTTTAGGCTCCTACTCACAGTTTAGACAGAGAAGGTGATTGAACACGTGGTGGGCAAGTGAGAACAGCTCAGAGTTACTGAGCACTTGCGGAGTGCCAAACATGGCTCTGTTTTACAAGTATTGACTCATTTAATTCTTACAACAACGGTGTGATCTGTGAGCTAACATTTTTTGAGAAAAAAAAACCCCAAAAAACAGGATGAGCAAACCAGGATTGAGAGACTTGCTTCAGCTCAAATAACAGGTGACGGATCCAGGATTTGAATTCAGGTAGCCTGGCTCTTAACCACTCTTTTCTGCCACCTCTCAGGGCAAGATGGCAGTCTCAAAGACTCCCGAGCTCCACACTGCTTTCCCTGTGCACTAAGTACTGCGTGAAGCCTGCTGTAGCCACTGCCTGCTAGCTCCTCCGGGCTACTGTTAACAGACAGCTCTGTTACCCAGGAGGGTAATGTGTTAAACCTACATCCATATTTTTATGACAATTAGTTAATAAAATCAACTGATTAGACGGTTAACAGACTCCTAAGCTTAACAGGGTAAAACAAAGCGGCGACAGGTCAGAAGAGAGAGTGCACTCTTGAAGACCACTCCTTAAGAAGGATGTTGCAGAAGCAGGAGGGTCTGCAACCGAAGCAACTGTGCCTGGGACTTGCCCTGCTCAGGAGGGCTTATTTGTTGCCCTTCTGTAATATTCCAGACTACACTTATCTTATTGCCAGTAATTCAGACTCTATTCCCACGTAGAATTCTTGAATTCAGATTTACAAGAGGCTTAGAGGTCTTCTGGTCTACCCCTCTGCCTTTACACAGAAGGAAACTGAGGTTTGTCCCCAGTTATCTTAGATGGAGAGTTGGAGCCCTGTTCATTCAGTTACTACATACTGCTTCTATATCCCTTAGCTATTTCACTTTTAATAGCATCACTTTGAACACTTGCGGGAATTTTCTTGTTTATACCAATAACATTTTTCCTTCAGTGATGAACCCAAATTCAACAGATAGCATCTGTTCCTTACAGATAGCATCTTTCTATTTATGATTTTTTTCTTTCTTCCTTTGCTTGAAATAAACTTTTATGGGCCATGGGAACAGTGACAGTTATTAGACTATATTTTAAAATCAATCAGTTTCCTCACTAGAAGCCATAAATGCAAGTAATTCAACTTAGACCTAAGAAAATGATCTTACTAAACAGGACCAAGGCGATTTCAAAGTAGAATTTCCAAAAATGAGCCGGAAGGAGATTTCCACTTACCGATTTCAGTCATGGTTATCCCTGGTGCTAACTGCCCGTTGTTGAAAGAACTATAGGTAAACAAGTTGGGTACGGATGTGAGGTCATAGATAGGTTCTTGCTTTATCTGTTTGATTCCAGTCACGTCAAGTCCTGACTGATCAGGGGACGGCTGGCCGGAATCCACGTTGTAATAACCCTCGGACTTGGGCAGGTCCATGACGTGTCCGTTGGCGTAAGTGCCACTGGCCTCGTTGCTCAGGTTGCTGAGGCCATTGCTGATGCTGCTGCTGTACACCCTGGCGAGGGCTTCCGCCTCCCCACTCTGCTGCTGCCGCTGCTCCTGCAGCCGCTGCTGGTGCTTCTGCACCTCAGCATACAGGCTGTCCCTCTGCTTCTTGGACATCCTCCCAAACTTCACCGCTGGGTGGGAGACAAAAGCAGAAAACAGCACTTGAGGTTCTCACTCGCATTAACCACCTCAAGTCCAAGGGCTCATGGATGGCTGTCCCCTCAACATAAAATGCACCAAGTCCCAGTACCACAGCCCAAGAGTCCATTCGCTTGCACTCCACATTTGATAAAAGGTTATATTCACGGGTGTCTGTACTGGTTTATGTGCATAGTGAGAACTAAATCTAAGCTAGGAAGAAAGGTACAAACTTATAGATGTATTTCTCATTGACACGAAGTTAGAAGGCATATCTCCTCGTTCTTTCTTACTTGCGGGGGAAAAAAAAGAATTCACGAAAACCCAAAACTACCACATAGTACCTATTCAAATGTAGACCAACACTCATTATTAGCTTCCCACCTGAGCATTACGGTTTCTAGATTGCCAGATAGGACCCTATTATTTCACTATTTTCTAAACAGCACGTTGGGTAAGACCAAGGATGTGAAGCAGGGTGAGAAACACAATTTCAAGGAAACCACATCATTTGTCTTCGATTGGATTTGGGGATCAAATGAAAACAATCTTTGGAAAATAGTAATTTTGTGAATACGATACCCAGCAAGTGAGACGACGGTAACCCTTCCTTTCTTATTCTACCGTCCCCAAGTTTTGTACTGCCCCTCTCTTCTGGAAAAATCCTTAACCATCCTGAGGAAGAAGGAGAAAGAGGCTCTGGCAGTGGTCAAAGAGTAGTACAAAGATGCTTTGATCTGAATTCATTGTTTCTTATAGAGCTTAACTTCCTGAACTGTTGTGGATCGAGACATTTTTCCTCACATGCTATCAACTCCCGTTTAAGGCTGTACGTCCAGAGTCGAGGGGCCACCTTATCTGAATCATCAAGCATGTCGTTCGGCTCATGTTAATGGTAGGGACTATGGTAAACTTAGAGGTTCCTTTTTGAGATTCTGCTTTCTTTTCTTTTGTGACACTGTTCCCGTCACCGGCTGGTGGTGGGAGCTCAGAGAATGTGGGAAGAAGAGAATGGAGAGTAGAAATAGGTCCAATTTCTGGATTCAGTCAGTAGAGTTGATGAGAATAACTTCTGAGAATGACTAAATGGTGAAGTGCTTAAGAACTCTCCAGCACCAAGGGGCCACAGAAGAGATTCCTGTTGTGAAACAGCTGCCGTTTTACCCCCCAATATTCATTTTCTCTTTCCAGTGGTTATAGAGCTACCAAAGTTTATCTGAGCATAGGCTGTTCGGAATGGAGACCACACTTCCCAACCTCCCTCACTGCCAGGTGTGTCTCTGTGATGAAGTTCTGGATAACAGGGAGTAAATGGAAGCACTGCATGCAGGTGTGTCCTGAGGCTCGCCATTCTCCTCCTTTCTGCCTGCTGGATTGTGGATGTGAGGGATGGATTTAGAGCAGCCCAAACTCTTCCTATCTCCTTAATCTTGAAAAACCTGTGTTCTGGCTTTCTGACACTGCCTAAGTAGGAAAACCAAGCGGCAATTATCCACTAATTTTTCTGAATAAAGACAAGTAATCGGGTTAATGCAGACCAAACTCCCCATGCCACCTCAGTTGTCATTTTTATAGGTATTTTTTAAATGATTTTGTTCCTTTATTTCTTTTTTTTTTCTATTTTTTAAACATCTTTATTGGAGTATAATTGCTTTACAATGGTGTGTCAGTTTCTGCTTTATAACAAAGTGAATCAGCTATACATATACATACATACCCATATCTCTTCCCTCTTGCGTCTGCCTCCCACCCTCCCTATCCCACCCCTCCAGGTGGACACAAAGCACCGAGCTGATCTCCCTGTGCTATGTGGCTATGGATAAAGAAGATGTGGCACATATATAGAATGGAATATAACTCAGCTATAAAAAGAAATGAAATTGAGTTATGTGTAGTGAGGTGGATGGACCTAGAGTCTGTCATACAGAGTGAAGTAAGTCAGAAAGAGAAAAACAAATACCTATGCTAACACATATGTATGGAATTTATAGGGTTTTGAATCACTGTGTTTAACTTTGTAGAGACAGGGCATTAAATTCTGTTTCTCAGAGACAAATATATTTGCTTCCTAACTGTAGTGGTATTTTCAGCTTGTCCACGGACAGAATTCTGTAGTTGCTTTTAGAGAAAGCTTTCTATCTTTATCATTCCAAATAATTTACTCTATATCATTCTCTAGGGGGAAAAAAAAACCCTTTTAGTATACGAAAAAATAAATCATGGTAAGTTTTGATTCAGAAAAAACTTTTTCCCCCCAAGAAATGTCACATGCTTCTCCATTCGCTCACCCCCTGTCATTTGCATTCCTGTAGATTCGGAACAGCTCTTTGTGACAGAGATAGAGAGGTGAATCCAAAATTTATGTCTACTGCCGTAGGTTAAGATTTTTGTTTTGGCTGGAGTAGACCTACTTTCTGACTTACTTTAGTAGAATAGTTTTGCATTTATTCATTTAAAATTTATAGGGAGAAAAAATTAAGAACAAGGAACTCTTCTGACATGGAGACAAAAATGTAGTGGCTCTTTTTAAACCTTTTTCCAAACCTAAACTTTGCTTTAGATTTCTATACACTTTAGGTGAAATACACATTGTAGTAGGTTGACTGCGTCAGTAACCCTGATGCTTCTTGCCTATTTGCCTGCTCTACCCCATGTAAATTTGCAGTGCCCTTTCATTCTGTGCAGGCATCCTGCTCCATCCCCTTGACTCAGGGTCATGTGATCTGCTCTGGAGCAATGGGATATTGACAAATGTGACACAAACAGAGGCTTAAAAAGTGCTTGTGTGATTGAGTGCCCCACCATGAAAAGGACATGCCTACACTAGTTTGCTGAAGGATAAGATATGTGAAACAGAGCAGAACCATCTCAGGCAAGGCCAACTACAAACAGGAGAGCTGTAGAACTGACCTGTAGCTGACAGCAGATACGGAAACGAGCCCAGTCAAGACCCTATACTGAACAATTTTAGGCTCAGAATTCTGCTGTTAACCATAAGACCTCACAATCAAAGCTAACAGTGTCAAATAAGTATGCTGCCAAGCTCTTTGCCCTGTAAACACCCGAAAACCCACTCACTGGTGAATAGTTATGCCTCTTCCAAAAAAAACTGACTTATCAAGTCACTGAGCAATTTAAATATTTTCAAAGAAAAAACTTAAAGCTCCACAACATTTTGGAATTATCAGGCTTCATCCTAAATCAAGGACTTTGCCGACAATGACTATAATACTATTTTAGAATCAATTTTCCATTCATTTCAGAAACACTGGTGAGCCAGTGTTTCAGTTTTATGCCCCTTCCTGTAATAAAAGTGGTGACATATTTGGGAAAAAATTGTAGTACTTGGCAAAATAAAGTTTCTGAACTTTCCTGATATAAAAATAATTTCTTGTCGTTATTTGTAAATACATTTATTGTATTCATGGGCCTATGTTTTCAATTTCATTTATTTATTATACAGCAGGTTCTTATTACTTATCTATTTTACACATATTAGTGTATATATGTCAATCCCAATCTCCCAATTCATCCCACCCCCCACCCCCGCTTTCCCCCCTTGGTGTCCACGCGTTTGTTCTCTACATCTGTGTCTCTATTTCTACCTTGCAAACCGGTTCATCTGTACCATTTTTCTAGATTCCACATACATGCGTTAATATATGATAGTTGTTTTTCTCTTTCTGACTTAACTTCACTCTGTATGACAGTCTCTAGGTCCATCCACGTCTCTACAAATGACTTCATGGGCCTATTTTAACAAAGGCTATATTTCTATTATATTTTCAAGTATTTGCATTCTTCTTACCACTACCCATTAATCAGAATGGCACATAGTTTACGTGTTTGACCCTCTCAAACTTGAATTATTCTGTTAATAAGATTCACTTGAGTATGGAGACAGCCTCTTGTTAAACTGCTAGCTCTCAAAGAAACTAGCACAATTTGTATACATTGCAAGTGCTTTATAAATATTCAGTGATGATAGTATTTGCTCATGATATGCTCTCAACCCTCATTTTGATCCCACACTAGCAAAGAACCATTTTACGCAAAAGTATTGGAAATCTTTTCATATCTATTTGAATTGTGGGATTCTAAATGGAATGGAAGTTTTTGGAGTAACTATACAACAAAGATGATGCTTCTTCAAAGATTTCTGCTTCCTACCACATGACAACTAGACACATGTTTTTGGTATCAAGAGGAACCCCGTTGTAGAACTATCATCTATGACTTTCCATAGGCCTTTTGGAAATTATTTTATCTTACTATCTTTGGCTGTGAAATGCTTTATGTTTATATCTCACTACTTATCAAGGAAACTAGTCTTAATTTAACTTTAAAATTTCAAGGCTATGCCTTTTTATAGTGCTTTAAGATTTGTAGAAAAAAATCGGATGCAGTCTACCCAACCCTATTCATAATTTTAAAACATTCTCTCTCTTCCCCTTCACTTCTCCAACAGAACTTCCTGTGATTATGGAATGTTCCCTGCACTTTCCAATATGGTAGCCACAAGGCACATGTGGCTTTGAGCACTTGAAATATAGCTAGTGTGACTGAAGAACTAAACTTTAAATTTTATTTAATTGTAATAAATCTAAACTGAAATTTAAATAGCAACACGTGGATACCATACTGGACCATACCATTCTGGATAACAAGAAGCTAAATCTGTGACACCTGCCCGTGTAGGGCAGCTTCCATTTTTTCATAGAGGCATGTCACTTAGGAGGACACATACTTCATTATTGCAAGGTGAGTATAACGCGCTTTTTGGGGTGCAATATCTTCCTATTGATGCCAAAATATTTTCTGTGTTTTTTTTGGTAGTGCTACTATACCTCACACTGAAGATTCCGGCAACTAACATTTGTGAAGGGTCCAGTTAAAAAAAGAAATAAATACAATGGTGGAGAAGATTCAGTGCACATACGTATGCCGTCACTTCACACACACGTATACATGCAATACCTTCACCTTTTTTCAATTTTTTTTTTTTTTTTTTTTTTTTTTGCGGTACGCGGGCCTCTCACTGCTGTGGCCTCTCCCGTTGTGGAGCACAGGCTCCGGACGCGCAGGCTCAGCGGCCATGGCTCACGGGCACAGCCACTCCGCGGCATGTGGGATCTTCCCAGACCAGGGCACGAACCTGTGTCCCCTGCATCAGCAGGCGGACTCCCAACCACTGCGCCACCAGGGAAGCCCCCTTCACCTTTTTATACACATAAACACATGTGTATGTATTCCAAGTGGATTTGACTTTTGATTCTTTGCCAATGCTAAATTCGAACAAATTTGTTACTGCTGAGTTTGTTGTCTACTCATTCTCTCCCATGACTAATACGCAACTATAGAAGCTGAAATTCAGGAGAGAATGAAAGTCCAGCGGATTCAACAGTTATATCAAGCCATCTACTAGCAGTCATATTGTTTTAGTGACCAGGTATGGTGAAGTAAATATTTTTGGACCCAGGCATAGCTGACAGAAAACAAATGCAAATATTAAAATGAAGATGCTACTTTATGTCTGAGGGAAGCTGGGTGGTGTGTATATAGAAGTTAGGTGTGAGGGCATCTTACCTTGGCTACTGGTACTACTGCTAAAGCACTTTGAAAATATCTGCTTCGTCAGTAGAAGGTAGGTATAATAAATTAGTGGCAGGACACATACTACCTCTTACTCTTGAGCCCTTACTAGACATAGCTAATTAACCATAACCTCAGGGCTTCATAATCCTTTGATACCACATACTAGGCATTACTTATCAATAGAAGATAAAACCTGTTTAGCTTCCCAGGTATTAGTGTGACTTATTTAGTTTAAAGTACCCTATATATTCAAGGCCTATAACAAACTTCCTCTATATAAACAGTAAAGAAGAATTTGTTTTCCCATAGACAGAATCATGTTTTTCTTCTGCTGAAGCCTCTTCTCCTCATTCCCAGCTACTACTATCACTCCTGAGCATTTCTCCTCGCCATTAATCCGACACAAGCCATGCTTAGGGGGCATTTTGAAAGATGTCCCTGGAAGCCTCAAGATTGTCTCTGGACCTAAAATTAAGATGGATCATTATCCTTAATCCTCAGCATCCTTAGATACTATCTTGCTTTTTCTTGCACAGAAGTTTACGCTGTAGTAAATTTCCTCCCCCTTGAGAATAGACTGCGGCTCTATCCATAAACGATCCCCACGTCCCCACCCCCACCCCTACAATATATTTCTTTTATGTCATGAGATTCAGGCAACCTCTTAGATTTTGTGGGCTGACGTCACTGAATCTGCCTTGGACCATATGCCCATCCCTTGCTCATGACTGTTCACCAGCACAGACCCACATGATCTCTCTTTCCAAATAGATACTTCCTTTTATTGTAGGAAGAAGCAACAAAGGCAAATACTCAATGGCTTAGTCTCTCTGTAGAATTATTAGTGAAACTCTTCAGATACTGTCAATTATTATGCTGACTCCATATTACAGAAATGAAGTGCAAAATTATCAACTCGAATTCCCACAGAACTTCACTAAAGAAATTCTGAAAACCATTTAACCTCCACCCTCCACTTTCTTCACTTTAGTTATGTGCAAGTACACAGGGCTACAAATTTACCCTACGAGTAAATGTATGTGATTAGCAAATCTAGAAAAACAAAACAAACAAAATCAGCTAATACATAGAAAAGTTTTGGAAACCTACATCTTGTAGCTTTAGAAGCTACCTATAAACTGGAAGGCTCAACGTCAGATTCTTTTTATTTTGGGGGTTAAATATATCTCATTGGTATACTTTTGTGCAAGACAAGTTTATGTGGGTTGGAAATTAGAGAAATGGTAAACAAAAATTCAAGATGCAACTATCTGGAGAACGCAAGCTAAGAAGTAAACAGTGTATACGTTTAGGTACCATCTATGCAGAGTTAAATTTATTCAAATGACTAAAAGGCCCGCATTTAATTCAATAACTCATAAAATCCCTTTATACCAAGAGATAGTGCATGCCAATTATCTATATTTCTTTAAAATCTAGAAGTATTTCTTTTTTTTTTTTTTTTTTTTTTTTTTGGTCCACACTGCCTTGAACTTCATTCCAGGGAGTGTGACCAGAGACACAGAATCCACAGTGATCCACGTAAAGAGAATGAGTATCAGGGGCTTTGTCTGTGTCTCAGGCTCTGGGTAAAAGAGAATTCCATGATTCATTCAACAAACACTTAGGTGCCTCCTTTTAACCAGACCCTGAGGGTACAGTGGGAATAAGACAGAAATGGCCCCAGGACACAGGGCTGCTCATAACCCAGTACAGGAGTGCTACAGCCAACGTCAGTGGGGAAAGAATTCGTTTAGATGAAAACTTAAAAATGGACACAAAGCTAGATGAAATTCTTTGTGTGAGTTTATTTGTCCTCTTTCATTAATCTAAGAAGTTCAGTTGGGGTGCCAAGCCACCCATTTGGATTGGGCGTGAAACCATCTACAGAACCCTTCTAAGATGTGGAGCTCTGCTACAGCCTTTCTGATCTTCATCATGCCTCTGAATAGTCCACATCCATTAATGGAGCTTCTGGGCTTCCTACAGAAGCAAGGTCTGTTCCTTAGCATCTCCACATACCAAGCAACTTGTGCACCAGTCAGACTTACCCAGTGACCAAGTGGTCCAGGTCTGCCTGGGACTTTCCAGTTTTAGCTCAGAAAATCTCACATCCCAGGAAGTCCCTCATTCACAGGCAAACTTGGACAAGTGGTAACCTTTAGATCTAGGACTACGTGGCTTTCACCTAACCTAGTTAGCACAGGTTGCTCCGTGAGCTACAGAAAAGTCTTTCCTTTCTTCCTATGTTATAGGCAATACTACATATTTATTTGCTCTTACTTTTCCTCTTAATACACTGCCAGCAAGTGGTTTTCTTTTCTTCTTATCCCTTTGTCTAGACTTCTTCCAGCAGCTTAAACAGACTCCAGCAAAGCATCCATTTGATGCATCCATAAGATTCAAGCCATTTCTGTTTAATCATGTCACTGCCCTAGAGTGACATATACGTGTTAGCCAGTATATTATTTATACTTTCTGGCTCTGAAATTGTTTTTAATGGAAAATTCTTTTTCAGTTATCCAGCCTTGTATTTAAATAATTTTGAATGAAAAGAAGAAAAGCATACATTTGAAAGCCTTCTTTTTTCTTTTACATCTTTACTGGAGTATAATTGCTTTACAATGCTGTGTTAGTTTCTGCTTTATAACAAAGTGAATCAGCTGTATGTATACATATATCCTCATATCTCCTCCCTCTTGCATCTCCCTCCCACCCTCCCTATCCCACCCCTCTAGGTGGTCACAAAGCACTGAGCTGATCTCCCCGTGCTATGCGGCTGCTTCCCACTAGCTCTCTGTTTTGAAAGCCTTTAAGTAAGAAGTAGGAAGGCGAAGCCTTACCATCTCTCGACATTCCTAGGGCAAGACACTTCTGCAGTCGGCAGTGTTGGCAACGGTTTCTGTTGGTTCTGTCAATTAAACAGTTTCTCTGCCTCGGGCAGGAGTAAGAGGCATTGTTCTGCTGGCTCCTTCTAAAGAATCCCTAGAGGGAGAAAGAGAATGGGAGGGAGATAAATTTATAAGAAGCGACCATTAACAGAGATGATAGCTACATTTTCTACAGTGAACGTCGTTAACTGAGTTCACTTTTTAAAATTCTTTGGCTACCTCTCCTTGGACTGCTTACAGATGTTTCTACTGGGGAAAATTTGGACTCTCTGCAGAGATATGAAGGTATCATTCATTCATTCATTCAATCAATGTGTACTAAAGACATCCGTGCTGTTCTATGCACAGTAAAACAGAGTTCCTGCCCCCAGAGAGCAGTGGGAAGGGAGTGGCAGAGGGGAGTGTCACGTATGACAGAACTTCATGGGGACAATAACACAGGAGTGTGTCAAGTGCTGTTGGAGTGAGGAACTCTGGGTACTGAGTAGTGTGGGTTCAATATGCGCCACTATCTTCCTAGTTTCTAAGATGCATTTTTATCCATTTGGAAATTTTTGTATTTGGCCAGAATGTATCTGGAAGGTTGTTTTTCTAAGCAGTGATGTACCTTAGAGTCAACCACATCTTTGAATAAAGGAAATATGGTATAAAAACTGCTCAGTAGAAAACAGACAATAAGTAAAAGCTGAATGAATGTTCTCTGCTTGGCCTCAGGCTGTAGCAATCTAGGAGGTCTTCATGCAAGTACATTTAGGTCCTTCTGGTACAAAACGAACTGCCTTGGACCATATATCACCCTTATAAATAAACCCACAGCTAAGTCTATTATTTTTTTAATTCTTTGGATACCACCCACCTTAGTTCTCTTACCAAAAATCCTACTGGGGTAAATAAACATTTTCTCCAGAGATATGAAAGTATCCTTCACCCATTCATTCACTTATTTAATTAGTTTCCCTCATCACTCCTTGTCCTTGAATTACAATAAAGCAAAAGTGCAAAGTGCTACAAACAAAGCAGTGATCTACAAATAGATTTACCAAGAGAAATTTTAGGAAAAGATATCCTGTACTATCATCTCTTGGAAGGAGGAAGCCTAGAAAAGGTCCAGGATGGTCACGCAATGCCCATCTCGCTGAGAGGCCTGGAAGAGGTCACTTGACTTCTGTCAAACAGTTTCCTCAACTTTCAATGGGAGGATAGTGCAGGGCTGGGACTCTTGGTCACACATTTAAGGGTTGCCAAAAGATGTGGTACTCAGGATAAACATTTTAACACTGATTTTACATGTTACAAATCAACATTAATGCAAACTCACCAAAAGTTTACATAAAAACAGAATTAAAATTATCAATTTTCCTTTTGCCTCAGGCTTCCATATGGCTTGGCAAGGCACTGTAACAGAGAGCTTGGCCAACCTTATGAAAAGCCTCAGAAAAGGATGAGTGGCCAAGTACCTCCTTAGAGAGGAGTGCCAATTGGTTTTGTGGTTGTAATCCTCAAGCCATTCAACAAGAGCTAGTTTTGCCCCCACAGATCCATGCGTATTATTTATTTAATGAACCAGTGGTGGCAAAATAAGATATCCAATTGGCCAGTTTGCATGAACTCATGGAGCCCTTAAACAAGAGATCACATCCAAGCCCCCAGAGGTTGAAATTATGTACTTCATATACTGTGAAAGCTGTCAGAAGGCGTAACCTCAGCTCATCAGTCTTGATTGAAGATGACTTGGAATTTACATTTTACAAAAGAATTGTGTGGTTTTTACCTATGGATACTCTTAAGTGCCACTTAGCAAAGGAGTTGACAGAAGAGACTTTTTTGAAGTCACAGCTACAGCCCTAATTTAAGGCCAATTTGACATTAATTGTGAGACATTTCTTGCTTATCTGTTGCTCATTACTGCAAACGAGGTTTCTAGCATGAAAAAGAGATTTTGTTTTAAATTTTTATTGGATGAAAAGGAACTTGAATAAGTGTACAAGCGGAAATGATGTTACTTAAAATGGGTGGTTTATGTGGATCTGAAAACAGTATTATGAAAATTCAGAGGTTGATACTAAATGTGCTGACATTGATATCTTATTCTGAGCGGAATTTCTTGAGTTTGCTATTTGGAGAAAAATGTAGCATATTTACAAATGTGGGTTTTTCCATGAAATAAAAAAAAGTTGTGTGGTATACAGTATCATTTTGACTAAAACCTCAGAATATGCTTCAAAATGACAGCATAAGTTCTTTGATCCTGGATTCCTTCTTTAAATAGAAAAGATGACAGGAGCCTAAATACTCGTTCTTGGCTATTGACCTGTTGGAATATATTTGTTCAGTAGTTAAATCTTTTTTGGAAATCACTGCTTAAAATGTCTAGTTCCTTAACATGACCATAGCCTCATATTTTGAAAGCAGACATTTTCTAAATACAGCTTTATACAATGAAACACAAAACACTTCCACTTTGACATTGAGCTACAAAACATTTTTTCATGGGTACTGTGTAAACTAGACCAGAGCTCTTAAAATTGCATAATAAACCAACACGGTGGAAGTGATTTCACTGGAGATGTGTCTGATTCCAAAATTATTAGTATTTAGGGGAATTCCCTGATGGTCCAGTTGTTAAAGACTCTGTGTTTCCACTGCAGGGGGCATGGGTTCAATCCCTGTTTGGGGGAATAAATCCTGCACGCCACGTGGCATGGCCAAAAAAATAAGTTAAGAAAAAGATAACAAAATTATTAGTGTTTATGAAGAAAACTGTCTGTCTATCTGCCCAGAGGAAGTAATAACTTATTCTAGAAGGGTAAAAAATTGCTGATTCGTAATTTTGCTTTAACGTGTCTTGTGATAAGTTGAAAAAATTGCATTAAGGTGAATAACATGCAATTCTTAATTATAGGTCTGCAGAAGAACAGAACCCAAGGCACATCTCATGATGTTCAAAGATGGGATTACTGCTAATCACCTCTAAAGCCAGTCAGTATGTTGATGGGTTAGGACATTTCATGTTATTCTGCCCCCTCTGCATCCCTCCCCTACTTTATTCTCATTTAGTCCTTTTTCTTTTCTTCCCTCCAGTTTCAATTCCAGGAATCATAATTTTTGAGACTATTATGAAGACACTGCCAATTTTTCACATAGCATGACTATTTGAGTTACAGTACGTTTTGTTTCATTTATATCTGAATGTCTTATAAGATTAAAGTTGGTTCTTAGAATTTTTGATTGTGCCGCATCTCCTTCAGTTTACTGACCTTAAATTAATGATTCACTCTACTTGCATCTTTGATCAAAAATATAATTGCTTTTGCCAATAACTTTGCCAGTCTATCACTTTCCCCTCCTGGACTATGGCTGCATTTCATTTGTTCTGGTTACATACTGCCCTTTAAAATTGCAGAACTGTTTTCATTTCTCCCTTGATATTTAGTCTCTCACCCTTTCTTTCCTTCTAAGGATTAAATTTAAACATTTACTCTTAAGTTTCAAATTTCTCTTATTTCTGATTAAGTCTATGTTAACTGCTATTCCTCCAGCTTTGTGTTTTAAAAATCAACTTGCTCATAGGAATTAGTTTGTCTTTGGAAGAATTGGTTGGATTTGTTGTGGAGGAGAACACTAGACTGAGAATGAAAAACAAAGAAAGAAACATGCTTTTGGCCATGTTCTCTCACTAACTAGATTAGTGACATTGGCCATATGACATAATCTTCTTTAGACCTCAGATCTCATTGATGAAGTTGGGGCAGATGATTTTTAACTGATCAGAGATTATCTGCTCCACTTTTAACATTCCATGCTTCCAGTTTTCTTTTATTTTTCTGGAACATGAGAATAAAGGATGATCACATGCATATTGCAACTGCTATCTCGACGGCTTTCTCAAGCAGATAAATAAACACATGGCCATTAGCTTATAATATTTTAACCTTTCATATTGATATAAACGTGATATGGACACAAAACTGTTAAAACAGCAAATCAGTATTTATATTTCTGTAAATGTGAATAATTGAAGCTTTTAAATGTTAATCCATTTTTAAGCACCTGCTAATGAGTTAGACAATGACAAAAATGTAAAAGGCCAAAGAACAGAAAATCAACCCACCCACCCACCAAGCAAGAATTCCTGAGTGTCAGCAGCAGGCACAAGAATCCTTTAGCAGGCCTTTCAAAAGGTGTCACCTCTTGCACTGTGAAGTACACAGATGCCTGAGGCAAACGCGGATGCTGTTGGCAGTACTGAGTTAAAGTCCCATACCTTGCAGCCTTCACACGTGATGACTCCGTAGTGGATCCCAGAGGATTTATCGCCACAAATTTTGCATGGTATCACTTCAATTTGTGCTGAAAGGGGAAAACAGACATTTTTGAGCTTACGGAGTTGTTTTCTTTTCGCCCTCCGATCTCCCTTCCCACCTCTCCCCGCCATGGCTCAGTGTTTGAAGACACTAGGATGGGGGTGGGGCTGTGAGATCACCCAGTTCTATTTGAACGGCCCCCAGCTGCTTCTTCTAAGTAAAGGGCATCCATTTACCATTGTTTGTTTTGTTTTCCTCAAACTAAAAAATATAACCAGGGACCAGAAGCTTTCTAAACTTTTGCTTTCACTGTTTTCTCCTTTTTTTGAACTTGACCTTCATGTAGTGTGACTTAAAAATCCCTTGAACCTGTGGCTTTGGTTTTCTTATTTTGCACTTCAAACATTAAGTCACTGAGAATGATCACGTTGCCTTATTTCAATATTATTTTACATAAGTAAATAAGGGCAACTGGAAGGGGCGGAGGTGACTTTATACATTAAGTGGTTGGATGATTACTTGTGAAAATGCCAATGATGAATCAGTTCAATATTTATTAAGCATCTATATATCCACTAAAATAATAAAGGTTGTTGACACAAGATAAGATATACTAATGACACTAATAATTTAATCAATAAAACAAAATGAATACATGGCGATATCAGGGGAAAAAATAATAAAGCACATGGGTACTATTACTTCAATAGGAACTGAAATAATTTCATTGGAGATGAAGACATTCTGACTTTGAAGATTGTGTAGGAAGTACAAGGCAAAAGGCATTTCTGCAAGCAGAATGGAATGAAGGAGGCCGCGAATGATTGTGGCTTGTGATCACTGAGACAAGCAACTTGGTTCTAATGGAAACTTGGGCCATATGGTTGGATAGAGGGAATGATGTCAGATTATCAAGCTCTTGGGAGTTAGGCAGAGGAATTTTCACCTGACATCACTGGCCATAAGGAATCAAAGAAGTGAATGAAGAAATGATGAAAGTGATGGTTTGGGTACTTTAGAAAGGTGAGTTTGGCAGGTTAACCAGACACAAATGGAAGACTAACTAAAAGACTGTTCCTAACCTGGGTGTTAGGAGCTGAAGGCGTGAATTACATCGGTGGCAGGATAAATGGACAGGAAGAAGCAAACAGAAAGACAGCTCAATGGAAGAAGTGAGAAGGTAAAAGAAAGAAAGGATACAGAGGTGGAAATTGATGAAGAATCAAAGGTGACTTCTAGCTTCCTAGCCTTGGGTGTAAGATTAAATAGTAGGTTTGACATACATGGTTGGTTGGTAAGCTAATTCCTTTGTGGAATATGGTGAGGCACGGGATTGCCATTTTGCATGTGTGCAATTTGGTGTCATGTCTTGTAGACACCCGTGTATAGAATCTCTTGGAATGATGATTTTAAGCCATAAGCTTTGAGGTTATGGATGAATCCATGATATAAACTTTATTTAGAATGTAGTAATTCCTACGTCACTGATAGTATTCTCAGTGTTGTTAAAATTATACACAGTAGGAAGATCTGCTATTCCTTCTCCCAATTTAAAATAATTATGCAAAATATGCTTCAAAATGCTTTATACATCAATCTGCCACTTGGATGCTTTTCTACAGTTTCTCACCCTTGAATATACAAAACAAATAAATGCAAGACATAACCCTCTTTTTATTGTTTTCATTAAAAAAATAATACTTAGCTTTAGGGGAGCACATTAAATTTTGTTTAAATTAAATATTTCGCAGTAAGTTCAAATCATCTTTATAAGCAAAAAATTCAGTTATGTCCCTATTTTTCATATGAGAAAACTGAGGATACAGGTGGTTAATGACGCCTTTGAGGTGACTCGGGGAAATGATGACGGGAAATTAGCTGATTTTCCTGAGATTTCATTCAGTAACCGTTTCTCTGCTTCTCACAAAGATAAAATACAAATACAATTTTGAATTCCTATATTATTCCAATAGCACCAGTTAAAGAGATAATGATAAAAATATCAGGAGAAGAGACAAATTCAACTAAAATACTTATTAGACTAAGTGTTTCGATTTGCTTCTGATTTTATATATGAACTAGGATTTGTCTTCAGAATTGTGGGATATGAAAAAAATGTGAGATTTGATGTCACTCTATTCTGTTCTGTCCCCCTGGATTCTAGTACCTAATCTGTTAATGACTGGGCCCATGACCAAGAAAATACATCTCTGATCTTGTTTTCTGGTTTGTAAACCTTAGCTGACAAACTTCATAGAGGTGTGAGGATTAAATGAGATATTTTATGTGGAAGTACCCTGCAAAGAGTAAAGAGCTACAAAATGTCAATCTTCATCATCACCATCAAAAACATCATTATTTCTGATGTTTCTGGACAAAAAATATGACGAGACAAGCCACATTATTATTCCTTTATTAAAAAAATCTAATCATTAAAAAACCCAAACAAATGACACTATAAGCTTTTTGTACCAGGTTTTGTCTTTTTTTTTTTTTTTTCCAGTGTAACCTTTCCAACTGTGGATTTTTTACAATGATTGCAAAATTGACTAAAAATCCCAGGTATCCATTGTACAGTTGTTAGGTTTATATGATATTAAGTCAGAGGTGCTCTTTGCATAAATTACTCCCCAGGGAGTAACTTACACATGGGGAGAATCTGCTTCAATAAGTTCTTAATTATAAAATGATCTAAGTCTAAAGGAAATGAAAATAGAGGTAATTTGCCCCCTGGGGTGTGAGAAGATGTTCTGGAAAGCTACAAAGGTTATCTTACACAACTTCGGAAATACAAATGGGATAAGAAATGATTCGATAGAGCATCTGCATATTTATACATATTTATAATTCTAGCTCAACATGTAATCCTGAAGAACCATAAACATTTTAACGGTATCTTTAAAGAGAAAGAAGTCACTTAAAAGTGTGTATGTGTAAGCCTGTTGTGTGGGAAGGGGTTATCAGTTTGGAAAATCTATGACCATTTTTACCTACTATGGCAGAATAGATCATCTGAGGTTTATTATAGGTGAATATAAATTTAAATAATTTAAAGTACGAATCCTTTTCCTTTTCTCTCATTTGAAATAAACTGCTTCTGAGCTACAGATTCACAGTTCACACTATGTATTTTATAAAGCACATCTTCAAGGCAGGGTATTTCAGACACTAATTACGACAACACATCACATTATTGCTCCAATGTTTGCCATTTCTAAATGTCTTGCCATTACACCAGTCATTGTTTCCTGTGCGACTGTCTTTCGGTGACTGCAGATCTAGAGACAAGCTATTTATTGTGGTTCAAACTGAACATCTAGGGAGGATTTGGTGGCTTGGACCTCACCAGCTGTGACAATGAAGGTGATAGAGGCTGAGGAGGGAGTTCAACTTCCATACTTTTTCTGGACTCATAGATT
The DNA here is from genome assembly GCF_003031525.2 of Neophocaena asiaeorientalis asiaeorientalis. Lineage (NCBI taxonomy): Eukaryota > Metazoa > Chordata > Mammalia > Artiodactyla > Phocoenidae > Neophocaena > Neophocaena asiaeorientalis. Next base: position 5,864,342 of record NW_020172625.1, read on the forward strand.
AATTCAACAATAGCCTCTGTGAGACGAATTTAAATGGGCTGCAGTGCCCTGAGAGATGGCTTGAGATGTGCTCACTTATCAGGTTTTCAATTTCTTGTATCGTCCTTTCTCTTACATTTTTCTATTGGTAAGCCTCTGTGGAGACTGTAGTTAATTTTTATTTACCAATTAAATATTTTTGTTTATAAAAGCAATCATATATTGTTTATTTGGAAATGATATTCTTATAGCATCAAAGAGTATCAGGGAAGATTTAAAATAATTTGATGTTTTACTTCATATTAGAATAATTCATGAAGCACAACTAAATATCCCCTGATTTGGCAGGCAGGTCCTATTCAACGATTGCAGAGTAGTAATCCAAATTTGTCTCCCTCTTTGAAGATGGCAGTTCTCACCCTGGAGTACTCCTGAAGGCCCTTCCTTGCTGAGGGGCCCTTAACACAGCATCACACAAAGCCACCATGCTTTTCATTCTCCCTGCTTCTCAAAATATACATATCTTTAGTTCTACTCCTTCAGAAGCCCCAGCTGTGACACCAGGTATCAAGGTTAAATAAACTAATCCGGGCTAATGCGTTAACTAGAAAATGAATCACTTTGATTCATCAAAATACCTTAACTGTTAAAAGCATCCGTAAGGAATGGTAGTAATAATGGACCTTTTACGTACTTTCTGGTTGGTGGAAACATTTTTTACTGTGTGAGCTCCTATGGCTCTCTTTTCTTACCATTCCAACTCTTATACCTCAACCCGGCCATTTTTATATCCTGGCCATTTTAAATCCATTGAGGACAGAGTCCAGGCCATACTTGTTTTAAAATATTTTCTATGGAGCCTGAAAGAGAATTCTTATAACTCCTTAAAGCAATAGTCCTAATTTTTTTTCTTTCAGTAAAACCAAAAGATTTGACACTCCCTTTTATGAAAGAGGCTTTAAGTAATACTGATTTTCCGTATTTGGGGTGAGGAGAAGAAATCAAAATCTCAAGACTGGAGTGGATATGTATTTTGAAAAAGGCCCCCTGGTGATCCTGATATGATAAAAGGCTCCCATTGAGAATTAAATGAATCAAATTATTAACAAGGAATTCTCTGTAGCACATAAGCCACCTGCAAAGGAAATAAGATCCTGGGATAAGGCCAGAATCTGAAAATACTAAGGAGTGACCAGTAGTTCTCTCTATATTTCCTGGCTTTTGTTTGGGGGCTATACTTGCAGCATCTTTTATTTTCTTAAGGGAAATATGAAGCATCTACCCATAACCAGGATAACTCCCATTCCTGGACACTGGGTTTGCCTGCCAGTTCCTCCTTCCCAGAATTTTAGTTATGCTAAAAGTGGGCAGTGCGGGAAGAACTCTTAATGTCTGAGTGAAGCACAATTTGCATATGTAAAAGTTTCCAATACAGATGACTATTTTGGTTAAAAATCTTTTTGCAGATGGTCTCAGTAGCCCAAGTTGTATCTCCTACTTAGATTGTATCTCATGTATCATTTGTGGCAAATCTGAATTAAAATCCCTGTTTGTACTCTTTTCCTCTCTCATTGGCAGATTAAGTATCTACCTCTATTAGGTACAAAACTTTATGATATCACATAGCAACAGCCCCAAAAGATGAAGCAGGTATTCCTGAAATCTGGTTCCACTGTAACTTTGATTTATCAGAAAATAGCTCCAAGATTGGGGTGGGATGAAAGTGTGGAAAAATGAGACCCTCAGGAAAAAAGTAAAAGTCTTTGAGCCTTTGCCCTTGTACCATGTTATGTGGTTAATTTGAAAAGATTCCAGATATTGGATCAGGTTTGTGTTCTCATTTATCTCATCAGGGCACAGAGTATCTTAATCCCAGCATCCTGCTTAAATACCAAATATAGTGCATGAAATTCAGTGTACTCTAATTCCTACTGGAATGCCCTCACATCTATCAGTATTTGGGGTCACTCTTTCTTCTCAAGCTCTTCTCTGTAGTATTCAGGGTGGTGGTCTGTGTGAACTTTCTGTTCTATTCAGTTGATAGACAGCTTCTGAATGATCTAAAGATACCACTTATTTTTATATCACTATAATTCCCTACACTGTATATCGTTGGAAACTACAGTAAGAAAAAAAAATTACTATCATAAGATAATGGCAAAAAATGATTTTTTCCAAAGGCATAATTTGTAGGATCATGAAGGGAGTTGATTTATCTTTTGCATATTAGCATTTACCCCTAAAGAGCTGCTCGCTTACTCTGACTCCCCAGAAGAGTGAAACAACAGAGAATGAGACCAACAAAGACCAACAGAGAACAATGACAGAAATTAGTATTATCATTAATAGCATTACTGATAATAAGTTAAATATCCCCCTTGGAAGCAAAGCAAATCACTTTTGTAAGTCGTGGTGGTTTTAAACTCATAATTTTTGAATTAATTCCCATTAAGTACATCTTGTCCTGTCAAAGTGTTAATTATAATGAGATAATGTGTGTGTAGGACCTGACATCGTTCAGGTTGAAAGCAGTTAATGTCTCCCATGAGCACTCACAGTGTGGTCTGTAGACCAGTTGCACCGGCAGGACCTGTGAGCATGTTAGAAATGCAGACTATCAAGACTTGCCCAAGCCAACTGCATCAGAATTTGCTTTGTAACAAGCTCCCAGGGCAGTATTCAAATTTGATAAGAAATGTTCTATGATGTCCAGGTAATTACAGTTTTAGCTACTATGAGAATTGATGGAATTTTAAATTTTGCTGGCATTACGGGAAATAAACTTTACAGGATTCTGGAAAAGCAGATTCTGCTATTGTCTTTTAGGCATTTCTCTTTTGTTCAAAAGGCAGTAAGACAATTGAAGGGTTAGTTATAAAAAAACTCTGGTCATTAATTGCCAAGGCAGAAGAAAGAGAAGCCAGGGTATTCCCAGAAACATCTTGCGTTACTGTAATGAACATCCAGTGCACCGGTTTCCTTTGCAGATTTAATGGCTGTCAGCTGTGCCTACATCTTCTTCATGTTACAACACTGCATGGCAGTGTGTCCCCCCTCTTCTGTGGACTCCCTCTTGGGGTTCTGGATGCTAGCTCACTCTCTGGATCCTCAGTGTGAAAAAGCCTCTCTTGAGAAGATTAAAAAACAGTTTTTCTGTTTTAGAAATGGAATTGCACCAAGTTTTCTTCTTTTGTTAAATCGAAGAAGGTCAAACAGTGTTTGAAACAGAAATGAACTCATTTCAGCTAGCCATGGTAATTCTGGAAATGAAACATTTGGAATGCTGCCCCATCTCACGGAAGCCGATTAGTTAACATAGAGTTCAATAGTCATGATGGATACTCATCACATTCCTCTCCTCTATCATAGTGCTGTCTTGAGATCTGCTACTCAAAGTGTGGTCCCTGACCAGCAGCACTGACATGGCTTGGGTGCTTGATAGAAATGTGGGCACTTAGGTCCTACCCGAGACCAACATAGTCAGGACCTGCACTGTAAGAGAACCTCTGTGATGCAGAGTAAAATTTGAGAAGTTCTGGAAGAGAGAAAGGGAAGACCTTCTCCAATTTAACTCTCAGGGTATCTGCCCTCAAGCTCCAACTCTCTGTGAAGACAACTTTGTATAAGAAAAAAAGACATGCATCCTCTTTGATAGCTAATTCTTCCAGTTATAAAAAGAAGAAAACAGCAGTTGTGCTGCAGTGAAAAAACTTGTCTCTCTTTAGTTCCTTAATTTGTTTCTGAACCCCTTTCTCTAGTCTCCATTTAGCTGAAAACTTCAATAGGAAATTCAAGTTTATGCAGCACCACCTTCACCGAAGGAGGGCAGGGATGGAGAAACTCCACACACCAGGTCACACAGATGATTCAGAGTGACCAGGCAGAGTTAATTCTCTGGAGAAAAAATCAAAAGAGCAAAAAAGCCTCTTTTTAGAAGATGAAAAAATACAGCTTTTCTGTTAAAAATCTAATTGCATTAAGAGAATGAAGAGACAAGTCACAGACTGAGAGAAAATATTGTAAAACACGTATCTGATAAAGGACTTCTATGCAAAATATTCAAAGAGCTCTTAGACTTCAAAAACTGGGCGAAAGATCAAAACTGACACCTCACCAGAGAAGATATATGGACAGAAAATAAGTATATGAAAAGATGCTCAATGTCATATTATATTAGGGAATTACAAATTAAAACAACACACTTGTTAGAATGACTGAAATCTAAAAAAAACTGACAATACCAAATGCTGGCGAGGATGCAGAACAAAGGGAATTCGTTGCTGGTGGGAATGCAAAATAGTACAGCCCCTTTGGAAGACAGTTTAGCAGTTTCTTACACAGCCACATGGTGTTACCATATGACTCGGCAATTGTGCTGCTACGTATTTACCAAGTGAGCTGAAAACTTATGTCTACACAAAAACCTGCAAATGGATGTTTATGGCAAGTTTATTCATAATCACCCCAAACTGGAAACAAACAAGACATCCTTCAATAAGTGAGTGGCTAAACCCACTATGGCACATCCAGACAATGGGATATTATTCAGTGCTGAAAAGAAATGGGCTATCAAGCCATGACAAGATATGGAGGAACCTTATATATATGTTGCTAAGTGAAAGAAGACAGTCTGAACAGTCTACACACGGTATGATTCCAACTATAGCACAGTCTGGAAACGGCAAAACTCTGGAGTCAGTAAAAAAAAAAACAAAAAAACAGTGGTTGGCCCAGGTTTGGGGGATAAATAGGTGAAACACAGAGAATTGTTAGGGTAGTGAAACTGTGCTGTGTGACACTGTAATGATGGATACATGTCTATGCATTTGTCGAAACTCATAGAAATCCACAGAGCAGTACCACACAAAGAGTGAACCTTAATGTAAACTATGGACTATAGTAAATAATAATGTGTCAGTATTGGTTCACTAATATATCACACTAATGCAAGCTATTAATAATAGAGGAAATTGTATGTGAGAGGGTGGGTGGATATATGGAACTCTGCTCAATTACTCTGTAAATCTAACACTGTACTAAAAATTCTATTAACTATTAGAAATAATTGAATTACTCAAAGTGCTTCTTTTGATGGAGGTAGTGAAAATCCTCTGAGACAGCCCCAGCAAAGGCAATGGAGCAAGCATTTGTTTCTTTTAGGCCACAGATATATGCAAAACCAAGTTTCTGTCTCCAAAGTGAATACAATGATTGTACAACCCCACACAGGTATACATAACGTCGACACAGGGCAGACTGAGATGAATGCTAAACTAAACCTGGAAGAAGTACATTGATTTCAACTAGGGAAAGCTGGCAAGATTTGATGGATGAGGTGGCTTTTGAGCTGGGTCTTAGAAAGTAAACAGGGTAGTTAATGGGGTTAAATGAAAAATAAATAGTAGCAGAATTCTTTTAGAGTTATCAAACAATCATGCTTTTATCTGTAGTCACATATGTCATATTGAACCATATGAATCTGCCACTCTTTTGTGCAAGGAGATAGTCAACATTGGTGATGTCATGTGGTTCAACCCAGTTTCACTGTTCACTGTGCTCTAAAAAGTGGTTCCTATATTACATTCTTTTCAAGAATACTTGAAAAGGCCAATTAACAGGGACATGGTTGAGAAATATAAAAATAAAGCCACTAAATTATATATTTGAAGGTAAACAATTCAAAGGTTGAAACAGGAAAACTAATTAACACTCCCCCGTCCCCCATACACACCAAGAAAACCCTAAGCAACTGAAGTGTGGGGTGGAAAGGACACAGTACTATTTCTCACTCTTTCCATTGACAGATGTGGTAGAGACCATTCCTGAAGTTCTCAGAAGTTTTTCAGAGAACTTGAAAATAAGAAAAAAAAAAAGAGTCTCTTCCTGCTTAGTGGTAAAGAAAGACCGAATCTCTTGAAGTGTGTTAAAAAAGAGACAAACCAAGACTACAGGGGCAAAGGTGAGGACATAGTCTAAAATACAGTGATCAGAATCCAATTTCAATGCCTTCGTTCCTGAAAAGAGAAACCTTGTGAACTAAACGTGGCATCTCATCTTTGCATGAGATACTTGGTGGATTCTTGTCCCACATGAGGACAACGTCCATATAAGATCAGAATGTTGGCACCATATTAACATTTTTCTTCCTAATGTAATAAGAGCTTGATTTAACTGGCTCATAATGTCCTACAGTCTGCTTGGATGGTCAAAAACTGAACAGTATTATAATTTATCCCTCTTACATATTCACAAACACTTCTGTTTTTTTTTTTTTTTTTAAAAAAACATGCCCTTAGCCATGGATGCAGCAAATAACTACATAAACAAACTTTAGAACATAGGTGAGATATTTACACCAGTTTTGTGTGTGTCAGAGAGAGAGAGAGAGAGAATGAAATGGAAAAAGAACAGTCACTACCATTAGCCCCAAAGACTTTCTTTGCCATCAGAGGGTTGACGTAGGGAAAAATTCATTTGAATGGGCACTCCAACATGACATGAGGGATCTTTCACTTATGGGAGAACACCTGGATACCAGTGATCATTCTATAAGAACTCAGATTTTAGGAACTCATTTTTTGGATCAACTGCAAGAGATTTGATTTTGTTTTTAACATAGACAATGCTACAATAGAAAAATATATTGTAAGTTTCTGCATTGAGAATTACATTTCTATATCATTTATGTTCTAGCAAACTTGCAACTCAGTCTCCATTGTTTCTGAATTGAATTTTGAAAAGAAATTATAGAATTGAAAAAACAATCGTAATTTTTATTTCATCTCTAGAGACAAGAACAGGTTCAGAGGTTGGAGAAAGACACGTTTGGGTTTAGTTCATCCTTATATAGACAGCCTTTTTCAAAAAAGGAGACACTTAGAATTTAAACGAATGTATTCTCACCTGTATGCAGTACCAGAAATTATTTTAGGGGTAAAATGATAACTTGGGATGTCACTCCAGTAAGCCCCTTCTTATAATTTCACCCTATTCCAAACATCACACAGACCCTATATCAAGGTAGGCAAAGGCTTAGCCACTCAACAAATATAGAATTATGAGTGCCTAGCTCCCTTGAAGACTAAAGTGCCTTTCTGCTGATACTGCACACTTTCCCTAAAGAGATTACCAGCATAATCCTAAATATTATAGGACCCAAGCTATCTTATTTTTGAGCTCATCAGATCCATCATGCTGCAAGTAATCCCTAACAGCTTTATTCAGTGTTTACGTAAGCTGGTGAGGGAGTTCTGTGAACAACGATGACCAAGTACTAAGAACAGATACCCTGATTTTCAAATTTCATTTTCACAAGTTTCATCTGAACTGTTTTTCTACAAGCAGCAAATTCATAATCATTGCTTGATAGTTTATAACAACATTTGCATGGAGATGTTTATGGCTGCTCCATTCGTTAGCTGTGTTTCTTATACATTAGTTTCTACCAAAGGCATTTTGATGCTACCAGGTGGTCTAAATTGGTAGGAAAAAGTGGAGCTTTTCTGAGTATTTTCTTTAGAGGCTTGAATTACTTCAAAGCAGCAGAAATATTTATTTTGGGGGAACTAATAGAGGAAAAAGACTGGTGAAAACCAGTTGCTAAGCACAACACTAAAATTTCTACCGTAGTAACTTGAAAAAAAGCTGCAGCTTTAATCTGGAATATTCCTTTTAATTCCACTAAAATTTAAGAGGAAAGTAAAATATCTGGTTGTCTTTAAAATGTAAAGGCACATTTGTTCATACAGTTCATTTAAAAAATGAGGTGTGTGTCTGTGTATGCGCACACACACGTATAAGCTCCTAAAATTAAAGTGTTCTATGTAACTTTACAATAGAAGACAAATTCATGTTTGTTTGTTTTTTTTTAACACCAAATCAAGGGAGAAAGGAACATGTAAGTTTACCTGTCAGCCTGTGCTAATTGTAATTCAGACCCAAAGAGGATTAAGTACATAGACATTAATACGTCCAGTGTTATTAATTTCTAAACAACAATACAACAATATCCTGAGTAAATCTGTCAATAGGAAGGATAAATCGTTGTTTAAAGATTCCATTGATGTCAGAACTGCAATCTGCTGGTAATGGCTTATTTCATGAATAAAGTCTTTAAATATATATATTCTGGAATCAGTGAATAATTGCCTTGAAACAATAGCTATTCTTTTCTAAAAATACAGGCACTAGGAAGCTCTAGCATTGTGGAAAAATGTACTTCTGAGTTAATATAATATTTTAGGAGTTTTAATTTGCTTAGTAACTTTTTTTGAACAATTTTTAGGCTTATATGATTTGAAACGAACAATTATATCAATTTACATGTTAATATTTCCAACTGTTGTTCTAGTACTAACAAAAAAAATGGCAACAAATCATGCACCATCTTGACCTGAAATATTTTTAAAGTGAATGCTCAAAAATCTCTCTATGCTATGAGATAATGTGTGTTTAGGGAACTATGTACTACTTTACTTACAAAAAATTTAGAAGAAAAACTCAAACATAATTCACCTGTTAATAATCATTCAACCAAATAGAATTTTTTTTGAAAAACAGGTTTCTTACATATGAGAAAGTACCTGCCATAATATATTGATAAACCAATTTAAAAAAAATTTTTAAAAAATTAGAAAAGTAAAATGATCTTAACAATAGTAACGACAATGGCTAAAATCAAAGCGACAAAATTGTGACATGGATGTTCACACTGTTAACCTCATGTTAGTGTAATGGGCAGATGACCACATGAATTCAGTCTCAAAACTTATGTGTTTGGTAATTTGCTCTAGGATATAGTAATATTTATATATAAATATGTTCTCCAGTGTAAAATAAAGCCTGAGTGACTTATTTATTACATAAATGCTCAAGTCAGAAAATATTTTATTGTTCCCGCACTTAGCCATCACTTTATTTTGCCGAGAGCTTATAAACGCTTACTGTCTTGCCTGAAGGAGAGTTCGTACAGCTAAGTGTCAGAAGAAAGAAGAAAATGCAAAACTCACCAGTGGCCTCAGCTTTGGTTTTGAGCTCATCCTCACACATTTTCACGTAGCAATTAAAAGTCTAATCGAAAAATATTGCACTTTTCATTAGAGGTCTAACGCGACTGTCCCTATGTTACCCTACAATGAGAATCCCAACAGACTGCATTAATGAGATTAAATGAAAGAGGCGTTAAAGCCATCACCTGTTCCGTTTCATTAAGTGAGGGTGAAGGACTGCCCAGGCGAGGAAGGCAGGAGGGAGAACACTGGTTTTTCTTTTCTTTCTTTTTTTTTTTTTTTTTTTTTTTTTTTTTTTTTTGCGGTACGCGGGCCTCTCACTGTTGTGGCCTCTCGCGTTGCTCCAGACGCGCAGGCTCAGCGGCCACAGCTCACGGGTCTAGCCGCTCCGTGGCATGTGGGATCTTCCCGGACCGGGCACGAACCCGTGTCCCCTGCATCGGCAGGCGGACTCTCAACCACTGCGCCACCAGGGAAGCCCTGGTTTTTCTTTTTGATACAAAGGAATGCAGCACTTGCTAGATCACAATCAGCAGTTTTAAAACGTCATTTTCTCCCACCAGAAGTGTATAGATACCTACAATTTCTGCACTTCACTTCTCCTTTGTTTTCATCCCTTTGGAAACAGATCCAATAGGCGTATGCCACGTAACTGAAGTTATTTCTGATTATCAAAGTATAACATAAATTTCCGTCATATTAACTTACTCCAATTGTTTTTGACCCTCCAGTTGTTTGGGAGGAAGGATGGCATAAAGGTATTCCATATTTCTGTTTTCCCAGATATCGCACTGTGGTTGTCTATGCCCATGAGTATTTTACAGGCAGAGAAAATATGCACCCCTTACAGCAGAGGTGGCAACAAAGCCTGGGAACCAGTTTGGGGACTTCATTCTCCCAGCATGCCTCAGTACTCCCACTTGTAAAATAAGAACGATAAAGACACAGACAGAATTTCTTTATATTTTTTTAACTTTTCTTTTTGGCTGCGCAGGGGCTTTCTCTAGTTGTGGCGAGCGGGCTCTAGGTGCACAGGCTTCAGTAGCTGCAGCATGCAGGCTCAGTCGTTGCGGCACGCAGGACCTAGAGTGCGTGGGCTTCCATAGTTGTGGTGCATGGGCTCAGTAGTTGTGGCTTGCGGGCTCTAGAGCACAGGCTCAGTAGTTGTAGCGCACGGGCTTAGTTGCTCCGCGGCATGTGGGATCTTCCCGGGCCAGGGATCGAACCCGTGTCCCCTGCGTTGGCAGGAGGATTCTTAATGACTGCGCCACCAGGGAAGTCCCCAGACAGAATTTCTGATCTTCAAGCGTTGTCACAAGGAAGGATAAATATATGAGTTTGTAAAAATTGCTTTGACTTCCACAGAAAAGTGCATGATCTTTACTTGAGAGCAATATGCTCACGAGTGTCAGCTTTATGTACCTTCCACTTAGAGTTAGTACATTGTTTCAGTGATGAATCTCAAACCTTTCTCTTCACCCCTCACCTCCCCCTACCACTTTCGACAGCTCTCATTTTTTTTCCCTAATCACTTGTCACAAATGGTTTCTTGATCTCCTTCCCTTCTGTTCCTCTTTTCATTTAAGTATCTTGGCTTTTTCCTGGCCCACACTGTATGGGAAGAAAGGCAAGGGGTGGAGAGGTGCTTAGAGGAGGCTGGGTAAACCCCTTAAATATTATTGTCAGTCTAGTAGAGCTGAGCCCAGTGGTTCTCAGCTCTGGATGCCCACTGGAATGATCTGGAGAATTAAAAAATATCGAGGCCTAGAGATTTCTCTCTTACTTCCCGTTGATTTGTTTAGAGCAGGGCCAAGGCATGCGGAGTTTTTAAACGTTGCCAACATGATTCCAATGGGCAGCTGGGACTGAAGACCCCTGAAATGTTTCTCAGAATCACCAGAGCCATAGATTCCTGACCCCCACCAACTACTGAGTCAGAATCTTCTGAGGAGAGCTTGAAGTGAGAAGCTAGAGTAATAAGCACTCAGGTATTTGCTATAATTAGATAAATTTGGGAAAAACTCAAGGACAGAAGCTTGGAGTTTGAATTAGATTTGAATTAGAACACCTGGTTTGGGAATCTTGGGTAAGTTACTAAACTTTTTCTGTGCCTCAGGTTACATATCTCTAACATAAGATCATAACGTCTGCCCACTTGAGTTGTATGAGGAGGAAATGTGAAAGCCCTTAGCACCGTGTCTGGTACATATTGGAAATTCAGCAAATATACTTGAAAATGAATCTTCTTGTCTTTGCTTATCTCCGAGACATGCATTTTGGCTGTTGACTCTGGTTATTATTTGTTCATTTAGCCAATACATATTAATTAATTAATAATTAATATTATTTGTACTAGACACTGGGAAACAAATAAGATGGAGTTAGCACTCCAGTGTGTATTTAAAACCTATGAATTTAGGGTCTTCCCTGGCGGTCCAGTGGTTAAGACTCCGCGCTCCCAGTGGGGCAGGCACGGGTTTGATCCCTGGTGGGAAACTAAGATCCCACATGCCACACGGTGTGGCCAAAAAAAAAAAAAGAGAAAGGAAAGAACAACAACAAAAAACAACCTTGGATTTAATCCTATTTAAATTCTTCCATTATAATTGTCATTTTCTATATAATAGCAGGAATAATACTTTTAGAAGACCTGTTGGTAATGAGGATAGGTAAGAAAGCTATTTAAAACCATTTTTTTTAAGTCAGAAAGTAAACAGACTTGGGGGATACCAAATGTTTCATGTGTTACCATTTGAATGGGGAGGCTGAATTGTTCTCTGTGAACTACTTAAAGGTTAGTAAACGCTACCTTGCGTGGAACGGAATTTATAGGCACAATTCGTATGATGCTGGAAGCCAAATCCTGGGTTAGAAACTTATACCTCCTCATGCCTCCTGAGCCTTGAAAAAAAATCCAGCTCCTGCTCTGGCGAGCCAGGAAATTGGTACCGAAGAACGCTGAAACAGACTCAATGGCACCTTGATGCACAGAGCATGCCTGTGCCCCACAAACAAAGGGCAGGATTGGAGATAGAAGCATGTGCACGAGGGGGGAATCCAGCCTGAATACGGGGTGTATGGTCAGGAAGGAAAGGAAGAAATGGTTGGAATTTACCTAGAGTTATAGTGTTATCACAACGCTCTCCTTATCAAAAACTTTCCAGCCCTCCAGGGTCCACAAGACAAACCCATTCTCCTCTTTGGTCTGGCTTTTTGCAGCCTGGGTCAGCCCTGTCTTCAGGTACTTACCCTATGATCCAGGGCCAAATCCATCCATCTACCTTGAAAGTCGGCCCCAAATTCCTCGCTTCTCTGCCTTTCCCATGATGCTCCTCTCTCCTCCTCGACCCTGCTGAGGGCCTCTCTCTACTGTGCTCCAACTACCCACATCTGACCTATTCTTGAAGACTCAGCTCAATGCCCATCACCTCTGCAAAGCATCCCCTGCCCACTCCAATCATGGTGATTACCCTAGGCTCCTATGTCTCTGCCGCTCATTTGGTCCCGGTGTTCTTCATTAATCCTGTTTATATGTTCACCTTTCACCTTGACTGTAAGCTCCTTAGGGATAAAACCCTCTCTTTGTGTTTCTCTCAACGTCTCGTAGAGATTCAATAAAATGTATGGAGTCGGTTGGTGGGTGAGTGTATTGCTGCTGACTGACTGTGGCACTGGGGGACCAGATATAATTCTCACCGCCTACTCCCACCATTGCCTTTAACTCATGTTTCACTTTGATGGCTCATCTTTGGGGCATGTTGACTTATTTGCTTGCTGCTACTTAGCAGAGATGAGAGCAGGTTAAGAAAAAAATCTCTTACCTCTTTTTGCCCTTTATTTAATCATAATTGGTTCTTAGTGTAGGAACAAGGAGGTTGGACCAAAAAACTTCTCTTGATTTCCTGTTCGCCTCTAATCTGCTACCTTTCCCTTCATCCCCTATGTCAGGCATTTAATTACCACTTTGGAGTTTTCTCCCATTGGTTTAGGTCCCTTCTTTGTCCTGTTTGGATTTCTTTTTCTCTGGTTAGGAGTATTATCACTGGAGGCAAGAGGGTGTTGATCTCTCCCCCTGGATGGCTCTCCCTTCACCCCACTCCACTGTAGGCAGCAACTATTTATACGCTTGTCATACCAATGTGGTACTTAGACTGTCCCTGGTATGAAAAGACATTAAGCTAGTGGGACAGAAAAGTACTTTAAAAAAAAAAATCCCCTAAGATTCAGGGGGAAAATGAGAGATGAAGCTTCTTAAACAAAAGATGTGTCATAAAAGAGAGCGAGCTTGATTTTATAAAAAACGGTCCCTCTTTAGCACTGGGGTTCTCAAATTATAGTTCCCCAGAACATCAAGATTAGCAGCGTCACCTGGGAACTTGTTAGAAATGCAAATTCTCAGACCCCACCCAAGACGTATTGACTCAGAACCTCTGATGTGGGTGTGTGGGAGGGGGTCCAGCCATCTGTGTCCTCACGGCCCTACAGGTGGCTCTGATCACACTCGTGTTTCAGAGCCACGGGTTTGCAGCGTGGGTTTTCCAATCAGGAGGAGCCAGAGTCAACTGGCAGCTCTGTCACATACTGGTGGTGTGCTCTGGACAAGTTAGTTAATACTCTGACGCCTCAGTTTCATCATTTGTAAAAATGGCCGTAAGAACATCTACCTGATAGAAGTACTGAAGAATTTAAAGTACGATCATTCCTGTAAAGTATTCAGCTCTGTCCTGGGCACAAAATAAGCACTCAGTGACTGTGGGCCATTACTGTATTACTTTAGTGGAGACTAGAAAGTGTTCCATACTTTAAATATCTCTGCTATTTTTCTTTATACGTTTCTCAAAACAACTTGGCTGCATGTTAAAAATCATTTGAGGAACTTTAAAAAAAATCTGATTCCCAGGAGATTTACTGCAGACCAATTTAGTAGGAAGTTTTGGATGTGAGACGAGACATTTTTATTTTATAGAAGATGCCAAGATAATTTTGATGTAATTTAGATAACATAATGCTGTTATATATTAAAATCAACATTGCCATGAAAAAGTGGTGTAAGATTAAATACAGGTAAGAATTAATCATCAGTAATGTCAGATGTCATATTCATTATTTCCATGATTCTGCCCCAATTCAATGGCAGAAAAGTACAAAGAAATGCTGAAGGTAGGTCCTACAGCAGGGTTCCCAGCCTTGCCATTATTGACATTTGGGGCTGGATAATTTCTCTTCCTGGGAGCTGTTCTGTGCACTGCAAACATCCTTGGCCTCCATCCACTAGAAGCCAGTATCACCCTATAGCTGTGACAGCCAAAAAGGTTTCCAAATATTGCCAACTATCTCCTGGGGACAAAATAGCCCCCAGTTGACAACTGTAGTTGTTTTAGAGTTTCAGTGTCTGGATACAAATCTAGGCTTTACCATTTAACAGCTATCTGATTAGAGCAAGGTATTTAACCCCTCTGAGTCTCGGTTTACACTCCTGCGAAATGGAGGTAATAATAGTATCCACCTCGTGAGTTCTGTTATGCTGTTTGAAAAATAAAAGAGAAAATGCATAGAAAGCACCGAGAACAGTATCTGAAGCACGGTAAGTGCTATGGACTGAATGTTCGTGTCTTCCCAAATTCATATGTTGAGACCCTATCTCTCAATATGATGGTATTAAGAGGTGGGGCCTTTGGGGGTGATTAAGTTATGAGGATGGAGCCCTCATCAATGGGATTAGTGCCATTATAAAAAATTCCCAGAGAGTTCTTTCACTCTCTTTTCACCATGTGAGGATACTATGGGAAGTTGGCAGTCTGGAACATGGAAGAGGGAACCCAATCTGATCTTAGACTTCAGCTTCTAGAACTTCTAGAGAAACAAATTTCTGTTGTTTATCATCCACCTGGTCAATCAGTCTATGGTACTTTGTTACAGCAGCCTGAACAGAGTAAAACAATACATATTCAGTAAGTATCAGCTATCATGTATATATATATATAGTCTTATCTTGATTCCAAACCACTCGGAAAACTCTTCTGCTAAAGTCTTTGCATAGACTTTGTGTATCCATTCATCAGTTTATCCTCTGAGTAATGAATCAGAATGACTAAATACTCATATACATCTTAGGGTCTACAGTGGGTGTAGAGGCAGAGGAGCAGGGTGTGTCGGGATCATCAGAACAGGGTTCTATTTCCACCCTTTTCTAGTGATGCACTTTTAGGGAGTGGCTTAATCTCTCAGCGCCACTGTTTCCTCATTTATAAAGCAGGGAAAATAATTACTATTTCATGTATTTGTTGTAAAAATTATATTAGATAACATATGGGAGAGCATATAAGCCAGCATCTTGGTATACAGAAGGCACTTAATAAACATTTAATTCCTTTAAAATCACAGCTGGTGAGAGCATAGTAGGAAGCAAGGTGGAATCCCTATCTTCATGGCTGTGGACTTTGAATGGCATCATTTTATTGAAATTCATGAGCAGTGAAAAGGGTTTCTCCAGTCATGTTAACATTTTGTTCTGTAAAAATTGCATTTGCTTCAGGTTTCTGAGGGGTACTTAGTAAAATTAAATATATATTTTAATCTTTAATTTTGGTTTTTTTTTTGGCCTTGCTGTGGCATGTAGGATCTTGGTCCCCCAAACAGGGATCAAACCCGCACCCCCTGCAGTTGAAGCACGGAGTCTTAACCACTGGACTGCCAGGAAAGTCCCTAAATAAATATTTTCATTTAGTCAAAACTAGACATTCTTCAGAAGGCTGAACGAATTAATCTACTGATGGTTTTGTAAATGCATCATTTATGCTATTGCTCAACAGCAAAATTGTAAACATCCGTGGCCTCTACCCATTAGATGCCACCATCACCCCCTAATTGTGACAACCAAAAAGGTTTCCAGATATTGTCAAATATTCCCTGGGGGGTACTTATCTTGTATAATCCAGTTAAGAAACTTTAGCCATTTAATATTGGTGCAGTATAGAGTAGTAATTAGTGCCTTAATCAGTAGCTAAATTATTCTGCTAACTGAGCTTGCAAACATTTTAACTTTGGTTCAAACCCATATTATAAAAACCATTTACATTTCCAAGCATTTTCTCCTCAGTGCTCTTACTTATTTTCCATTCAAGGGAAGGTTATATAGACAATATAACCTTGAGACTAGCAATACTCTTATTGGATGACATTAGTAATAGAACCCCAAATTCAAATGGCAGAAATCCTGAGCCCTGGTTGCTCATTTACTAATACATTCCTAAGCTTCCTTCCAACACATCAGGTTTTAAACGTTAAGAAAATTAAAACCAAAACTTCCCAGTATCAAGTAAAATTAGATTCCTTTCATTACATGGTTATTATATTGATAAAATATGTAAGGTAGACTTTGGGGAACAAGTAATTATATTCATTAAAAATGCGGAATATTTTTCAAAAGACTTTATATTTTTAAATTAGTTTTAAGTTTACAACAAAATTGAGAGGAAGCTAGAAATTTTCCATATACAGCCTGCTCACACTTATGTGTAGCCTCTCCCATTATCAACACCACTCACCAGAATGGTACATTTTTTTTTTTTTTTTAACAAGGATGAACCTATATTGACACGCCACAATCACCCAAAGTCCATAGTTTACGTTAGGGTTCACTCTTGGTGTCGTAGGTTCTATAGGTTTGCACAAATGCGTAATGACAGGTACTTATCATTATAATCTCATACAGAATATTTTCACTGCCCTAAAATCCTCTGTGCTCTGTGTATTCATCTCCCACACTTCCACTTCTCTCAGCAACCACTAATCTTTTTATTGTCTCCATTATCTTGCCTTTAATATTTTTTACATTAAGCAAACAATATCTAATTCAATAGAAATCAAAGCTATTTAAGAGTTGAGATCTGAACATTAGGGAAGGCTGAAATCCAATTCCTTCTTGAATCTTGATGTTCGTTTATTCAGCAAATATGTTTGTTGAGTGCACAAACTATTCTAGTAACTTAGTTAAATACCTTCCTTTATGGAACTTCCAGTACGAAAGCTCACTACGCAGGAAGAGTAAGAGATTTCCCTCGTTCTCATTTAGCATCTGTTTGGTTACATTCAATGATGGGAGGTTCAGCACTTTGCAAGACAGCCAATTTCACTATTGCATTCTCCTCCTGATCAATCGATTATGATTTCCTCCATATCTGTGGTATGCCCACAAGCCTTGCTGAAATAAAAATAGGATGTCTGTGTTGTTCCATTCGAGTTATCAGTATATTATACACTATCAAAAAGTGCTATGAGGTTAGTTTGTCACTGTTTATTATCTGATGTGCACAAGATGACTGCCAGTGACACAACCTTACCTCCCTGGTCCCATGACTCTAGTCTATAATTTGTTCTACGGTCTTGCTGTTAGAAATATGCATATATATATTTATATACATACGTATATTTATCTAGTATATTTATCTAGTATAAATACTTGTCTATATATAACTTCTATTTCTCTGCCTGCTTTTCAATGTGGGGTATTTTACTTATTACTAATCTTCTGGAAGCTTTCCAGTTCACCAGGAATCATCAAAGAAGAAACACATCTGTTATCTGCAATATATCATTCATCTGGAGATCTCCGCAATTACTTAAAGTGGCAAGCTTCACCTTGTACCCCCTATTCAGTGGTGAACTTCAATTCTGCCTTAATGACTCTTGTTCTACCTTATGGTATGAAAGTATTTCTCCTGAGTGGTGGAAGCACCAGTCTTAAAAATATGCAAAGAAATCGATACCATAAGAATGTTTCCCAAGGTATCTTAACTTGGAAGTTTACTTCCGATAAGCTCCCTCATAAGCCTATATATGATGAAGACTACTGTTATCTGGTGCCATGGGAGACAGCAGTAATTTTGCATGGTGCTGAATATGCAACACCACATGGTGAACTTTGATTGTTTTAATCCAGGGCACAAGGCTATAGGATGCTGCACCTGAGACCCACATCGCTCTATACTCCCGCGTGAGCTTCACCCATGCTAGCTCAGAGTCTTCTAGCAACACCATTCCCACCACTCAAAAGTCTTGTCTTCCTCCATTGTGGTCATCAAGTAAAAAGAATAATTTCTTCCTTTTATAACCATCAGTGATTTTTAACCCTAGATCTCTAGGTTCTGTCATTCATTGCTATGGCTTAGATTCTATTCTGTACACAGGCACCAACAACATATACCAATTTACATAAGAACCAGGCAATTCTGTCAGAAAGATTCACATATAATGGTCATTAATGCTAACCCAACTCAGTTTTGCTCCAAAGTCAGCAACAGAGTTGAGTTTCTCATCTTGTATCTTCTAAGGCACATCTTTACCAAGAGACAACTTAACTACCAGAGACAGTCAATTAACTTAAAAATGTGGAAAGTCCAAAAATGGTAGCATTATCTCTGTGTGCAGTCCAAGTTTGCATTAGTAGAAAGAAATTTGTCCCTGACGTATCTTACAAGGTAGAACCGTGCGTGGTTCTTTTCCCTCACTCCCCCGGGACATCTTACGGCACCGTACAGCCAACCAAAATCATGAATATTTTACTGCACAGAGTGAGAAACAAATGAAGAATGTAAAACCACATATACAGATCACGCAGCCAAACTAAGTGTGGATTTAGCATCCTTGAAGAACAAAAATCTTTCATTTCTAACTCAAAATTGAAAACAGGCGTTTACTCTGATCAAAAGTTAAAAGCAGAAAATCCAGAGAAGCAACCAAAGTAAACGCAACAAGCCATTCATTGTTTTCATTTTTGGGATCCTCCAGGGTCCATAGAATTAAACAGTAATAACAGCTAGCACGGATTGAGAACTTCATGTGTGCCAGGCACCACGTTAAGAGCTTTCAATACATCATTTATTGATCACAACAACTCTGGGAGGTAGGTGTTAATATTCTCGAGTTAACTGGTTAAGAAACGGAGGCACAACTGGGAGGAGGAATGGAACCTCGCAGTGGTGGTCTCAGTAAGAGCAGCATCGGCATCATCTCTGACTTCCCTGTTCTTGTTAGATATTCAAATTCTCTGGCCCACCTCAGATCTACTGAGGTGTGGTCCAGAGACTCTGAGAGTGAACATTATACCAATCTGTGTTTTAAGAAGCCCTCCAGGGCTTCCCTGGTGGCGCAGTGGTTGAGAGTCCGCCTGCCGATGCAGGGGACATGGGTTCGTGCCCCGGTCCGGGAGGATCCCACATGCCGCGGAGCGGCTGGGCCCGTGAGCCATGGCCGCTGAGCCTGCACGTCTGGAGAGGCCCACGTACCGCAAAAAAAAAAAAAAAAGCCCCCCAGGTGATTCTAATGACTGCTAAAGCCTGAGAATAAAGGCTTAGATCACCTAGTTTAATAATGGTGGATCCACATCTGTTTTGGCATTTAAGCCCATCCTCTAAATGACATACACATTATGTAGGCTTGTCCACAATGGTGAGTGATATTTAGGAGCACTTCAAGAAAGCCGTACTTTTTACTGTTATATTAAGTTTTGCTTGTTTTGTCTATTTGAAGAAGTCCTGAAGGCCTAGGTTTCCAGACCTGGTAGTTTCAGCACATGATCACTGCAAATCAATGACGAACTGCATGTTACACAAGCCTTTCCCTCTCATTTCTAAGGAGCTGACTGACACTGGGTTATCTCCTTGCTAGGGGCATTCCGGTGATCGCCATGGTGGACATACCGCCTATACTGTGGAAAATAGAGCATGTCACTGTTGCTGGGATTAAATTTCCTGAGAATGTTTTTTAGGGGTGAGACTTGGTCCACAGGAGGTCACTGACCAGTAGTACCATAAGATTTTGGTTCTAAGGCCTATCTACAATCCTCTTAATCCTCATGACATTTGATTACCTGTGATAAATCTGTGTGTCTGAATGAGAAAAGAACTGTCACTGATTTTCTCTTTCTGCCTTTTCATCATGACATTAGGCTGGGTTGGCATTTCATCATTACTATTTTTACTCAGTATCATTAGTACTTTTGCTGTGCTTCATGCTGACTGTTACTTCAGGAGTGAATGAAAGATTTAAACTCCAGTCTCCCTGAAGAAAGAAAAAAGGAACAAAGAGAAATGCATGTTTATGATGATCTCTCCCTTTGCTTCCTAGGATTAAAGGGTTACTGTATAAAACTTGGAGGTTTACCCTATTTTGTCAGAACAAAGGGTAAGATACTGAATGTGGATACAATTTAGCGAATGTAGTAGCATCTGCCCTTCCATCTTATTTATATTTTGTTTTTTTATCCTTAATACTTATCAGGTATTCAAATTGCTGTCTTAAGCACTATTAAGTGGTAAATTAAAGTTATTTTCAAACTGCTTGAAAAGCATTATCAAAATATTGCTGCTATGGAGGTCAACAAAACCCGGGAAATTTTCAGTAATAAATGTCATATCAAAGACTTAAAAGACTTCTTTTGTTACCCTATTTGAGCAATTTTTTTTTCTTGGGCTGAGATAAAATTGCCAAGTAGAAATAATTGCTACTTCGTACCACCACACTTACTAATAGATAATAACTGGATGATCTGAAGGAATCAACATTGAATTATTGTCGTATGGTTGAAAATTAAGAACTGTATCCCATGGGCTGAAGAAGTTTTCAGATGAGTATGGTATGAATGCTGCGGGAATATTTCAATAAATAAAGGACAATAATATATATCTTTGACTCTGTGACAGAAATGCTTAGAGACTGAATAACCCAATTTGTCTATGCCCTTGCAGCTAATGGGTCCAAGAATAGTTAATGCTTGGAATCTAAAAATTATCTTTTGTTTGCTAAAGGCAGTTGATGGGTGATGTGTTGGAGTAGCAGCCGCCTTGGGTAGGTTTCAGAAAAGTGCTTATTCTGATTTTCTGAAGAGAGATTAAATGACTTTGCTGAGAAGTTTATATTGCTTAGGGTATGAAAAAGACAGAATGATTAGGATACATTAAAACAGGAAAGGATTCAAATAATATTTACTCACAAAATGAATCAATGTGAAAATGAAAACACAGCTAATCATCTGCATTGGATGTGTCCTGCCTTACTGGAGATTCTAGATCATAAGTTCAGAAAATAACAATAGGGCATTTTTTAAGAAAGGATCTTATGTAAATTATAGGAATATGAGAAAAACAAAATAACATTTTGTTCTTAAGCTCCCATTCCACGTATAGGAAAATAATACCAGCATGCTCTGCAGTTCATATGCAAACGAATAAACTCTTTGCAGTGGAATGAATGTTTGTGTCTCCCTAAAATTCATATGTTGAAATCCTAACCCCTGATGTGATAGTATTAGGAGGTGGGGTCTTCAGGAGGTAATTAGGTCTTGAGAGTGGAGCCCTCCTGAGTGAGATTAGTGCCCTTATAAGAAGAGACCAGAGGGCTAGCTAGCTCTTTTTTTCTACCCCGTGAAGATACAGTGAGAAGCTGGCAGTCCGCAGCCCAGAAGAGCGCCCTCACCCAATAATGCTGGTGCCTTGATCTCAAAGTCCCAGCCTCGAGAACTGTGAGAAATAAATTTCTGTTGTTTTTAAACCACTCAGGGTATGGTATTTTGTTATAGTAGCCCAAATGGACTAGGACACTCCTCTCTCCCCTTCCATTTAGCATAATGGTTGAAACAGCAGTACTCAACGTTTTTTTATTGTAGCACGCTTCAGCAAGGCAAAGACCTCGCAGTGCTCTCACCTGACCTGTTCCCACTTTCTAGTGGATTTCCAATTATCTGTGTGATTACATATTGTGATGGTTGATTTCATGTGTCAACTTCCCTGGGCTAAAAGATGCCCAGACAGCTGGTAAAACATTGTGTCTGAGTGTGTTTTTGAGGGTGTTTCTGGAAGATTAGCATTTGATTTAGTAGACTAAGTAAACAGGATATGCTATCACCAATGTGAGCAGGAATCATCCAATCTGTTGGGGGCCTGAATAGAACAAAAGGCAAGTAAGGGCGAATACCCTCTCTCTTCTTGAGCTGGGACATTCATCTTCTCCCGCCTCTCACAGCAGAGCTCTTGGTTTTTAGGCTTTGGATTCCAGGACTTACACCACTGGCCCTCCAGTTCTCAGGCCTTCGGCCTCAGAGTGGGAGTTATGCCATTGGCTGCCCCGGTTCTCCGGCCTTTGGCCTTGGACTGAATTATACCACAGGCTTGCCTGATTCTCCAGCTTACAGATGGCACGCTGTGGGACTTCTCAGACTCCATGACAGTGTGAGCCAATTCCTATAATAAATCTCCTCTTTATATATCCAATTGGTCCTGTGTCTTTGGAGAACCCTGACTAATATACATAAAGTAGCAAATTTACCATCTGATCTTAGTCTGAAATCTTATGAAAATATAGAATAATAAACTAGAGCCATCTGTAAACTACATAATAACATGTTAATTTTAGTTGCTGAATATCAACACTTTAATAACTCCTTGTAACCCACCAAGTAAGTTACTAGCGAACTTTGTCCTTAGTCTTATGTAAAAATGAATCTGTGTGGAATTGTCATTTGCCTATTACAAGCACTGTAAAAAAGGGCATGTCATGTTTATTTCAAGGCTGATCTGGAGGAATTGATGGCCCTCTCAGTGGACTGAGCATCACACTTTGAGAAATACTGGTTTGTGGCATGGGCTTTAGACCTGTACTCATGCTCTAGTCCACTTAAGAGATGCATACTTGGTCAAGATGATACACCTGTCTGCATCTAAGTTTCCCCGTATATCAAACGAGTGTGATGATTCCTCATAGTGTTGCTGAAAGAATAAAATGAAATTCTGTTGTATGGTAATTGGCCCATGCTTGGCACATAAAAAGTGGTCAGCAAATGGTGGTCATTATGAAGCATGACAACTGCCTATCGCATAGCTGAGGTTGCTGCCCCTGAGTCAGAAAAGAGCCACAAACCCAGGCATGCTGTGTACCTGCATTGTCCTCATTACTAGAGGTTGAGAGTCCTCCCAGAGACCCACATATATGTTTTGGGGCTCAGTACTGAAACTCTTATGACTTGGCACATATGTCAAGAAGAGCTGTCCCACAGAGCATGCATTCTTACTTGCACAAGGGACCTCATCTCCCAAGCTGGTTCTCACTTATTCCCTATGATTCTGTGACAGGGAAAATTACACCTACCAATTAATTCAGCAATAAATTCTTATCAAATGCACACTCACTGCCCGGGCCACTGCTCATTTACACTCATAGTTATCCAGCTAACAAGTTGCCTGTTATTTCGGGAGACCGTTATAAACATTGTCATTTTTATACTAATTATAACAGCAATAATAATCATAAATAATAATACTTTATATGACACATTTTAATGTACATTACCATGCACAGTTTAAAATTTGAAAATGTTCACCATTTATAAATGAAACCAATTTACATAGTGAAGAATTTCTTAATAAAACAGAAGGAAAGGTATTAAATAACCAGATACAAGGAAAGGAATTGCTGGCTAAACACTGGGGTTTTTCAGGGAAAAAAAAAAAGGTGCTATGTAATTCAAGCATCATTAATTTTTTTTCCACCCTGCATGTCTGGTTCAGTTCAGAAAAAATGGCTTAGAGACATAACAGTCTGCTAGTAAGGTCAGTCGCAAAGGATAGACCACCACTTGGCATGATCTGTATCCTGTCATCATTAGTGCTTTAGAACCAAATGCTGCATCAAACCTTTCTTAAGCACCACTCCACAAATTCTCTTCGCACCACAAGAACTTGCACCTGTGCTGTTTTTATTTAATATAATATGCAGTGCCAAAAGGCATCATTCATACATCTTTAAAAAATAGCCTTTGAAACAATACAAAATTCATTCATTTAGGCAGCTCTTTGAAAAATTATTGATTGCTTAATACGTGCTGGATCCAGAAACTCGATAAATAGTTTATATAACAAGTTTTACATTTTATGATTTTTATCTGAGGAAAAAGTACAAAATCTCAACCAAAAAGCCATAGTGTAAGACATTTTAGTCTGTCTGGGGGGACAGTGGGTGAAGGTTGCTCTCCAGGGCTTGTGAAGCTTCCTCTAAGCACACGGAGGGTAGTGGTGCTGATGGAGGGCCAGGATGGAAGTTGGATGCCCTGTGATGGGCTAGCTGGACCTCTGGCCCAGCATGATGGAGAGCGGGAATAGTTGGTGCTGGGGTGGCCAGCAGACAGTTCTGCTGACCATGAGCTAAGCTCAAGATCTAGTCTTGCTTTTAAGACGAGAATATGGTTCTTCCTTGTCACTGTGCCAAGACTGGAGGGTTACTTTGCTTGTTCTGAACATTTATACCAGAAGTATAGTTTTCTAGTGGCTATAGTCTACGCTGAGAGAGAAGAAAACTAATTCATTCCCATTCACCCACCAAACTATAACAGGTTATTAGGAGTTTGGAGGGAAAGTGCCTGCATAACTACAATTCCTTTCTTCTTTTGCTCTTAATCAGAATGTTTCTAAAGACAGGTGGGCAAATAGGATTGCTAGCAATGTCACATGGTATTAAGACCTTCTTCTACAATGAAAATTTTGGAAATCTCATAGGAAGCTTTATTGTAAGAACTGAGATACTTGGAGTTGAGTGGTACTTTCTTTTAAAGGTACAAATTTAATATGAGTGCCCTCAAGGGAAAACAAACATTTTATCCACATATGTTAGAACTTGTATATATATAAAATATCTCTGGCATGATAAACAAGAAACTGGTAATATAATACTGTTTATCTCTAAGGAGATGATTAGAGGTGAGAAGGGGACATTTAACTGAATACTTTTTGAACCATTAAAGTATTATATATGTATTATTCAAATATTCTCTATGCAAAATTAAATTAAATTAAAAAAAAAGTTGTTAAAATTTTCCCAAAGAAACATTACTTTTAGCGGATATGTAATACTTCCTCAAGTGGTTTGCCTTAATATATTCAATTTCATCATAAGTGTATATTTAAGTTGTTTCTAACATTCTTTTCTCTATTATAAAATGCACATCTGTTTACTTCTCTTAGATTCCTACAAAAGATATAGCTAAGAAAAAGGGTGTAATTATTTTAAAGGTTCTTCGAAACACTGACATGTTATGAGCATGCCTATCTCATTATACTCTTTCTGACACTGATTATTATTATTTTCTCAAAATAGCAAAAGCTAAGTAAAAAATGGCCTCTTGATACCTCTATGTTATAATACAATAACATACTTAAACCACATTGGCTTCTACCTGCCACTTAACATGAATTTTTAGCCCTTATTTGTTTTGTATCTGCAGAATGAAAATTACCAAAAGCATTACTCTAAGAAAATTATAATTTTGAAGGGAAATCTGCTCAACCCTAGGTAGAAATAGTCTTTAGGGTTTCCCATGATTTTGGTAAAATCTGCACTATTTTAATTCTGTACTGGATGGACGATAGAGTTACGGTCAATGCAGAAGATATTTTATATAAAATAGGATTTGTACTTCAGTATAAGACTTCAGGCTTCCCTAGTGGTGCAGTGGTTAAGAATCCACCTGCCAATGCAGGGGACACGGGTTCAAGCCCTGGTTCGGGAAGATCCCATATGCTGCAGAGCAGCTAAGCCCGTGTGCCACAACTACCGAGCCTGCGCTCTAGAGCCCGTGAGCCACAACTGCTGAGCCTGCATGCCACAACTACTGAAGCCCACGCACCTAGAGCCCATGCTCTGCAACAAGAGAAGCCACCGCAATGAGAAGCCCGCGCACCGCAATGCAGAGTAGTCCCCGCTCGCAGCAACTAGAGAAAGCCCGTACGCAGCAACGAAGACCCAACACAGCCAATAAATAAATAAATAAATTTATATTAAAAATGATTTCAATTTATTAATGTTTCTAGTTCTGAAATTCATCTTGAAAATCTTTTACTATCTTGATATCTGACTCTATTTCAGTAAGAAAACTGTACCAAAGCCAGCATAAGACCCTCAACTCGGTTCACTTCATATTGCACCAAATGACAGGTCTGGGACCAGCGGTGGCTCAGAGGATTACCTGAAATGGTGACTACAGATGACAGGCCATGTGGCCCATTAGTGATCCGAGGGATACCCACTGCCCTCAGAAGGGACTTTGTGAAGGTTTCTATATCATAAGTTTCAGCACTGTGGCCAAAGCATCTCAGTGGTGAAATTAATGTTTCCTTTTATTCACTTTGAATATGACCTTCACCTATAGATGAACAGACAGTTGTTCTCATAATTTGACTAAAGACAAGAAGTCTGAAACTATCTCATTTCTGATCTGCCCTGAATCTGAAATTTCCCCTTTGATCATTTACTCCTTTAAGACATTGCTATCTTTAAGGAATTACTTTTAAGAATAAAACCATCTCTAGGGGACCACTGCTCTTCTGAATGTGAGTTAGTTGTTCAGAGGTCAGAAGTTTAGCAAAGCTGTAATAAGTGAAGGAGACATGGGATGGGTAAGTTTTAATGGAGAAGGGGAGAGGGATATGTCTAGAGCTGCCCTGAGTGCCATTACTGGAAAGCAGTCTTTTTGAAGCAGTGGCAAATTGTTGGCTATCTTAGGAGATGACATAAGACCAGGCAGAAGATGGCAGGATAAGAAGGGAAGTTAGAAATTTGCTAAAGAAAATGTTCAACCCCTCCACAATTTGTCTGGGGCTGGTCCTTGTCCTTAGTTGGTTCAAAACAGTTCTATAGCTAGCTGTTTCTAAAATAGCTTGGGTTTCTGGGGTGTTTGAAGTTTACCCCATGGTCTGGCTCAGTCGTTAGGACCCAAGATGAAGATCGGATATGATGCAGAGCCAGAGCATGGAGACAGAGTCCTGGCTCTGCTACAACTCAGCCTAATGACCTTGGGCATGTCATTGAATCTTAATCCTCAGCATAGTTAGTTATAGTACTTATAAAACAATTGGCAGTGGATTGTTACTTAAGTGAAATCATATATTTTAAAGTGTATTAAAAATGCTAAAATCCTCTGGAACTACAGAATGAGTATTATTGTTAGTTTCACTATTATTATTAACAATTTGCTAAGATTTTGCGAACTTCAGGGGCAGAGGGAAAGAGATGGAAGATAGGTTCATAATGTTAGACAATGGGTTGTTTTTATTTTTTCTTTCGATTGTGGTGACATATACATAACATATTATTATTTTTAACAAATTTATTGATTTATTTTTGGCTGCATTGGGTCTGTGCTGCTGCACACGGGCTTTCTCTAGTTGTGGTGAGTGAGGGCTACCCTTCGTTGCGGTGCACGGGCTTTTCAATGCATTGCGGTGGCTTCTCTTGCTGTGGAGCATGGGCTCTAGGCATGCAGGCTTCAGTAGTTGTGGCACACGGGCTCAGCAGTTGTGGCTCATGGACTCTAGAGCACAGGCTCAGTAGTTGTGATGCACGGGCTTAGTTGCTCCGTGGCATGTGGGATCTTCCCGGACCAGGGATCGAACTCATGTCCCCTGCACTGGCAGGCGGATTCTTAACCACTGTGCCACCAGGGAAGTCCCAATAACATATTATTTTTAAGTGTAAAATTCTGTGGCATTAAGTACATTTACCTTGTTCTGGAACCATCACCACCATTCATCTCTAGAACTTTTTCTTTTTCCCACACTGAAGCTCTGTACCCATTAAACACTAACTCCCCATTCCTCCCTCCCTCTAGTCTCTGGAAATCATTCTCTTTATCTCCATAAATTTTACCCAGCAATCCCACTACTGGTGATATACCCTGAGAAAACCATAATTCAAAAAGAGACATGTACTACAATGTTCACTGCAACACTATTTACAATAGCCAGGACATGGAAGCAACCTAAATGTCCATCGACAGATGAATGGATAAAGAAGATGTGGCACATATATACAATAGAATATTACTCAGCCATTAAAAGAAATGAAATTGAGTTATTTGTAGTGAGGTAGATAGACCTAGAGTCTGTCAGACAGAGTGAAGTAAGTCAGAAAGAGAAAAACAAATACCCTATGCTAACACATATATGTGGAATCTAAAAAAAAATAAATGGTACTGATGAACCTAGTGGCAGGGCAGGAATAAAGACGTAGACATAGAGAATGGACTTGAGGACACGGTGGGGAAGGGGGAAGCTGGGGCGAAGTGAGAGTAGCATCGACATATATACACTACCGAACGTAAAATAGTTTGCTAGTGGGAAACAGCAGCATAGCACAGGGAGACCAGCTTGGGGCTTTGCAATGACCTAGAGGGGTGGGATAGGGAGGGTGGGAGGGAGGCTCAAGAGGGAGGGGATATGCGGATATATGTATGCATATGGCTGATTTACTTTGTTGTACAACAGAAACTAACACAGTATTGTGAAGCAATTAGACTCCAATAAAGATCTATTTAAAACAATTGACAACCTTATACAAGTAGAATCATACACCATTTGTCCTTCTGTGACTGGCTTATTTCACTCAGCAAAACGTTTTCAAGATCCATTCATGCTGTAGCATGTGTCAGAATTTCCTTCTTTTTTTATTTTTATTTTTTTCTGTATGCAGGCCTCTCACTGTTGTGGCCTCTCCCGATGCGGAGCACAGGCTCTAGACGCGCAGGCTCAGCGGCCATGGCTCACGGGCCCAGCCGCTCCGCGGCCTGTGGGATCCTCCCGGACCGGGGCACGAACCCATGTCCCCTGCATCGGCAGGCGGACTCTCAATCACTGCGCCACCAGGGAAGCCCTCCTTCTTTTTTTAAAGTTGAATATATTCCACTGTATGTATATACCACACTTTGTTTATCCATTCATCCACAGATGGACACTTGCATTGTTTCCACATTTTGGCTATTGTGAATAATGCTACAATGAACATGGGTATATTGTTTTAATTTTTAAAAATTTCATTTGTACATGGCAAAAGCAAATCCATGTTTTTGACCTTGGAGGCCATTTAATAAATAGTTGGCACTTCAATTCATGGCATTTTTGTGTCTGATAGAAAGGATGCTTAGAGTTGGGAGGGAGGCCAGCGCTTTGCTATTTACAACAAAAACAAGCCTGTTCTCACTTGGTTTTGCAGGGATATGTTGAAGAAGTGCAGCCCGGTTAGAAAGTATATTGTATTGGTATGTGGGCCTGACATGTAGTCCTCTGTGGCTTAAGGAGATTCAATCATCATCTTTTTCTCTGAACTGCAGATGGAGAGTGGGCTGTCATTGCATTCAAAGGGAGATATTTGGCAGGTTTGCCCAATGTTGGAGGACAAGCAGAGAAGAAAGATTATCTCCTAGCAGTTAGTCTTCCAAGAACCACAGATTTTGGAGCCTTACAGGGCTTTTAGAGATCACTAACCTACCACACTCTCCTCTAACCCAGGATCCCAATTGATTGATAGGCAATTAATAGTCCAAGAGACTGAAGTTAAGTTCTAAATCAGCACAGTCCAGTAAAAATATAATGCAAACCACACGTGTGATGTAACGTTTCTCTAGTAGCCCCACTGAAAAAGTAACAAGAAACAGGTGAAAACTACTTCAATAAATGTTTTATTTAACCTAATATGTCCCCAATATTATCATACGTAATCAACATAAAAATTACTAATGAGATATTTAACCTTTTTATCCATAGTAAATCTTTGAACGCCTACGTGTCAATTTGGATGTCAAATTTTCAATGGTTCAAGTAAAATATAGTCCTGCCAAAACTATATAGCTGTGATTAATGGAAAAATATTTTACAGTGCTTTAATATTTAAACTTAAATTATAATGAATAAAAATTAAATATTCCGTTTGTTAAGTTCATAATTCTAGTGCTTACCAGCCACATGCAGTGGCTACTGTATTGGACAGTGCAGTTCTAGGTAATACTTTTCCATTATAGAATCAGGCTTGATATTTGTAGTTCTGTAATTAACCTGGTACCTGGCATATAGGAGGTACTCAGTAAATGTGTGTTGACTAAACTGAGACAGATTTGAGTACTCTAATTTATTAGTCAAGTACATTTTACATGCCAGTTACCCTCCTGGTATTACTCCTACTTCTTTTTTTTTTGCGGTACGTGGGCCTCTCACTGCTGTGGCCTCTCCCGTTGCGGAGCACAGGCTCCGGACGCGCAGGCTCAGCGGCCATGGCTCACGGGCCCAGCCGCTCCGCGGCATGTGGGATCTTCCCGGACCGGGGCACGAACCCGTGTCCCCCGCATCGGCAGGCAGACTCTCAACCACTGCGCCACCAGGGAAGCCCTACTCCTACTTCTTATAGACCAGTGGTTTTCAAAAGTGTGGACCCATGACTGGAGCATCTGTCATCACCTGGAACTTGTTAGAAATGCAAATCTGAGGGACCCTTCGTAGATCTACTGAGTCAGAAACCCTGGGGGTAAGGCCCAGCAAACTGCATTTTAACAAGCTCTCCAAGTGGTTCTGACGCATGCTGAAGTTTGAAAACTAATGCTATGGGGTCTAAAGGAATCCCATTTTCCTCAGCTTTTCCTTGGGTTGTGGGGGATGCTAAGAGGGCAAGAGTTTCAAATTTTACTTTGTGACCGCCTGGAGGGGTGGGATAGGGAGGATGGGAGGAAGGGAGATGCAAGAGGGAAGAGATATGGGAACATATGAATATGTATAACTGATTCACTTTGTTATAAAGCAGAAACTAACACACCATTGTAAAGCAATTATACCCCAATAAACATGTTTAAAAAAAAAAGAGTTTCTAATTTTATAGTGCTGTCCAGTAGAACGTTCTGTAACAATGGAAATATTCTATATCCGTACCGTACAATATGGGCTTGAAATGTGATTAATGCAAATAAGGAATTAAGTTTTAAATTCTCTTTAGTTACCTTACCTTTAAATGCACACAGCCACATGTGGTTATCTCACACGCCTCTCTTACAAACAGGCATGGGGCTCTGTAACTGTGCAGGGACTGTTGATCCGAATCTGGAGTGAGCTCAGCGTTAACCTGGAGGTAGAATCTGATAGGCGACAGTCCTGTCTTCTCCAGGGCTACTCTCTCAGAACAGAGAGGAGACGGATTCACTGAACTGCTGTGTGCTTTAAGCCCAGGATTAGGGTAATTGAAACAACCTGTAGCCTACTGCCTGCTCAAGACCCAGAGACTTACTTTTCCAGGTCAGAAGTAGAACCATGAATTCTGACAAGCAGGCCATGACACACAATAATCATATTTTGCAATTAACAACTGCACAAGCTGTTCTCTTGCTTTGGCCCCTGAGTTATCATTACTGACAGTCTATTAATTTTTTAATGGTGCAGGCTATCTGGCTGTGCTTATCGTGACCTTTTTGGTTTGTTAGTTCTCTTTTCTGAAAAATGCTTTCTGGAACTGACAAATGTCTCTACTTTTGTCCTGGATCCTTTCTCTTTCCACAGTTCTTGAGCAAATTACTATGATTTCCTTGTACTTTAAAAGTACAGAGGTTTTCCATAATGACACAGAGAAAAAGAAAATGACTGGGTTTCAAGGTACGAGGTGGAAAAACTCAGTGTCATGACTCCTATTACGTAAAATGAGAGTGGATAAGAAGAAAAGTGACTTGCATTTTTTGTTCTGGTCATTACACCTTACTTAAAGCAACTCAAAACCCATGTTTCCCTGGACATGAATCATCTTTGATCATGTGATTGAAATGGGCTCTGTGGAGGTGGGATGTGGCACCTGATGAAATTTACCTGGCAAAACAGAGGGACAGCACAGCCCAGTGGTCCCCATCAGAACATGCTTTGTAATTTAGGTGCACCAAGAACCTAAGTGTGACCTTAAAACAACCCCAGGTGCTAAACCTGATCCCCATCTGCTTACTCTTCCCATAGAGAGGAGACTTACTTTGTACGTAGTTGTAAATGCTAGGACTTATATAATGACCATGCCATTTTTATTTGTAAGTAGAACCAAAAAACAACATATTATGCACAGAGGGTACCACATAAACTGGTAAACTGGCAAAAAAAAATTCTGACTTTGATGAAAGGAAAGTGGTATAAAGCTGTTTTCAATATGTCTACCTGAAACCTTTCCAAACAATATTCCCTCTCTACCTCATCCATCTAACGCTTTAATTGACAGACAGTAAAGTCTGCTGGGAAAATAATGGTCTCTTAAATACCTGAGAATGAAAAGCAAATTAAGTTAGCACAGTGTAAAAGGCAAGTAATTACATAATGTCAATCCCGTTTTATACTGTTTAATCTTAAACAGCATATAAAGAAAGAGTATGTTTAGAAGAGAAAAAATAAAACTACCTCTTTAGATGACTAATGCCCTGCTTATTTTGGTGAGCAATGAATGGGCTTCAGGGCAGCTTTTTCAAACGAGAGGCTGCCTGCACCCAAGGCTTCTCTTTCTCCAGCCTGTCCTCATTTGCACCAACCCATGACAGGGTGACCATCAGTATGAGCCAGGGATTGTTTTTTGGTTCACAGGTGTGTTTCTAAATAGGAAAACAACCTGACTACATATGGAACAGAACAGAGTCCCAGAGAACCTTGTGTTGCTGGGAGAATGACCCAGCTGGTGAAGGTTCCTCAGCCTCTGGCTGTACCCAAGGCTGGCTTTGTGGCTTTAGGCTGGTTTTTATTCTTAGTGCCTGGGTTTTATCAGCTACCAAAAAGGAACAGTCTCAGAGACTGGTGTGTAGAATAACCAATAGCAATGACAGGGAAGCCTCATAAATAAAAGGGCAGGACATCCTGGTATTGAGAAGGATGAAGGGAAGCTGAGAGGCTAAGTGGCACTTGGGGGATCGATGGACCAGTTTCCCTCATTCTCCAAGTCCTCCATCCCTCCCTCCCTTTCTTCCTTATTTCTTTTCTTCCTTCCTCCCTCCCTGTTTCTTGCCTTTTCTTCCTTTCTTTCCAAATGGAAATGCTAGTATTTTGTACATATGTGTGTGTATGTGTGCATGTTCGTGTTCTTTGCAAAAACTTCACAGAATGCAGAGACGTAAAGAAGAAAGTAAAGATGCAAGTAATTCTATTTCGCAGAGAAAAAACACTATTAAATACTTAGTGCATTTTTTATGGACTTTTTCCTGACATTTTCCCAGTTCTCTGTTTCTCTAGTATGTGGGTATAACAACATGATATTATATGTGACGATCCCTGGTCTGGGAAGATCCCACATGCTGTGGAGTGGCTGGGCCCGTGAGCCATGGCCGCTGAGCCTGCACGTCCGGAGCCTGTGCTCCGCAACGGGAGAGGCCACAACAGTGAGAGGCCCACATACCGCAAAAAAAAAAAAATATATATATATACACTCAGATATCCCTATTTTTTTTCTGTGAGAATTAATAGTTTCATATTTTGTTCACCTCAAGTAGATTTTCCCCTAGATTATCTCTATTTTTGAATATTCCTTAAGGAGCAGACAAATAAGGGTCATGGTCCTTTTGTTTGAGATTCTTGGCGGCTTAATTGAAATAACACTCAAGAACTTAGAAATAAGGGTTGAAATATCAGAAGAGTGTGCTGACAGCTCTGGATCCTCAGATGTGACGGGCAAATGCTATGTGATGTACACAAATGTACAACTGGTGTAAAAGTCTCATTCATGCAAAAGGTAGAGAGTAGAAATTAGGGTCCATCAGACACAATGTTCCTTACTTCAATGTATTGTTATTACACCAAGTAAATTTTATCCTTTTAAAAACATACTAAAGCCTCACATATCCAGAATTTTATAGCTTGAGCCTTTGCAAATTCCCCTAAAGTGCTGGGTTACTCTTTCAAGCACCATGATTTTTCTACTGGAGACCCTTTGCATGGAGAACTTTCTAAAATATGTTACATAATTTTCATTTTCCTTTCTTTCTTTTTTTTTTTCCTGCCATGCCGCACGTCTTGTGGGATCTTAGTTCCCCAACCAGAGATTAAACCCAGGCCCCCGGCAGTGAGAGCGTGGAGTCCTAACCGCTGAACCGCCAGGGAATTTCCTTCATTTTTCTTTAAAATAGTGTTCTGAACATGATGTAACTTTCTGTGAAGACTCAGCTCCCTTTTAAGGGTCCATTGCACTGGTGGAACATTTCAAGGCCCAGGTCTTACAAGGTGCATGGAAATGTTGTATCTACACAAAAATGGCTCCAGAGGGCTGTGCTTTCTGAGCTCTGGGTCTTCTATTTAATACGTCTCTATTGCTCTTTTGGCTGGATCAGTGCATTTTCCTGTAGGAACAGCATTGACTGCCCTGTCCCTTCACTCCTTCTGTGGAGGACTTGGAAATCAGATAACCAAACTTGCTGGAATTGTGTGTACAGTAGAATAAAATAGATAAATAAAAATAGGCTCAGAATTAGGCTTATCCTGGTTCTACATGGAAGAATTATGAGCTTTAGTAATAAACTTGGTCACCTATTTTGATTATTTGGAGGTTCTTTTCTTTTAATTAAAAAAAATTGAGTCATAGTTATGTGCCTAAAACATGCAATCTATAAACATGTGTTGGATTGGATTAAGCTAAATTTCTGATGTATATCAGGGAAAATGACATTGCCAGATAGTTGAGTTATGGATGGACAAAGGGTTATACTTGGTCACTGTAAGAAGCTGGGTGGACCTTTAAAGGTACCAGAGATAGAAAACTGCTGTGACTGTCATCAGTTCAAGAAACAGCCTACAGACACAAGGG
Organism: Neophocaena asiaeorientalis asiaeorientalis; assembly: GCF_003031525.2. NCBI lineage: Eukaryota > Metazoa > Chordata > Mammalia > Artiodactyla > Phocoenidae > Neophocaena > Neophocaena asiaeorientalis. Next base: position 5,898,937 of record NW_020172625.1, read on the forward strand.
AAACCTTCCTCAGGTTCAGCAAGCACCTCACAGACTTGTCACTACAGCATCCCCCAGTTTCCTCTCTCTCTTCACCCCTGAATTGTGTATTTTGGAACATCCTTGATAGTCTTGCAGTGCCTCCCGTCATCCCTTGCAGGTTTCGAGACATGTTCCTGACCATTACTATCCAGCCTTGGTCTGGTTTCTCAGATTACAAACAGGTAGTATCTTCTTTCCCCCTTGGGGCCCTCCCCTTTCACACTTTCACTAGCCCTTAAGTCACCTATCCCTAGGAAATTTGTTCAGGCAATGAGTAGTGAAAGACGAACGTTTTCTAGACACCCTTGGTTGTTTCTTACTCTCCAATTCTACAAATTCTACTGTAATGTCACAGGGATACTCCAAAGATCCTGGGGGTTGGAGGTGGCCACAGTGTGGGGACCTCCTAGGACAGGGCTTCCTAAGCTTTAATGTTCACACAAATCACGTTTTAAGATGAAGATTCTGGTTCAGTAGGTCTGGGATGGGGCTTGAGAGTCTGCATCTCTAATCACTTCTACTCTAGGTACTATACTCTCTCTAGCAAGAAAATGAATCCTCGCCCTATCATTCCTCAAGTTTTGCATTCCTACTCTTTATTTTCCAGGGACGTGTGAACGCTGAAGCAGGAGATGGAAGGGTCCAGGGAAAGTGAATATATGGCTATGGTCACTTTCTGAGCTATCAAAATCTGGGCCATTGTAGATAGTAATCCACTTCCTATTTTCCAAAACCAAACAGAAAACAAACCTAAAAAATGATACACTGTCAAAAGAAAAAAATCAACTATCATCTTACATCACACACACACACACACACAGCCTCTCTAAGCATTAGAAATGATGAGAAACATATTTGCTTAAATACAGGACTTAGGGTCTCTTCTACATTAATAAATGAAATGTACTTTATCTACTGGAATTCTGTGATGTAAACAATTTAATGTGAATACATTTGGCTTCCAGCTGTCAGTGAATTTTGGTAAATCCAGCTTTGAGAAAAACATGCTTTATATGAAAAACACTTTAAAATTCCATGAGAGCAACTATTTATTATCTCAACCATCACACTTTTGGGCAGTAAAATGAATAATCAGACTAGCCGTCAAGAATTTATGATCTAAGTCCATTTAGTATCACCAATCCACATTAAATTAGAATTTTAGGGCTTGATTTTACATTATTTGCCATAAACCTGAAGTTTCATTTTCTTTGTAACTAGAGTGTGTATAATTTTTGTGTTCTCTTAAAACATTTTTAAAGCTAAGGGACTTCTTCATCTTAAAGAGAAAATTAATAAGAAGGGCGTGGGGACTTCCCTGGTGGTCCAGTGGTCAAGACTCCGTGCTCCCAATGCAGGGGGCCCAGGTTCGATCCTTGGTCAGGGAACTAGATCCCACATGCATGCCGCAACTAAGGAGCCCGCCTGTCGCAACTAAGGAGCTGGCGAGTTGCCACTAAGGAGCCTGCCTGCCACAACTAAGACACGGCACAACCAAATAAAATAAAATAAATAAATATGAAAGCAAAAAGAAGGGCATGATGTTTTGCCTGTTCAATAAACATTGATACATAATGGAAAGCCATTTATTCACATGCCTACAATATCATGGTCCCAGTTGAAGATTGGGACCATTTTTTTTATGGTAGATATTTTTTTTTATTGGAGTATATTTGCTTTACAATATTGTGTTAGTTTACACTGTACAGCAAGGTGAATCAGCTATACGTATACATATATCCCCCTTTTTGGATTTCCTTCTCATTTAGCTCACCAGAGCATTGAGTAGAGTTCCCTGTGCTATACAGTAGGTTCTCATTAGTTATCTATTTTACACACAGTATCAATAGTGTATATATGTCAATCCCAATCTCCCAATTCATCCTCCCCACCTTTCCCTTTTGGTATCCATACGTTTGTTCTCTACGTCTGTGTCTCTTATTTATGCTTTGTAAATAAGATCGTCCCAGGTGAAGATTGGGCCATTTTTTTAAAGGCAATATAAGGGTAGTTGAATTTTAGAAGTTCAGTCTACATTAAAGTCCATTTTACCAGAACTGGATCCAGCTAGAAATTTCAGTGCTTTCTAGTGTTTGCTGGAAGGTGTCTTAATTGTTTCCCTGTTTCACTGCCATTCAGTTGGCTTTGGAATTTCCTTTAAAATACCCAAATCTTGGGCTTCCCTGGTGGCGCAGTGGTTGAGAGTCCGCCTGCTGATGCAGGGGACGCGGGTTCGTGCCCCGATCCGGGAAGGTCCCACATGCCGCGGAGCGGCTGGGCCCGTGAGCCGTGGCCGCTGAGCCTGCGCGTCCGGAGCCTGTGCTCCGCAACGGGAGAGGCCACAACAGTGAGAGGCCCGCGTACCGCAAAAAATAAAATAAAATAAAATAAAATACCCAAATCTCTCCAAATAGGAAGCTTTCTAAAGTGAAATTACAAGTAACTCCCGAAGACTAATACTGTACTCTCCAAAATACTCTTTGGTGTCTTGTGAGGGACAGAATACAGAGCTGGGTGGGCCAGAGGTCTCACACAACATGACAGAAAACCACGGACAGAGCTTACTGTGTGCCAAGTCAGTGTGATTAGCATTTATAGGTGAGGAGATAGAAGATTATGGAGGCTAAGAAAATTTCCCAGAGTCACGTAACATGTAAGTGGTAGAATCAGGACTTGAACTAAGACCTAGCTGAGGTTCAAGCATTACAACTCCTAGACTAGTAGCAAATACTGTTATATGTAACTGATAAAATAATTAATATTACATTTTAGAAGGACTCGTAATTGATCCAAAAGTAATCAGTTGTCAACAAACATACTTGAGTGCCTACTATGTGCCAGAGAGAAACCTAGGCGCTGAGGATAGAGTGGTGAATAAAAGAGATGTTTGTTCCAGTCCAGCAGGGACTCCTAGTACTAGGACTCCTTAGTACTCTTAGAACTAGTACTAGTGCTAGTACTACTACTTCTACTACTATCACTGCTACCACTACTTGGAGCTTACCATGTCCCAGGCAGGATCTTAAGTGCTCTCACTTTATTGCCTCGTTGAGGCAGGTAATACTGTCAGCTTCAAGTTACAGATGAGGAAGCCGAGGTACAGAAATATTAGGTAACTTGCCCAAGATCAAGTAAGTGGAGGAGGTGGAATTTGGATCTAGGCAGTCTGACACCAAAGTCCATGTTTTTAGCCACCATAGAAACCCAATCGTTATAATGAATGAATGAATAGCAAGTGTGCAAAATACAGCCAAGAAGAACAGGGAGTGCATACCTGGAGACCCACTCTGGTCTGTGGGCTAGAAAATACTTGCAGAGTGTGCCCGCTCAGCAGGTCCCTGAGAGAGGAGAGAGTGGGATATGTAGGAGGGCGTGTGAGAAGCCCCTCTGATGCCCTTGTCCTATGGTTTCTTCTTTTCCTTTAAAATTTGGTTTCATGGACGTGGAGATATAGAAGGAGAGCATGGGAAAGAAAACTAATATTTACTGAGTACTAGGCACTTTGCTAGATGCAGTCCATACAACAAATGATTTTTAATTCTCACAAATGTCCTGTGTGATAGGTCTTGACACCATTTTAAGAATAAAGAAATTGAGGCTCACAAAGTGATTGTCCAAAGTCCCATAGCTAGTAAGTGACAAAATGAGGTTTTGTTTCTTTTTTTTTTTTTTGCGGTACGCAGGCCTCTCACTGTTGTGGCCTCTCCCATTGTGGAACACAGGCTCCGGACGCACAGGCTCAGAGGCCATGGCTCACGGGCCCAGCCGCTCCACGGCATGTGGGATCTTCCCGGACCGGGGCACGAACCCATGTCCCCTGCATCGGCAGGTGGACTCTCAACCACTGTGCCACCAGGGAAGCCCCAAATTAGGTTTTGAATCCAGTCCTCATCTGGGTTTTATTACTGAGTGTGGGACCCTGTTTTGAAGAGAAAATTATAAGTCATGGGGTAAGAGGGGACCTGTGTAGTTATGTTCCAGTAATGGAAGAAACAGTAGAGAGACACAAAAACCCAGTTAAAATTAGGATCACAAATTCATCCGACTACTAAAATCCCCCACTTCCTTAATTTCAATTTCTGCCCTTCCTGTCTATTTGCAAAATTACTAAATCCTTATATTGAATCTAACTGTGGACAAATGATTCCAAGGAATATTCTGACCTCAAACATGGATAATTTTTAAAGGGGATGTTTTTTTAAGATGCTCTATAATGAGATGTCCAATGAGTCCTGCCTGAACTACTCTGTGAATGTTAACACTGTATTTCATTTTAAAGAAAAATTATATGTAGAATAATTCATTTGCCAAGCAGGCACATAATGCCTTCATTTCATTCTGGGTTCCTTGTTTAGAAAAAAAAAAAAATCTCATCTAATGGTCAGTGCCAAATCCAAAGGAAAACAAGAAGAAATAAGAAACGTTAACAGTGAAAGCAGGCCAGAGAAATATACAACTGTTTTCCTCAGAGGATTAAAAGATATCTTGCTTTGAATCACTCTGTACCCATACAACAAGGTAATACATGTACTTTAGCTGACTAAACAAGATTCCATTGATAGCTTAAAAGCTCTGAGTGTTCTTATGTAATGAATATACTATTTCATGTACTAATGGCCCAAAAAGAATGAGAAATGTTTTTTATCTTTCCTTCAGAAGAAAAGTTAACTGAATGATGAATTAAGAGTATAATACCCTTGTTCTAAATCAAAGAATGTCCAACCATAATGAATGATGATCTATAATAATATTACATTGCTTAGAATGCACTCATTAGGATTAGAGGTGAACTCATTTCCACCACTAGCCTTGGATCTTAAAAGCATTATTTTATGTGTAGATAAAAAGTGGGTATTGATTTCTTTTGAGGTAAATATCAAAATTTATTAACATGAGTTTGCCAAGGTCAATATTTTCCTTATAGAGCAATATATCTATATGTTTATTGAAGCACGACATCAATTTTTGTACTGTTATACATATCTGCATGCCTTATAGTTGTAGAATATCAGAGTCAGGAGGAAGCTTAGCCCAAATCCCTCATTTTCCAGGTGAAGAAATTGATTCTTACTGAAAGGGAGGGATTTGTCCTAATTATCTCACTCACCCCACATCATGCTGGTGAAAAAGCATGCCTACTTAGATCTAGTCCCATATTTTTGCCACTGTATCCTCCTGCTTTCCTTGAATATTTTGAAAGTTGTCTTCTAAATCCAAAGAAGCCTTATTTTCAATAAAATTTCTATGAGCAACATAGAATCCTGTAACCTAAGAGCCCTGCGTGAAAGGGGACAAATGATAAGAACTAGTGACAACTTATGCAGAATTATACTAGAATAATTTTTCAAAAGAAAAGGCCCAGTGATTGAACAGAATTATAATGTTAGCAGCAATGGTACCCAAAGTTTCACATCTCTCTGTATCCACACATTTGGGGAGTGTCTCCCACAATGACTCTAGTCTTGCCCATGTCACTTGCTTTGGCCAATGGGACAAGAGCAAATCTGACAGAAGCAGAGGCTTGACATGTGTTGGGACTTGCTCTCTATTGCTGAATTTTGGAACCCTAAGACCACAGGTGAAGGAGCCCGGGCTAGCCTATACTGGAGGATGAATCATGACAGCTGAGGCCCCTTTGACCGCCCATCTTCCCAAATGCCAGACATGTAAGGCTCTCCAGAACCAGTCATTCCCAGTTGAATTGTCATCTGACTTTAGAGATCAGCTAAACTGGCTCGGACAAAAACAACCACCCAGCTGACCCACGGAATGGGCAGTAAGGCTAACTGACACACTCAGTTATCTATTATGATGGAGTTAAAGCATATATGACTGAAAAGCACAGAAAGCAACAATAACACATAAAGTAGGCAAGTGGCTCTTTCCAAGTTCATCCATGTAGTCTGGCAATTCTTGAATCATTCCACAAATGAAAACCATTCAAATTCTCTCATTTTCAGAGGTGATAGAAGTTCTCATATAACAGTAACTTTTAATATAGAATTTGGTCTATCCCACTGGGAAGTGGTCAGGAGAGAGCTGATACGAGTTTGATCTGATTTGGGCATTAAAGCTCTGACCAGTGCAAACTCAAATCCTGAAACCACCCATTCAGAGCACCGTGAATCAACCGAGGCTAAACTCCTTCAACGATTTGATCTTTATTAATTTAAAAGTATTCCTATCATTTATCACACCACTGTCAGCTTAGATGAAGTGGTTGATAAGTTTATTGATGGGGAATGCGAAACCCAAAGTTAAACAATCTGCTCCTCAAAGTATTAGCAGCTAATGTTGGTACCAAGAAAATGGACACATTGGTTAGAAGCCCACTGGATGCTAGATAAGACTTTTAATACAGAGCAATAGATAAAGAAACAGAATAATGCATCTTCACTGACGTAGGTAGGAGAGGGTTATGTTGTTAATTCCATGATTAATCCAAAGTTAAAAATTTTGTTTATTCTGACCAATCTCCTGAGTGACGTTAGTACACATTATTAGAGTTTCTCTCACAATCTCTGCTCTAAATTTGAGTATGTCGCAAAACATAAATAAAAACGTTTGCCAGATGCAGATAAAAGATTCCAAATTTGTCCATGTGGAGTGGTATAACACAGAAGCAGGAATAATTATTTCTAAAATAAAATATTAGGAAAATGCAAACGTATCACACAAACACACACACTCATACACATACAATTTTATTTTCCCTGAATCACTAATACAAATAAAAATAAGTGAAATATATTTCTCTACAATATAAATTACCTTGTTAGTTCTAGAATTTCATATGCCATTGGCATCTGTGTATCATTGACACTTTGGTAAATTACAGACCTCTTCGGTGGTAATATCCTCTGTGAAAAAGTGTGCTGTGTCTGTAGGGCGGGGAGGGAATGAGGATTTTTAGGGCAGTGAAAATACTGTATGGCATTATAGTGATGAATACATGTCATTATACATTTGTCCAAACTCATAGAGTGTACACCACCAAGAGTGAACCCTAAGGTAATCTATGGACTTTGGGTGATTATGATGTGTCAATGTAGGTTCTTCCTTGGTAAAACATGTAACGTTCTGGGGAGTGATGATGGTAACGGGGGAGGCTAGGCATGTGTGTGGGAAGAGGGTGTTTGGGGAATCTCTGTACCTTCCTTTCAATTTTATTATAAACCTAAAAGTGTTCTAAAAGTAGTTTTTTTAAAAATAAAGAGTAATGTGTAGATTTTTTTTTGAAAGTCGAGTGCTCACAAACTTCCATAGAGTGATAATATGCACAAACCTAAAAGTATTAGTTGAAAGCTGAACGTGAATAGCTTCTTAAGGGGGTGGGGCTGGAAGAAGAAAGCACTAACTGACGGTATAGTACTCATGAGGCGATTCTTCATAGTCTCATGGTTAGGACAAGCAAAGGGTAGTCTATAGCTGTCAGCGGCATTCCCTCTAACACTTAGAGTTCAGAGAGAGCAAAGAGGCTTACCAACATTACTGAAAGGCAAGAGATCTTCAGTGTGATGAACCCCAAATGCTTTATGATCTGGTTGAAAAAATCCTAGAGCAGACACTTGCTTATAGTCTTTATAAAAGCTCTGTATAGAATATGGTTATTCAACCTTTGGAGAATGCCATTCACTTTTGTATTTTCATATATCACTCTTTTGGTTCCTGGTATTTTTTGAAATTAGGCTAAGGAGAGTGGTTTCCAAAATCTGGAATAAAAAGACATGCTTAGGGTAGGCAGGTTTTCAGATCCATCCTAAGTTGTACTTTTGGAATCTGTTGATAGGGAGGATTCACAGCTACAGTGCACTGAATAAAGCGTCTACATTTATCTGTACAAGATAATATTTATTCAGTCTTCAGGTAACACTTTGTGCATATACAGGTTGGGTGACTGCCATTCTTACCCTGAGGATCTCTGATTGGGCCATTGCATTAGTACTGAGATTGAAAGGGGAATAGGAACCTAGTCCACCAGAGCCCTGGGTGTATCGGCATTTTCAACATGAAACACTTTATGCATGGCTGTTTCATATGCAACAACCTAGCTTCATATCCATTGATAGCCAGTCCCAGTGAAAGCAGCTTTCTGGCAATCTCACTTTGAAGACAGCCCCCAGACTAATTCTGCTTCTGCTTCCCTTCTGCTTAAACCTCCATTATTTTGAAGGTCTGTGACAACAGTCACTGAAGAGAGCATTAGAACTGCTGCAGAGCACGTGTCTCCATTACCAAGGAACAATGACTTTAAACGGAATAAACTAATGTCTAGCTGAGTGTGTCCTTAATGGCTTCTGTCCTCTGTGATACTGAGCTGACATGAAGAACAGTAGACTCTTGAATCAATAGACAACTTTTCCAATGCAATGAATGGCACCGTGAAAGTCCCAGGCTGCTCTCTTTAGATCCTAGCACACTATGCTTCCCAGAGAAATAATAAGAAATCAACATTTAAGTGAGTGCTTACTATATGCCAGTCATTGTACCAAGTAAGTCATTGTTTCATTTATTATCTCATTTAATCCTCACAATAACCCTTTAAGTGGTTATATTTCCCTAAACCTATTTTGCATGAGGACTCTGAGGCATAGAGAAGAGAAATATCTTGCCTAAGATCACATAGCCAGTACAACCCCAGGCAGACTGACTCCAGAGAAACTCTCCACCACTCCATCACACTGTCTATAGGGCTGCTGAAATGACACAGCAGTATTTTTTTAAAAGTAAGACAAAACTTATATAAATAGTAAGATTGCACAGAAGATGGGAATAAACTTCTGTATGATTCACTACACTGAGCCTACCAGTAATAGCTCATTTAATGCTATTAGTGGTTTATAACTCTTCGCCTGCCCAGCCAGAGTCTCAAGGTTGGAGAGAGTGTTTATGGCCATCGAGGGACAGCACAAGCTAAGTCCTCCAAAACGCCTCCTCACCATTATAAGAGTCGTCACAGGTAAGTTTCAATTTGAATCAGCTCTCCACAAAGACAACATTTGCAATGCCATCAAACTTGAGCAGTGCCATCAAAGTTCTCAACCCGTTTCCTAGTGAGTTTATTTTCTGGCTGGGCAAATGCTAAATTCTGCCTCACCGAAGGAAGTGACATCTTTAACTTGTAGACTGCTCACCAGAACTAACATAGAGCATATTTCGATTCGGCCATCAGAGTCTCAAAAAGCAGAGAGGTTTAGAGCTAAACAGTATTTGCTCCTTAGATGTTATACCTCAGCCATAGGCCAGTGTCCTCACATCCAGGAAGGATGAAGCTGGTTTGTGGTTTGAATTGCTTGTCTTCTGTAACTGACAGATCATTAACCTGGGGGTAAATTTTGGAATTCTATTTGACTAGACAAAACAATTATTTGGCAGATAAGTGATTATCTGTAGAATTAGTAAATCGAATAAAATAGATAATAAATATTTGGAAATATAAGCAATTCCAGGACTCTGTACAGAAAACATGAATAGATCCACAGAGACTGTCAGGATGTTCGGGGAAGACAGTTGGGGCATGTGCAGCTTTGGGAATTGCCTGCATGGGTGCAAGCTAGTTCTTTAGTCCATAAGCTGCTTTATTAGCCATCTACTGAGGCAACAGTAAATTTCTAAAGAGAAACATTGGCACGAGCCCTAGATGCACATCTATGGATTGGAAAGTAGGTTTGTGTCTGTTCTTGAAGTGGTAAGCCTTGCAGACTTTTGGGGAAAGAGGATGGGTAGAGGGAGCTAGAGATGCATTCTCTACCCCTCATTTGTGCACATTAGGGCCCAGCCATGTGTCACACAGCTGCTTATGCATGAATAGAGCCCTTAGGACATACAAACCCAGGCAGAGATATAAGCAAGAAAGCCATAGTAGTACAAGGTCTTGAGTCTTCTCTTGAAGATATAGCAGCTCTCATTTTTCTATAATTTCAAAGCAAATGTTGACACCTACTAAATGAGTGGTTCTTTCTTTTTTTCCCCCAAAGATGAACTACTCAGGTCCTACAACTGTTTATACTGTATTATGTATATAAGGACCTCAGGAGATTACAAGCTCAAGTACCGTCTGAGGCTTGGGTAGGTAACACACATGGTTAAAGGGAGATGAGCACAAGACAGTAGGGCGTGGTGGGGACTGTGGTGAACTAGTAAGCACATGCTCTGTCCAAAGGAGCAGCTGCTGCTGACTGTTGCTGGGTAGACACAAGAGGCAACCCAGGATTCTGTGTGATACCTTCTAATTTTTGAATGTTGGTAACTGATTCAGGTTTTTTAAAACCACTATAGGGGTGAAACAAAACAATATTGTTGGGGGTATCTGTCAAGCAGGCTGCCAATTTGTAACCTTTGTAGGGTTCTCTTCAATTTAATAATTTGCTCACATTTTCAAGCGGCACTGGCATTCCTTACCTGCCATTATTAGGGCGTGGGCTCTGAGCCATTTTTCTAATATCAGTGACAACTTCCACTGGTCCATTTACTCTTTTGGCTAATTTCTTTTTTGTACACATAACAAAACCCAGCTGGAAACTGATTTTAGAAAACAAGTAGGGAGTAAATTAACCCAGATGGCTAACAGGCTCACAATTTTAACCCTAAATCCTGGTCGTATTAATGTCATGGCCTAACAACCTAAGCAAACCAGTCATAAACTTTTCCCATTCTACTTAAAATGTAATGCTATTTTGGGTGTTACTTCTTCGGACAGAATGCTATATTTCATCTGTGCTGGGAAGTTCAAGGGGAGATATAAATAGACACTGAATAGATGATAGAATATTTATATTGTCACCACAAATCCAAGGAATCCGATTTTTTTCTTTGAACTGATTGCTATGGGTGAGAATTCTTTGTTTCACTTCATGAGTACAGACTTTAAGAACTAAAATAACAATGCTATTTTTTAAAATGTAAAATAACAATCTACACATGTGTAAAGTGTATAGCAGGCGTCTTTGAGTCTTTAAAGCTTTAGAGAAATACTGGCATAAAATATATAATCAAATAGTCCATCAGAGGAATGTCCCATGTTCTAGTGCGTACCAGTAGCCATGAATTCAGTATCAAATGATGTTTGTCTCTCGGGGGCATCACTTCATTCAGAGAATTTCGCTGCGAGTTACACAGACTGGGGCCTTTGAATAGATGAATAGAGATGCACTTTAAGGGAGAGTGGGGGCTTCCCTGGTGGCGCAGTGGTTGAGAGTCCGCCTGCCGATGCAGGCGACACGGGTTCGTGCCCCGGTCCGGAAAGATCCCGCATGCCGCGGAGCGGCTGGGCCCGTTGAGCCATGGCCGCTGAGCCTGCGCGTCCGGAGCCTGTGCTCCACAACGGGAGAGGCCACAACAGTGAGAGGCCCGCGTACCGCAAAAAAAAAAAAAAAAAAAAAAAAAAAAAAACGGAGAGTGGAATATTTGAAGAGTAGTATGTGAGCTCATATTGTATTGTTAATGCCTCTTGCTCCTTTACACTTTGGCTTGAGGTCTGCAAACTTTTCCCTTTCAAGTAGATGGAGATATTTCTTGTCATTCTGGTGACGTTGTAAAGGCAATCAATTTATTGCCGGCAAACCTCACTTGCTAATAGGAACCTTCCTTTGATCTTAAGTTCCTGGGATAAGAGATAAGAAAACAAAACAAATCTGGTTTCCCTAGTAAATCACCTCTTCTCAGCTCTATCTTGAAACTAGTCTTAGTTTTATTAATCAGATGATGGAGTGGAGCACATAGAAAATGTTTGTTTACAGCTCAAGAAAGAGTAGACCTCCTGGATCCTATTGCATTGTCCCCGCCTTTGGCCATGATCCATTTTTTTTTGATTGAAGTGTAGTTGATTTATATGGCATGGTAACATTTTAAATGCCTGAGACTGCATAAGCCTTTACTCTGGATCTTTAAGAAGGAATGAGCTGAAGTTCTTAAGATGCTGGTGAATTTTCATGAGGGAAGACAGAAGCTAATAATACATCCTTACTTCCACTTAGGGGCCCAGAGGAGTTATGTAGGTTCTCTGGGGTTCTGTGCTACCAAGGTCAGGGACTTGAGCCTTTAGGCTAGAGGGAAGGAGTGAGATGTTCAGCTACCTGAACATCTGGCTCCTTTCCACAGCCTGATGGAGCAAAACTTCATTCACATCTGGAGAGTCAATGGAGTATTTGATTCTGAAAGAGCCATGACTTTCCCTACTTATCTGTGGACTTACTAAAGGAATTTTCCTCTCTACTAATTTTGCTATCATAGAAATTCCCATTATGCAGTCAAAGTAACTGAGGCATAATTTATTTCAGTGACTTCCCCAAGGTAATGTGATATCCTTATAAATCACTGGTACCTAGAGTGTTCTTGCCACCTTCCTGAGCTGATTCTGGGAACCGTCTGGGACCAGCAGTTTCCTTGGCTCCCCAGAGGATATAACCAGCTGCTTGATTTACCATCCTTGATGGATACATTTTGGTGGCTTTAATTCCTTTCTTGGAAAAATAGTATATTCCTTAAAAATTATTATAGAATTCTTTTGGAGGAGCAGCAGTAACAGGTAAGACAAGTGACATTCCCTTTCTAATCTCCCCATAGCCACCATGCATTAGACTTCAGTGCTGGTTTTACACTGTTTTCTAGGCAATAATTCTTGGAAAGATGATTCTGGATCTCAACCAAGGGGCAAGATCAGTGAAATAAGTCAGAAAAAGACAAATACCGTATGATCTCACTTACATATAGAATCTAAAAAAGCCGAGCTCATAGGAGCAGAGTAGAATGGTGGCTGTCAGTGGCTGGGGAGTTGGAGACATGCAGGAGATGTTGCTCACAGGGTACAAACTTCTAGTTCTAAGATGCATAAGTTCTGGGGATGTAATGCACAGCGTGATGGCTATAATTAATAATACTGTATCATATACTCGAAAGTTGCTAACAGAATAGATCTTAAACAGTCTCACCATAACAACAACAAAATAGTAATTATGTGAGGTAAAGGATGTGTTAACTAACCTTATTGTAATGATTTTACAATTTATATGTGTATGAAATCACCACACTGTACACCTTAAACCTGCACAATGATATGCGTCACTTATATCTCAAAACTGGGAGGAAAAAGGAGCAAGATCACCAGAATAATTTCACTTTTTTGAATATTCATGCAAATCTTGGCAACACGTGACACTGGCTTAGCAAATTAGCATAGAAAAAATTCACGTGTATTTCATGCATTTTTTGGAGACTCTTTTGTGTCACAGGGAAGTTTATCTTAAATTGATGATTTCCTTATCCCTTTGGTTACACTCTTGTTGAGGCTTACTACATCTGTGCCATTTCCAAATTTTACTTCCTAAATAAAAGCCTTTTAAGGTTATTCTGAAATGCCTTCCAATGTTTCTCGGGCATATGAGTCTACCCAAAGGGACTGCCAACGGACAGAAGCGAGCCAGGGCTGACTGACACAAGTTGAAATCAAAATCTAGCATTTTCAAATTCTTACAGGTGGTGTCTTATAAAATACTCTTTTCCACTTCAGTGAATGTGACATGTTAGGAAAAGTGCTTCTCAAGTTCAGGATTGCAATTTACATTCTCAGGCAAACGAATCTACTTTTCTATCTCCCATTTACCATCAACATTCTAATCTTGTGCCTTAATTCAACCCTTGTACATGGCCACATTATAGCTTTTAATAAGAAAAGAAGTGGCCCACCCCTCAGAGTTCAGTTAGCTGTGCTGTGATTTAGGGAGGAAAGCCCTTGGAAATTCAACCCTTTAACAATGCTAAAAGATGCTGGCAGCAGCCTCAAACAGACAAACCAAAGGAAGAAAGAAACTAGAGAAGAAAAAAGGTAAAGAATACTCTGCCATGTGTAAATCATTATTTTAATGTTTAAATAAATAAACAGTAGTTTTGCTAGTGCTCAACATTTTACAGCTATTTAGTTTTAAGTTCCATGCTTGATTTGCTAAAAGTCAAAATTGAAAATTCCTCATAAAACTAGAGTATTATGTACTAAATGTAAATTGTTGTTTCTTAATCTAGTGAGGAAATAGTGGAATAAACATTAGAAAAATTACAAAAAGATAACTTGATCAGCTAAAAATATTCATATTCTATATAACATGTATATATTTATATATAGAAAATGAACACAGTGTATAAACTGGCTTGTTGGGAAGAGGTATTCATCTTCTCATATATATAAAATCAAGGTCAGGGATTGCTCTGTTTTCACATGCAGATAATCACTGACTGCTGAGCTGAAGCTGGGCAGGGCAGGCAGAAGGAAAGGGAGGAGGACATGCTCAAACACAACATCAACTGGCCCGGGACCTGACTGGCGATCAGAACTTGTGCAAATGAGTTAGGTGGCCTTATAGGAAAGAGACAACCCCAGTTGTGATTTTAACCATAATACTGTTCACATGGAAATAGTGTAGAAGGACTAAGGGCTTGTCCCATTTCAGCTAAGTCAATGGTATATGGCATTAATATGGTATCTTTAAGAGAATCTACTACTTTAAGTAAACTTTTAATATTCAAAATTAAATCTTTTTACTGCACTTTATGGCACAAACAATTTTAAGAATCCATTCGCAAGACACCTGTATCACCTGATTCTCATAACCGGCTTACTTCCCGGTGTCCTTCATGCCCTGGACCTGAACATACTTCACTGAACCACATAATGTGGCGAAAGGATCATCCCCAAAGAATACGTTCAGTTTGGGTCTTAATTGTACTCTCTGTAAACTGTTACTGTTCTCTTTCTCATGTGAGCATCTGATGGCCTATTTATAACCTACACTTTTCCTGGTTTTCCTAGGACCCCTATTTTTATCTTATGATCTTGGTGGTCACGGGAATCAAAGCTAAACATTTAGAAAGAGAATTGCTCTTGGCTGACCCCTACTGGCCTAGACTTTCAGTACAGAAAAAACAACAAGTGTATTTTTAAAAAATGCCCCCGGAAGGAAGGCAGAGTATTTGGTTCCAATTTTACCTTCATCACTTGTAGATGTATTGATCTTAAACAAGCCATATACCCTCCCAGGTCCTGAATTTCCTTATCTGTATGATGGGAGAGTGGGTATGGATTAATACCTTCTCTGGCCAGGCCAGATAATATTTTGGGATTTCTAAGATTCTTTGGAGTCTGGGGAGCTGTGGAGCCATCCCCAAGGAGGGTTACTAGGTTCCCTTTAGTCCAGGGACCAAATTGAAGAGAAATAAATTATTGCTTGTCGCTATAAATTAATTAATCAGCTACCAAGTGACAGGCACTTGATGCAGGTTCTCATTCAGTTCTCACAGCAAACCTACAGTGTTATGACTCTCATTTTACAGAGTTGGAAACTGGCGACCAGCAAGGCTAAATAACTGGAAAGTAGGAGAGCTGGAACTTAAACCAGGTTGTCTGGTTAATGAGTCTGCTCAATTTCACTTCGTATCCAGAACGGGTTATCACCCTCTAATAACTTCCCCTGAGGAAGTGTTTGCTCTTGGTTCTCTAAAACAGAAACAAACTACTCTGCCTATTGACTTGCATGTTCACGTGAAGACTCACGCCCTGTGAAGCCTGCTATTACTCTCTAAAGCAAATGTAGGATGAGGAGAAAAAAAAAAAAACCCAGGAGGTTTCCTAAAAGCAGGCTGATGGTCACCCTGCATCTAAGCTCCCGATTCTAATTTAAGGCAGTAATAATTTTGAAGGCAAGGGAAAAGACACAAATCCATTTAAAAAGGAGATGGGACTCTTCTACAGAACCATTATGACATTAGTGAAGAAACTAAATCCAGTTGATGGAGTCAATTGTACAGGAATAAAACTGAAGAACACAGAAACAAACCAGCAAAATTCAATTATTTCAGTACATAACATATACAGACCACAGAGACACACATACACGTAGCCTTTCTTGTAACATGTATGCACCAGAAACGTCTGTGGCACTAGCCTGGGAGGTGGTACGATGTGATTGATAAGAGCATAGATTCTGCACCTAGACCACCTGGACATAGAAACTGACTTCTCGCATTATAGGCTATGTGACCAGAGACGATCACATTAGTGAAACTAATCACATAGCTTTAGTGTGCCTCAGTTTCCCCAGGGGTTGGTTATGAGTATTAAGACATATAAAGCACTTGCTAGTACAAGGCATGTAGTAAGCACTAGTTAAATGTTAGCTATTATTATTATACACGAATGTTCTTATTAAAAGGCTTTTGGAACCCTAACAGTATGAAACTAAAAACAGGCTTTCAAAAAAACATTTCCTCAGCCTGTCAATTGCTTCCACTGGCAGGTTCAAAAAAATAGACACTGATTAACATTTTCAATTTAAAATGAAGCTACACAGACAGATGGGCAGTTTTCCAAGACGAAATCCAGAGGTTTCCTTGCTAGACTTAAAAAAATATGTTTGTATTATAATATGGTGACACATACAAGGACAATTCCATTTTCTCCCTCCTACTGAGCTTTCTTTTGTCCACTATGAAATCTTGAATTCCCTGTAAGTCCCTTTCTGCTTAAGCTTGGCTAATGCTCTGGTCTGCCACTGTTGCCCTTATCCCCACTTCTACGATGTTTCCATACTTCAGGGCGGGCCACAGACTGGATGGCATACAACTGGGAATTCCTGTGAGGCTCGCCAAGTTAATGGTGATTAGTTGTTACAGACAGGAGCCGAGACTGGTGTAGATGGTCCCAAACAATGGAGTCTAACATGCATCCACAAGAGCTTTCATCTTGAGAACATAACCTCTTGTGAGATATAACCAGAAGTCTCAAGGTAATTGCATTTTACTGGAATCAAACTTAACAAGTAGTTTATAATTAAAGATCATGCTGGTTTCCTTTACTATCACCTGCAACTTAATCACATACTTGAAGCTTCCCACAAATCGTGAGGCTGTTTAATATTTATCAAACATCCACAATTACCTTTACATTTTGTTTCTCTGGAAACACACTCCTTTGGTTTCGCTTTTAGGGACCTTGAAGTAGACCATTATTTCATTAAGAATGGAGGCAGAGAAATCATATTATTATTAATAACACAAGCTTACATTTCACAGTGTCTTTTCATTTACAAAGTGCTTTCACATACATTATCTCATTTGATTCTCACAAAAGTCTGTGTCCAATTTGTCCTTCCTACTCTGTGGAATATAATGTTTCCTATACCACTCTGAAGGGAGACTGCTCTTTATGCCTCCCCCTTCTGACTTTTAATGTGTGCAAAACTTCAGGCTGCACATCCCAAATTTTAAGAGAGGAAACTGTGTAACTTTTTTTCTGTGTCAACTGCCTTGTAAGCTGGGGCAGTCAGATCTTTAAAAACTGGGCCTTTTGGAACAGTTAGCCTATTCCTGGGTGAATGTCCAGACATGTACAACGGGTTTGGAAGCCTGGAACAGTGAATAAAGTTACCATTGATGGCACATTTTGCAAGCCATCTGTAAGAGCACAGACTTTGGTGTCAGGCAGATGGATTCAAATCATCCTGGCTCTACTACTTATGATACTACCCTGTGGACTTTGAAAAAGTTTCTCACCTTCTCTGGTTAAGGCAGTAGCAGTGCTAAGCAAGTGCCATGTGAATATACAATCCGTTCAAGGTAAAGGAGTGTGCCTGCTAAGAAAATAGCCCGACAAGTCCTTCAACTGCCTCTTCCAGGGGGACGTGTCCACTGAGAAATTCTAGAACTGCCACTGAGCCTCGGGATCGTTAGTAAAATGAGGGGAATAATACCTATTTTACAGGGTAATTTTAAAGAGCGAACAAGGTGATTGTTTTAGAGTAGAGGCATAAAGAAGGTGATCTTGCAGTTGTTATTAAGAGAGAGGCACTTCTGCACCAGTCCAGATATTTGAGGTGTCCACACCATTTTCCATAGGGTTCAGTCAACTTCCACAAGGATCAGGACACAGAGTAATTTGAATTTGTTTCAGTTCTTTACTTGGTATTCCTTCTGAACAAATACTCCTTTGCCCCCCAACTCGTGCCAGGCTTCAGTCCTGGATGAGCTTAATACTAAGCGTGATTGGCACCAGTATATGAGGGGAATTCTCCCTAACATGAAAACTCCTTTCTAGAGCACTGCTCCCTATCTTTTTCTTTATTTATAATCCCAAAAGTCACTAGAATTGGAAGATTTCTTCTTTTCTTGATAATGTCAGAATCACCTCACTGTACAGTGGCTTGGATTCTCAACTGTATGGCTACTTTGGGGCTTTTTTGTGGTGTTTCCAAGTTCCAGTTTTACATGATAAGTTTATCTATCAGTGTAGACGATCCAGGAAGGCTTAAGCTTTTGCCCAATTCTGACTTTGTAAGGCTTTGTTCTTTTACAATAATCTAGTTGCACTATCACGTGGACCATGCTATATGCCTAAAGACTAAACAAACATGGATGTTCTCACCAGAGACCATGCTTTATTGTATTTCCTTTTTGGAGCTCTTTAATGCTACTTTATGCAGTTGTTATTAACAGTATATTTAAATGAATAGAAAAAACGATATTAGCAGAACATATCTATGAGATAAAAGGGAGAAGATAATTTGAGGTTAAACATTCAAGGAAACCACCTTGAAGTATTAAAATGAGATAACAATACGGCAGGATATTGGCTTCTTCTCTCAAAAACTCATTCTCTACATTAAGATCATACTTTATTTATCCAACATTGTGTTTACAGAGGACTCCTAAACCTGGCTCAATGCTAGGACCATTTGCTGATAGCAAAGCAGGAGGTGTATACCGCCTGCCCCCTTCTGGGGGAGGGGGTATGTATGAAATGAGCTTGCCAGACGATCAGGGAAGAAACAATGGGGAGGCAGTCAATCAAAGCCATGGCTATCTAGAATGGACATCGTCTTCGTCTTGCTGGGGTGGTGCAGGTATCATAATGGCTCCTCTGTTCCTTTAAAATGCTGCTCAGATAATGGCCTGGCCTCCCACGCATTCCGAGAGGGTGCCTCTAGCTTTACTGAAACCCTATCCTGACCACAGACCTTATTTCCCCTTGCAGCTTTGATACCCTGTCCAGCCAACTTATCCTCTAGGGACGCAGTCGCTGTTTCTTTCGATTCGCGCCACAGTGGTTTTCGAAATTGCTTTGAGAGCACCTGAGGACAGATGTCCCCCTGCCCTCCCTAACCCTTCCCTCTCATCACACACAGATAGTGTCAGGGGGTTCATTAGTGAAGTTCTCTAACATTCATCTATGGAGACAAGCTGACAGTTAGCTGTGGTGCTGAAAAGCCACCAAAAGGAGTTGGAAACTCGACTGTAACCTGGAAATTTTTTGCCAAGTGCTTTGTCCTTGCTACTTTCTGAGGTGGTGTGAGTCATTAGCAAGCCCATGCTAATTGAATTTGATTTAATGTCAACACTGTCACAGTCACATACAGTACACCAATAAAATCCCAACCCTGTTTGCTGCAATCATTAGGCCCAGTTTTTCTCACAACAAAAGCTCAGCCTTTGGTTGAAGGTTGTCACATGAAGCTCAGAGAATACAGTGTTTTCCTGGCCTTCCGTGGAATAAATTCAAGCGCGGAAGTCATCATTTAGAGTGGAACCAAAATTGAATGGGAAAATCCACTTGTACAAATGACACTCACAAGTGGCTGACTGGCCCCTCGTCGGTGTCTGACGTGGGACCCCTTTAAAACAGTTACAGATCACACTTGAATTCTTTACAAGATGTACCAGTTAATTAAATGTCCAAAATGGCACTACATACTCTCTTCAAAAAAGTAAGACCAATAGAGTTAAGCTGTGGAAAAAGCACATTTAAAAACTTGCCAGTCTTTTCAGCAACCGAAATACATGTGAAACTTTCGTTACATTTATTTCACGTTATATGTTTTACAGGTTGGGAAAGTGGGGCTTCTGACTGAATTACCAAAATAATTTAATACCAAAGAGGTGAGATCTTGGTAACCTACAATCAAAAGATTCTGAAGCGTGAAAATTACTCCTTCGAATTCAGCTACAATTTGCTAATTTTTGAATAGTCATTTGATAAGCAGTTTCCTCACATTCTAGAAGTTCTTGTCCTTTGTGCCACGTACATGAATGGGAAAATTGAGAATGTATTTTAGAAAGTGGCACTGGAACTTTTTTGAACTTAACATTGTCATGTCACACCTGGATGAGAAAACATATGAGGTAATTAAGTGAAACCTACTGAGAAAAAAGAGGATTTCAGCTGAATTTAGCTAATTAGTCCCAAGATTGGCCCCAAGTGCAGAAGGAAAAATATTCCAAGGGGTTTTTCCTTACTGGTTTTAATTTAGCTCTGGGCAATGGCAGTGTGATTCTGTTGGTTTTGTATCTCATTGCCCTCAAGATCACCCTTTTTTCCTCCTGTGACCTGCGCTTAAAGGATGATACCATCGCCTCATCAATTGCCAATGCCACTAGTTCAATAACCGGCTATCACTGTAGGGCATCTTTCTTGATGAGCAGCAACTACACGTCTTGGCTCTCTCCAAAAATAGCCTGCATTGCAGTCCCTGGCACATCCTAGATTTCCTCAGTCATCTAGGCTCAGGAAAAAGACTTTTCATCCCTGTGCTTTCTTTAAGACACTTTTGTGGTCAACTAAAGATTGCATTTCCCGCGACTTTGGTCTTGAGACACAACTGACATTAACACTTTCTTTAATACCGGCGCTCATCACTCCCATTTTCCTTTAAAACCGGCGACAATCACCTATATAAGTAAATATTATCTGTGCTTCCCCATCCCGTTGAATTTAGCAGCTTGAATTTTAAAAAGAGAGAGAGAGAGAGAAAGGGAGTTTTTCATTTAGGATCATATAGCACAATAAGAGTTCCTCCAGGGAACCTGCTTTCATTGAACCCTGGCAAAAGTTGCAAATTGATACCTCTGATGGAGATATGGTAGAACTTAGAGATCCTTCCCCAGGTAGGGAGAGAAGGATCCCCAGAGGGCTCTGTATTGTGCAACATACTGGTAGGTGGGAACCAGGTAAGAGCCACAGGTGGGAGGGAGAGGTACAGAGCTGGGGACGACTGTGAATGTTGACTAAAGGAACCATCACTTCTTAGCTCTGCTGGAGGAAGATGGCTCAGTGAGTACTTACTACACCTGTGCGACAGGGGGCTGGGCTTCAGCCTTGCCTTTCCTCCAGGAGAACAGAGGGCTACAACAATGTCTGCAACCTCCCATTGCATCAAACTACAGGAGCATGACACTGAAAGGTAGAGACCAGCACTCTCATTTAAGGAATTTTTAAGTTCAAAGTTTAAACAAAAATCACTTTTTTTCTATTAGGAACTGAAAAGGGAATTATGACAAAACACTTCTAAACTTTGGGAGATGATAGGTGCTCTACACAAACAATAATATTCAACTAAAATATCATAGGTAATTTAAGCAAAAAAAGATACAAATTTAGTTTTCTAATGCTTTTAATAATGGTGGCATTTTTTTCAAGTAAAAATGTGAGACAGTGACTAAAGAATTCTACCCTTTTTTTAAGAGAACAACTATTCCTCCACTCTAGTAATTAAAAATGTCAGTTTTTTTTTAATGGAAAGGAGCAAATGCCGTAGTAAAGAAATATTGCCCCAGTGTACTCTGCACGTGGTACTGTAACTCATCAGTTCTCACAGTTATTTGCATACCACGTTATTCTAAAAGAAGTGCATAATCTAAGAGACAGATTATTAGTCATGATATAGGTGAAGTACTTTGTTTCAAATTTCATTTAGGCTATATATATTTAAAGTCTTTTATTTTGCTGAAAAGTAGTTTTTTCCAGCTCTACTGAAGTTTAACTGATGAATAAAATTGTAAAGTGTACAACATGAAATTTGCTAAGTAATTTAACTGTTTTTAGGAAATTCTAATTTTGCTGTCGATACCAAGATCAACCACACGATGTCACCAGTAACTACAGTACTGTACTGACTTGCCTTGGGGAATAACTTTAATGCATGCATTTCCCTATAGGTTAAATTATTTTCTATTTTGTTCATGAATTTTCTTTCTATCCATCAATCTTAAAAAATTTATTATTACTTTATTATTATATTATTATTTATTATTCATTTATACCTATAGTATGATTTCCAGCATGTACACATTTCTAAGTTTATTTTTAAAATATTAGTAAAAGATTTAAAATATTCTTTCCAAAGATCCATTTACTTATTAACCTTCACATATGTTATGGTGATGTAATTCGAAGGGAGAATAAGAGTTAAGCAAAGAATATATATTGAACACTATTTATTAACACTTTGGTGAGTTATAGAAATAGGCACATTTACAACACACACACACAATACATGGGCTATGTATAGTACACTGTAGACCCAATTAATACTGCCTTCTATAAATCTGTTATGTGAAAGTTAGAAAGGATAGGATACTCTTGCCCCTCAAAATTGTACCAGTCATATTTAATGTTTATTACATAAATACTCTTTTTTGGCAAAACACCAGGTTAAAGTGTTTTAAATGTTAAAACAACATTTAAAACAACATAAAATAACATTTCACCTCTGTTCATGAAGACAAGTCAGTCTTTTTTACCTCTAGTTCTTTTCACAAACGTATTCTGAATATACAAGGTTAAAAAAATAAACATATTGTGTTGGTAAGACCAACTTTTTCCTTGAAATAGTTTATCATAATATTATGATTAATTATGCAAATATGCTGGAGGCTTTTTTATGGGCATATCAGCCAAATTCAAATACATTAACGATGACAAATACATATTCATTTCCACATTCAGCACATATAGGCCTGTATGCAGAATTCTATTAATTTAACAAATAATGGCATGTAATGACACATTAAGAAGTGAGAAAGTGTGGAGCAAAGCTATTTGACAGAAGCTCATGTAGAAATTCTTTTTATTAGAAATAACCCTAATTTCTAAGGAATTATATTTATTTTGTTGATTATTTGCTATGTCATTACCAAAAAATATTCCAGGGAAGAAAGGATTTTAGTGTATAAAATTGACATAGTATTTATTATTAGCTAAAAAATATCAACTGAAGTTTTATATTATTGGAATGTATACGCCGCTGCCTTTTAAGGTGTGGGGGAGAGGGAGGGAGAATAAAAAAAGATAATCTTAATCAAATACTTTAATGAGATCTGAGAAAGGAATAAAAATTTCAAATGTTTCCAAATATTTGGCAGAGAAGACATATAGCTGAATTTTTGATCAAATATGCTGGAGGTTTGGCTTTATTTATATGCATCCAAAAAAAGAGAAATATGCATTTGTATTATAGTTGTCAAAGAGCTATATTTGTGCAAAATGTAGTATATAGTTTTCTTTTTTATCTGTTTCCTGAGGTATTTAAAAATTATTTATAAACAAAAATGTCAACATTTCTTAATTTTGTACATCATTTTTGAGGCCTGCAGGTTGTTTCCAGGATGAGTGGAGGCTCACAAAAACAGCACACGTTTTACCATTGAGGTAAAGTATCTGTGGTGACTGGTCTCTCCATGCTATTTCAATGCAACACATCAAATTTATGAAATAATCTTATCCCCAGACACCATAAACTATAGGTAGTTATTACCTTTTTTTTTCTGTGCGATAAACACTCTCCAATTGGCCCTATTTTTAAAACTATCATAATAAACTTCAGCAAAATCAGCACCAAAATTTCTAATAAACCTTGACTATGACTACTCCATATACACATTCCTAACACCTTCGAATACAGTCCTTTTAACAACAAAATAAAAAAATTAATTTCATATACTTATAAAAACTAAGAAAAATAAATATGAACTTTATAAGCCAATGCTTGAAATAATGGCAAATATGTCACTGTATTCATTAATAAAACCAAGAAAAACTGGACAATAATAATAATTTCACTTTATTGTGGTCCATTAACTTTTTTTCCACTTGTGTGTTGTGACTGAAGTAGATTTATGTGTGCTTTATTCATACAATAACATCTCAGTAGTTTATATTCATTCTAAGAATGTCTTCAGCTAACAAAAATCTTTAACATTGGTACATCCAATAGAATGTCTCTAGCTGGGGGTATATCTCTGATGTGTTCTTAGAAGAGTATTTCTTTTTTTCACTATTTGGTAAAAGATGAGGGGTTTTCATAGCTGGAGAACTGCAATACTATAAATATCCAGAGGAAACTGCAAATTATTTACATATATATTTAGATCTAGAAATATGATTTTAGATATAGATTTTAGGTGTTCATGCACTCTAGGTGAAAATGCTAATTCAAATCACTCTAACATTTTAAACACAACTTTCCAGTTGCTGTTTTTTTTTAAATAAGTGATTGCTACTCACAGTCATATTTATTTTGCTAATTTTTACCATTATTAAGTGATGTCTCTCTAGCCCCAATGTAATGACCTAAAAACAAAATCACAATAATTTTGTTGGGCTCCTATTTGCAGAAAATTTACATAAATACATGCTACAGGCCAATATGGAAACAGAATACTTTTCGCCTGAATCAAGCAGCTTTGGGCAGTGCTGTCCAGTGCTGAATTTTATTTTATTTTGTTTTATTCAGCAAAACTGCAGACTTTTAATATGTGAAAAGTGTCATATGAGTTTGGAATAGCTGGACTCTATTTGGAGTATTGAGAGCAGGAAGAAATGGAAAATACTTAATGGAAATTATGTGTTAGATTATTAAACAGGAGAATTTGTACCTTTAAAGTATAGATTTATGGTTAATGAACGCATAGAAAGCTTCTGCGTTGTTAAGACCCTGGGTTGTAAAAATAAAATTACACTAAGCTTAAAAGCTTTATGACAAGTCATCTGACAGTTCTTGATATTTGTTCTGTAATTGGCCAAAATGTGTTTTCTTTCATGACACTCCATTCCAAAAGAAGCACAGATACTTGCAATACGTTTGAATAAAAGCACCCATTCACTCAAGGACAAGGATATGCTGTTTCAGAGTATTGAAAATAGGACTGCTGAGTCTTTATATTTTATGAGAGGTGTTGTTTTCTT
This sequence comes from Neophocaena asiaeorientalis asiaeorientalis, assembly GCF_003031525.2. Lineage (NCBI taxonomy): Eukaryota > Metazoa > Chordata > Mammalia > Artiodactyla > Phocoenidae > Neophocaena > Neophocaena asiaeorientalis. The sequence goes on from NW_020172625.1 coordinate 5,923,958, forward strand.
TAAGACTGGCAGCAAACTTTCAGAAAGAGGGGGAGTTATGGTACTGAATTAAATTGGATATGTGTCACTGCTTTGGAAAAGATGGTACACATCAAAACTATTTTCTGTGGAGACCTTCATCATCATTTCCCCCCCACATTTCTCACGTTCCTGTTCCTGAGAGCCAACATATTGGGGAAATCTACTTTTCATTCCTTGCTATTACCTGCTCTGACTTCTTTCCCTTTTAACCTCTTGGTTATGACAGCTCAGTTACTAAGAAAATGTTAGGGTCCAATTCAATTTTGTTTCAGACTAATCTCTGCTTTGGAACCTACCCAGCTTTCCTGGGACTTGAGGGTCTCCTCAAATAAAGGAAATCCCTTGTCCCAAATGAGGCAGGTAAGTAACAGCTTTTGGAAAACCAAAAGTAACCCACAGACTCACCCCTTCAAGCAGAAACTTCTGGATTATTTTGGGTTCCACATAGAAAGATAATTCATATCAAGTGACAACATCAATATGGATGAATTACTGAAATACTAATGACTTCTCTGATTTCATTGGGGTTGTTAACCTTGTATCTTCCCCACTTCCTCCAGTTAACTTAGGAAGCCTTAAAGACTTATAGAAGATGAAGATTTGAGGGGGGGGTTACAAGGAACGATGGTAGAGATATAAAACTGTTGATAGTATAGAGAAGATAACAAAACTAATACTACTAATAAAATAATGGAAAATGACGTAAAATGTTCTTAACACATGACAAGAAATGCACATGCCTAGCAAGAGCTGTATGAAGTAGGATTATTTTGAGATTCTAACTTAAAAAGCTTAGATTTCATAAAGGTGGGAAAAGTTGAAGAGCCATAAAAGCTTTTGATGAAAGACATTAATGAAGAGAATATTTTGGTTAATGCATTTCCCTGGTCTTGAATTTTACCATTTCCTCAATCTTCAATGTTTGAAGTGATAGGGGTTGGTAAAGGACAGAAAAGAAGGGATGCAGATTTACCCCAGGGTAGGATACTACTCCACCTTCCTCAACAGATAAATACACAGATGGCTACGGTCTTTCATTAATGCTTATCAGTGCTTGAGAGCAAGATTACGACACATGAAGTATTTTTACAGAAATTTTTTAACAGGGAATTTTAGGATTGGAGATCATCAGAACATTTTATTCAAAGAGCACTTGTTAGTAATCAGGGAACTTTCATTCAAATTAAGCAATTCTGATATTCGTGTAAGAGAACATCATGTAGGGGACTGTGACTTATGTCTAAGTATAAAGGATAAAACTAGGAGACCTCCCAGATAGAATGTCTGCAGGTCAATCATATATAACCCCAAAGAGACTTATTTGGCCAACATGCAAGCAGAAAAGCTCAAATGCAAATTATGAAAGGGCTTCCCTGGTGGCGCAGTGGTTAAGAATCAGCCTGCCAATGCAGGGGACACGGGTTCGAGCCCTGGTCCTGGAAGATCCCACATGCCGCCGAGCAACTAAGCCTGTGCGCCACAACTACTGAGCCTGCGCTCTAGAACCTGTGAGTCACAACTACCGAAGCCTGCACCTAGAGCCTGTGCTCTGCAACAAGAGAACGCACCGCAACGAGAAGCCCGTGCACCGCAACTAGAGAAAGCCCACGTGCAGCAATGAAGACCCAACGCAGCCAAAAATAAAATAAATTTATATTAAAAAAAACACTGCAACGAAATGTTTGAGTTTTCAACAATGAGAATAAATTTTAAAAATATGAAAAAGACGATGCTTTTTAAGGAAAGTCATGTTTAAAGATATTAAGACAAGTTTTCACATGCCACTTATTGAAGAAATGTAATCTTCATCTTACTTGACTTCACATTCTCTAAATTTAACTGCTTAGAAGTCATGTGAATGCCCACAAAGTGGAGTGTCTTAAAATAAACAAAATCACACTGATCTCAGAGATACAGATTGCTTATGATGAAGTCTGATGCTGATATTAGCCTGCTAAAGTGAAAACTGGGCAATGAACAGTGACCAAATTCATCATTTATGTGATTTTAATCAATATTTTGATTTTGTTGTGGATATGTCTCAACAATTCATTCTTCTCCCACCCAAGGTTGCTAAATGTTAAACCAAAGAAGGAACAGTTAAGGGAAACCTGTTGGTTTTCTCTAGTACTTCTCAAGTAGTAATTTTATTTGTACAACTTTTTTTTTTTTTTTTTTTTTTTCCGGTACGCGGGCCTCTCACTGTTGTGGCCTCTCCCGTTGTGGAGCACAGGCTCTGGAGGCACAGGCCCAGCCGCTCCGCGGCACGTGGGATCTTCCCGGACCGGGGCATGAACCCGTGTCTCCTGCATCGGCAGGCGGACTCCCAACCACTGTGCCACCAGGGAAGCCCTATACAACTTCTTGAATAAATGGATTTTGCAGGGGAAGCTCTCTTCTGAGTGAATATATTGTAGTGTCTTTGCAAATGGTGGGTGTTTTCAGCTGAGAGTTATGCTGATATCTGGTATTTATGTCATTAGGTCCTGGATACCTGATTCAAGTAACACAAAATAGGAACCACTATGGAAAGAGATTTATCAGTAACATAGGAAATTTTAAAGAGTTGTTTTATTTTCTTGCCCTGTATCTGGTAAGTGCCCATTACGTTAAAGATACATGCTTTATGAGAATCACCACTGCTTGAAGATGCTAGTGAACCAATGTTAACACACTGAGAAGATGTAAGTAGAAAGATGTCCTGAACGTTTGCTGCCAACCAGAAAGCCACCAATCCAAGCCTAAGCTCCTGGTATCTTTACACTCTTAAAAAAAAAAGGGGGGCTTCCCTGGTGGTGCAGTGGTTGTGAGTCCGCCTGCCAATGCAAGGGACACGGGGTCATGCTCCGGTCCGGGAAGATCCCACGTGCCGCGGAGCGGCTGGGCCCGTAAGCCATGGCCGCTGAGCCTGCGCGTCCGGAGCCTGTGCTCCGCAACAGGAGAGGCCACAACAGTGAGAGGCCGGGGTACCACAAAAAAAAAAAGGCACTAGAACTGAGATTGAGGTCCTTTTAATTGCCACATATCAGCGCTTTGTCTCACCCAATTTTTAAAAATCTTCTTTCCATTTCTAAGTCCTCCTATTGAATCCTGGTGGATGCTATTTTTTAAAGAGAAATGATACATAAAAACCATGTTTACATTCATTCTATCTGCCTTTCACCAACCAAATATCTACTGACTGTTAAAAGAACTGTAGTCAACTATACAAAGTAATGACAACAGAAATGCAAAATGGCAAGGAAAACAGAGAAAACAAGAGACAAACCAATCTAAAAGAGTTCAGTTCTTTTCAGTAGTATCCCTAAATGAGAGAAAATGGTGGGCTTGCAAGTTATAGCTATTTATGATTTGTGCAACTCAGAAGTAGTAATATGGTAGATGCAAGAAAGACACACTACATGAGAAAATGGTTTCTTTGGAAAACAATTCTAATAAAGAGGCACAGGCAATGTCACTGAACACGAGGCATAAACACAGATTATTATGCTTCATTTATTTTGCTCTAAGTTAACTAATTGCGGCTAACTTCATAGTCCTACACCTACCATACAGCATGATAATCACCTTTGCAACTACACCGTGAAGGAGAGGGACAGATGCTAAGATGCTGACTTTACAGAGACTCAGAGGGGCTAAGCATTTGGCCTGAGATGACACGGCCAGAAAGAGGTTATGCTCGCAATTGAGTACAGGTTTTCTGATTCATAGATTAGAATTCTTTGTATTTTATTGCACAGAACTTGATGCACTGTAGCTTTATGGTCTGTGTTGATTATGAGGAAGAATGAGAAATAGGAGTTTTAAATTCTGGAGTGGCTATTCTCTATTTGCCTATCAGATCCATTTCTCTGCTTGTCTTTGCCTTGTTTGGGACACAGCAGGGCTGGCATTTATGAACTACATCACCAGTCTTCCTCATCTTCTGTCTTCTCCTTGTATTCAGCCATTGGGAGGCACCTTGCTCTGGCACAGCTTTGGCAGTGTCTCTCTTCCTCTACGATGACTGCTTTTCTCAAGTGCCTCCCACTCCACTCCAATCCCCACAAGTTCTAGCCGTAGCTCATAAAAGACTCCCCCAGGGGCATAACCACTTCCTCTCTTGCGAGTTGTAAATGCCTCTGCACCCCTTGCTGGTTTCGTTAACCCTGCCCTTACCTGTGTACATTGTCTCTTCATTACTTCAAGACACATCACTGTCAAAAATGCATGACTTCAATCTAATCATGAGGAAACATCTGACAAAACCAAATTGAGGGACCTTCTACGAAATAACTGGCCTTTACACTTCAAAATGTCAACGCCGCGAAAGAAAAAAAAAGCAGATTGGGGGAAGTATTCACGATTAAAGGAGACTAAAGAGACATGACAACTAAATGCACTGTGTGATCCTGGGTGGGACTCCAGAGGAGATTTTTATTTTTTTTGCCATAAGAACATTACTGGGAAAATAGGTGAAATATAAATAAGGTCTGTGCATTAGGTAATGGTAATCTATCATTGTTAATTTCTTGATTTTGATGAGTTTACTGTGGTTATATGAGATAATGTATTTATTGTTAGTAAATGCACATTGAAATATTTAGGGAAGTAGAGGAACATTATGTTTTCACCTGACTTTCAAATGGAATAGGGAAAATCAGTAATGCATATGTATATATATACATATATATATACACAGAGAGAGAGAGAGAGAGAGAGAGAGAGAGAGGATAGAAAAGCAAATGTGATGAAGTGTTCACTGGGAAATCTGGATGAAGTGTACATTAGGAGTATTTTGTACTATTCTTGCAACTTTTCTGTAAATCAGAATTTTTTTCAAAATAAAAAATAACGTTTAAAATCAGCTTTCATTTCAAGAATTCTAGCTGAGTGTACATTCTCATTCCTTCCAGGACCCTCACTGATAAGGATTCTAATCTCCATGTTAACTGCTGTCTACTGAGAAATGATGATCCCACCATTCAACCTTTCATTGCTTCAGAGCCACATGAGCATCATGGTGACGGGGTGGTGAGAAGAAAAGATGGCCACCTAGCTCATCAGGTCTAAGAGGGGGTAAACCAGCAGGAGAGTGGTCGAGGTACTTCCCAAAGCATTCAGAGCCCTATCTCTGCTCTCAGATAGGATTCACAAGCAAATGGAAGTCTAAAAATTTCTTGATATTCATGGCATAAAGTGTATCATGTGATGTCACGTATTACGCACATAAAAATTTATTCACACACACACATAAAAGATTGCAGGGGTCACAGCACAGCATAATGAAGTCTTTCGCTTAAGTTCCTACTCCACTGGATCTAACTTTGAGATACCAAGAGTAATATTTTAGCAAATCCTTATAGATAAGATATGGAGTCATATCTAACATATAATTGGGTGTACAACAGGATTGCAGATTAGAATATGAAACAGTTTGGGTACGGTAGGTTTCACTGGCTCAAGGATAGCAGAGTCAAGATTACTAGTGATTTGGAAGACATCGCCTTAACCAAATGATCCAGGAGAATATAATCAGCAATATGACATATTGACATCATGCACCAGCCTCTGGTGTAATAAACTGATGATGACACAATATCACTTTTGTGATATTCTAGCCAAAAATGCATATCATCAATCTACTGATGAAGAAGCATCAGTAAACCCAAGTTGAGTGACATTCTACATAATACCTGACCAGCAATCATCAAAAGTGTTAAGGTCACAAACGACAAGAAAGACTAAGATACTATCACAGAATAGAAGCACATCAACAAAATGAAATGTGGGATTCTGGATAGGATCCTGGAAGATAAAAAGGACAATAGAGGAAAAGTCTGTGAAATTTGAATAAGGTCTGTAATGTAGTTAATAGTATTGTATCAATGTTAATTTCCTGGTTTTGATCACAATACTGTACTTATATAAATTGTTAACATTAGAGGGAGTTGGGTAAAGGGTGTATGTGAACTTTCTGTATTATTTTTGCACCTTTCTGTAAGTCTAAAATGATTTCAAAATAGAAAAGAAAATAGTACCAGGAATTCATTCTTCTTAATAAAACTATTACAATTCTATCTTGAGTGTTTCCAATTTTGTGCACAAACATGGCACGTTAAGTCTAAAATATTATTTTATACCAGACATAAAAGGTTTCAGATTTTAAACTCTACTCATTTAGTTGGTTGTTACAGACGGAAGTCAAAGCATGATTCTTTAGGCTTATTTTCATGTGAAAATAAGATATTTACTTTTAGTACCTCTCAAGGGAATGTGGTACTTTATTCACTGTTTCACCTGATATTTCATTCCTCTTTTTGATTGCCATTTAGAACAAGAGATAGAAAGACATACAATGCTGGGAGGGGTAATTTGAGCAAAATTAGTCTATTTCTCACATTTCTGGAAAAGACTCAATGAAGGCATCCCAGGCAGTTGGAGATTTCCACTTCCGTAATTTGATTCTAGTGTTTCTTCTTCTGGTTCCATCCCTCGGAAGTATGTAGAAGAGCATGGTTTATTCTCTTAGACAAGAATGGAAAGGAAATTGCATCTATTGTAGGCAACATCGTCTTTAATTTGACTCAGGGGCTGACGTATAATAGCTTCATATATCTGCTCCACAGGTTGAAAGCTAAGACCATTGCCTCATACTGGATTTCAGGCCTAATCCTGATAACAGATGTATTTTCAGACAGCATCATGGCAAACGGTGCACATTTCCATGGCTCTGAGAGGATCATGTAAGAGAAACTGAAGACTGCATGTAGGAAGGAATCATTTATGTGTCTTACTTTTGATTTTTAGTGGGGCAAGTAATTTAAAAATTATAGGTGAGTTTTGGTAATCATTGATACCATCTTAGCAATATTGAAACATATTTAGGTTAAATTCACATATTATTAGACACATTTCAAAAATATGACCAAGATCTTTTGAATCTACTTTA